>NW_005356870.1:7271191-7284131 GCF_000412655.1 Myotis brandtii | reverse complement strand
AGGCATGTGCCCTTAGCCGGAATCGAACCCGGGACCCTTCAGTCCTCAGGTCGACGCTCTATCCACTGAGCCAAGCCAGGTATAGCTAGGCTGCTTTTCTGAGAAATATTATGTCTGGTGCCAAATTTCTATAATTACAGGATTTGGGTTATAATTAGATATTATACTTATAATTAGATATATACTTTATATGTAAAATACATTATATTTTACAGTTTTAATGAAATGAAATCACCTTTAGTAAAAGTCAGAAGCAAATTTTTTTATTACCCCTTAACACTCGATATAATGACTAGTTAAATATATCAGCTTAATTTGAAGTTAAATTATAGCAACCTTAGGTACCAGAAAAATCTTTGTCCAGCAATCTGTAATATGTACTTCACTTTCCCAGGACCAGTGCTTAATGGGATCAGTATATTAGGAACCGTGATGTGCTTTTTGAGGGTCTTCAATAATAATTTCACATAGGAGCATACTTTATTAAGTCATTGGTGCTAAAAATGTAGAGTAGCATTTCATTCTTGAAGCACATGTCATCACCATCATGGTGCAAATGAGGACTACAGCCCAGAAAAGTTAAAACTTTAACCCAGGGTTTCACAATGAGAAGGGCTATCCACACCTCAAGTACTTTTGGAATAAAGTAAAATAAAAACAAACAATAAGAGCAAGCTACCCAGGTATTGGACTGTGGAGCTGACCAAAGGCATTGCTACTGCTTCTATGCAGTGGTTTTCAACCAAGTGCAGCAAGAATTATTAAAACAAGAAACACCTATTTCCTCAGGGGCACTGACCTCTTTTTTTCTTCAATTGTCAAAAGTAAATAATAACCACAGCCAACACAATAGCCATCCAGTATGAATGAATCAATATTATTCCTATTTTTGTCAGATCAGCAAAAAATATATCTAATGTAAGATTACACTAAACTGGTTTCCAGCTCATGATCTAAGTTGTTTTTTGGGGGTGTTTTTTTGGCTTTATTTTGTTTATTTTGTTTCATTGACTTTAGCAATATTAAGTTTCCAAATTATTTTCTACTATAACCACTTGGAAAAACACATCTTTGTTGTCCTCTGAACTTCAATATTGAGTGCTTTTGGCAAACACACACCTCTGAATCCCACGTATTACTTGTGTTGAAGCCAAGATGTAACATGCAAAATAAAATGGGGCAACACAACTCGAAAAAGCAAATTCACAAAAAGCAGGGGGGCCGCAGAGGCTGAATATAGAGAGGGTCATCATAAACCTTGAAAAGACCATCCGAAAAGAAACTGTTGGGAATGAGTAGGGTCAGAAATAATTTTGAATCTAATATATGGTAATTTCTGCCTCTGATTACAAATGCAGAGCAGCATTCTTTTTGCTCTGTAATTATTTTTCCATGGATGTGTGAAAAGAGGAGGCTCTGACATTCTCCAAGCTCAGGGAGGCTAATGCTTTAATGAACAGTTTGTTATCAGCTGGCTCTCGCTCTGCCTTGCTTGCAATTCCCAGCCTCATTCAGTCAGGGGAGTATCTTTGTGTTAAGTGTAAACATCTTTCATCCTGATACAGCCGCAGTGCCTCAGTCCCTAAAGTTCTCATATTTGGAATTTAATTATCTGTTAATTAAATCACACAGTTTAGAGGGGGTTTTAGATGAAAGGAATATTAAATGTCTGGTTCACTTTTATAAATGTGATACAATGTCACCCCATATACAATGAAAGCACTAATGGAATATGCATGTTAGGGAAATGCAATTTTCTATAACCTGAAAGAGCAACCAAAATAGAATGGTATAAATCAGCTGTTTTTATAAAAATACGATTAATTGTCATATGAGCTCTTTGGAGAGTTAAGGGGAAAGGAATAAGGAAACTGGTATAAAATTCCTCTGATATGGTATAGCTGTCATAGGCAATTTGGGGTGTTTTAGTTTTTAATATTTATTTTATCTTGGTTGCACAGAATAGAAGTAGTCCTGTTCCTCAGTCCATTCACTATTTCCTTTATTGAACTGGTAATGCCTTTGTCTTGTTTTATTCTATCTTCCTATCATTTCTAGGTCTCCTCCCATTCCATTCACCTTTGTAGGTAACTGTGTCAATGAATTTATGTCCTTACATGTGGAGGCATCTTTGAAAACTAGCATCTGATTGTGTATGGGTGCCTCTAATTTGTATAAACGACCGTGTTATATGGATTTCAGACTTTTTCTTACCTTTATACGTGGACTATAATCCCAGTATCTGCCTCTGTGTACGTTAAGGCCGTCACATCTGGTCTCGGCATAGCATGCCATCAACTTTGCATCACATTCCTCCTGGTGTGAGACCGAGGCTGCCTCCTACGCCATGCTGCCACGGCAGAGGTCATGGTATGTGTCCTCTTACATGCAACTTTTATCATGAGATACATTTTTTGGAATATTGCTAGTGGTTCTTATTTTATGAGCATTTACTATTATTTCTTCTGTTGTTTTACTTTGCTGTGATAAGTAAAATTCTGTATTCTCTTCAGGGTTTATTTTCTAACTTTCATGATTGCTCTGGAAAAAGACAGTGATCCATAAGAGAGTTCTGCATGCTCACTAAAGGCAAAATACCATTAATATCCCGACTACCACCATGAAAATCATCTCTAGTCTTCCGCTATTGCCTGGTGCTAACTCCCAAACCAACTCCTATTGAGCATTTCCTTTCTTGAAACTAGGAGTGGACATCGCTGTCCTTGGACATTAGCCACTTTGATTTTTCAGCTAAGTGATTTGTCTTCCGAAGCACTGAAAGTCTTTTCATTTTTAATTTTTGTCTTGGTTATGTTGTTGTATATAATAAAGGTCTTTCTGTGAAGTAACTTTTTTGAAATCATTTTGTTTTCTCTTTACATTAAATATTGCATTTTGAGTCTAAATTTGGAATGAATTTTGGAGAGGATTAATTTTTTTCTGGAAAGTATTGAACAGATATATTGCTAACCTGGTAATATTTTTTAATGATATTTTAGGTAACAAAATAATATTTTTATAAGAATCAGTTTAAGATTTTGATTTAAGTAACTATGACTCTGTAAGCAAGTTTATATCAAAATGGCAATAAGGTCTATTCAGCTAAAATGGATTAAGCCAGACACTTTGCTAAGTGCTGGGGTGTTCAGTGTGAACAAAGAAATCACAGCTCCTGTTCCCATGAAAATCTGAATCTATCAGGGAAGCTGGAGGTTGGCAAATCTTCCACGAGGCTCTTGAGTTCCAGAATCTTATTTTCCATTCTGAAGACCCCCATACAAGCACTCCTAGCGTTAAAGGGCGATCAAGCCCTGAGGGGACTGATTCATGTCATTATAATGGACAGAAATGGAAATAAATTCTTGAATGCAAATTAATCTGCAGTTAGAATTAATTGTGACAAGAACCCAAATATGCAAATATCCCAGATCAATAGATTCTCTCCTTGTAATAAAGGGCAGTCATCATTTCAAAGAGCACTTTTGTAAGAATAGAATAAAAACTTAATTTATGCTGTTTTTTAAGTTTTCCAGTTAAAACAGTTTCATCAAGATAACCTTTCCTATGGAACCAGGGTCCTTTATGCTACACAAGCTTCTCTGCCCTCCCTGTGTTCATATGCACTAAAGGTTATACTTACCCTCCACCTGTTCTTCTATTTATCATATCTCATCAGTCTTATGACACACTTTCTCCAAATATTAATATCTGTGGATTTGTTCTGGGTTTTGTAACCAATGGCACTTTACATTTGCTATCAGCCAGTCAGCATTTACAATATATTTGTCATTGCCTCCAAATATGTGAATTATTAGGAGTAAAAACAATCCCTTTTTAGGTGATATTATTCATACCTATGATATTTAGGATTAGCTTATCCTTTCTTTGCAAGGGGCATTTAGTCAATTATTAGCTGACATGTATTTTATAGACTCTCTGCCACCTAAATGTATTTATAAAGATTTCTTAGCTTTTTAACAACTAAGATAAATAAGACAGTATTACATTTAAAGTGCAAACAGCTACACGGGTATTTGTTTCTTCTGTTTTATTCAAATCAAGGCCATTCATTCATTCAACAAATACTACATCTCTCACCCAAGTACTGTGTATTTATTCAGATAGAGCTCATTCATTACTGATGAAAAAATATCCTGTATGTAGAAGCTTAAGTTTTAGTGCAGAGATAGACAATAAAAATAATAAATGGGTTAATTTACATAGTATATTTAAAAATGATACATATAATAATATGGCTTATAGTAACTTCTTGATTGTTTCACATATTTCTCTCATAGGATGTACATTGAATTCCAAGCTTACACATGCCTGGGTATACTATCCATAATGCCTTCACAATATGAAATTCTGTGAGTGCAGTGATTACTTCACATGTATAACTTTTTATTTCTTTTTTAATTAAATTTATTGGGGTGGTAATCTATAATAATAAAAGCATAATATGCTAATTAGACCAGATGTCCTTCAGGACATCCCTCCGGATGACTTGCATGATGAAGCCACAGTGGTGGAGGCTGAGGCAGAGGCAGCAGAGGCCCCCCAGCTGCCATGGAGGGTGGGGGCTGAGGCAGAGGCCTCCACCACAGTGGCAGGGGCCGAGCCCTTTGCATGGATTTTGTGCATCGGGCCTCTAGTCTATATAATAAAAGCCTAAGCGACCGTTACAGTGGAATGACCAGATCAACCGGTCACTATGATGCGCACTGACCACCAGAGAGCAGGAGCTGCCCTGTGGTGATCAGTGTGCTCCCACAGGGGGAACGCCGCTCAGCCAAAAGCTGGGCTTACGGCTGGTGAGCGCAGCGGTAGTGGTGGGAGCTTCTCCTGCCTCCGCAGCAGCACTAAGGAGCAGTGAGCCAAGCAGTAAGGAGCAGCGAGCAGTCGGGCGGTAAGAAGTGAGGGGTCCCAGGCTGTGAGAGGGTGCAGGCCGGGCTTAGGGACCCCCCCTACACCTGAGTGCAGGATTTTGTGCACTGGGCCTCTAATGGTTAATAAAATTACAGTGGGGCCTTGACTTACGAGTGTCCTGACTAATGAGTTTTTCAAGATACGAGCTGTCTCTCGGCCGATTTTTTGCTTTGAGTTGCGAGCTAAAATTCGGGTTATGAGCCAGCTTCAGATACCCCACTGCTAGTTGGCGTAGCAAACGTCACAGTGAACGCCACAACATCAGCCCAGCATCACGTGTCTCATTCGTTCACTTTTTGATTTGACATACGAGTAATTTGAGTTATGAGCTCCATCGCGGAACAAATTAAACTCATAAGTCAAGAATAAAATTACATAGGTTTCTGTGGGGAAGCATGGGACTTGGTTGGAATGTCTGTAAGGAGGATTCTTATTGGATTTATGCAAACAAACATATTACTATGAGAACAATAATTACTAAAACTATAATTATTTTTAGTTTATTCAGTCCTATAGTCAAATTCTATTTCTCCTGATTTTTCTTGCCAGTATTTCTATAAATCTAGATACTTTATAGAACATAAATGACATGGAACCTTGTCCTTTTTGTAAAACACAATATTTCAAAATATCATAACTTATAACAATTAATTATAAATGAAAGCATATTAGAATCTATTTAATATGCATATATAAATAGAATATAATTATTATTTCCTTATTTGACAGAGCTTCCTATATACCTACCGGGCCTCTAGTTAGTTATAAATGAAAGCATATTAGAATTTATTTAACATGCATATATAATAGAATATAATTATTATTCTCTTATTTGATAGAGCTTCCCATATATCTTAAGTAAAAAATTTTCCTTCATAAGGAGAGAAAGCAAATCTTAAAATTAAAACCCTGGGAAGGTGGACAAATATATTATTTATTATTATTAAACAGTATTACGTAATCTACACATTTAAAGTAATCAAGTTCCTGATTAACATAACACAATAATTTTAATAATATATATAAAACCTTTGCTTCCTAGGCAAATACAGGAAAAACCTTTTTTTTTCTTACTTTCAGAAATAGGCTTATTTTTCTAATGGAAAACATACTGACATCCTTAAGAAGCATAACAGAGGTAGTGAATGCCTTAGCTGAGAAACTATTCCCTCGAACTTAGAAATCCCAAGTGGGCTCCAATGACTTACTTTGCAGTTCCTTTCATTTTCTTACTTAGTTTTCCAGGGACCCATTGTGTTTGGTTACATTCCTTGGTCCTCACACACAGAGTAGGGGGGGGGGACACTTTGCCGGGGCTGACCGGAAGACCCTGAAAGACAGATGAGTGATTACTCTAACACACATTTCTGTGAAAGAGAGGATAAGGCACTACTTAGCTATCACCGCCAGGTAGCCCTGTTCGCCTGCCTCCTTTGGCTTTTATTGTCATAAGAGCTTGAACTAAAATTTACCTCTAGATACAATCAGCAGGGTAAGTATCCTTGAGAAAGCACATGCTTCTACAAGGTCGGGTCTTTAAAGACTAAACATAGAGATCCTAGCAAAACACCCGGGAGATCGGACTTGTTTGGAAGAGTCAAGGTAGGGGCTGCCGCCTTCGGCAGGGTCCCCTCAGAGGCCCCGACCTTCCGGAGAATCCTCCTTACAGACTTTCCAACCCAGTCCCCTGCTTCCCCACAGGTTTCAAGTGTACATTTCTGTGGCATGTGATCAGTATCTTGCATTGTGTGCTCACCACCCACAGTCAAATCCTCTCCTGTCACCACATATTTGACCTTCTTTACTCTTTGCTACCCCCACCCCCACTCCCTCTGGTAACCACTATAATTTTGTCTGTGTCTATGAGTTTTTGTTTGTTTGTTGTTGATATTTGTTCATTTGTTGCTTTGAGTTTTATAGCCCACATATGAGTGAAATCATATGGTTCTTCACTTTTCTGTTTGACTTATTTCACGTAGCATATTCTCAAATCCATCCATGTTGTCAGAAATGGCAGTATTTCATCTTATGGCTGAGTAGTACTCCATTGTATACATGTACCGCTCTTCTTTATCCACTCATCTATTGAAGTACAGTTCAGTTGTTTCCATGTCTTGGCCATCGTGAATAATGCTACAGTGCGTATATCTTTGCAAATAAATGTTTACAAATGTTTCAGGTAGATACCCAGGAGCGGGATTGCTGGGTTACGTGATAACTTTATCGTTAATTTTGGAGGAGCCTTCATACTGTTTTCCACAGTGGCTGCCAAGTTTACATTCCCACCGGCACTGAATGAAGGTTCCTTCTCCTCCACAACCTCTCCAACACTTACCATGACCTGTCTTGTTGATAATAGCCATTCTAGCAGGTGGCATAATAAGCATAACTTTAAATCTTGCAGCACCAACAGAGTCTTGTAAGTCATACATATTTGACCATGTATGCACAAATCCATATTCAATATGTGTAATGACCATTGGAGCGAATTTTAGAGTTGTGGAACTATTCAAATAAGGAAGAGAAATTACTTCAAGATAAAATTTATGAATAATTTTCAGACCATGGTATAGCTCTACCTCTGAAAGCATTTAATTCACTTGCTGCTGCATCTTATAACAAGCAATGGGTGTTCCAGCATGACCCTGTGGGAACCCACAGACTTTTAAAAAAAATTTAAGGTGACACGATTGACTTAGAAATGTCTGCGGGGCTCTTGTTGAATTCTCAAACGGCTTCTATATTCCAAAATCTTTCTTTAAAAATAAGAAGGTTTACCACAGTCTGATTCATTAAACTTTTTTCTAACTTTAGTCAAGAAACATATCTCTAACTTTGTTCAGGAAAGCCATTTGTAACTTCCTCTGGTAATTCCTTTATCATTGTTGTTGTTTGGTGTGTGCGTGCGTGCGTGCATGCGTGCGTGCGTGTGTGTGTGTGTGTGTGTGTGTGTGTTTCCTCCCCCTGGGTACCTTCTGCCCCCCTGTCAATCACTCTTTAGCAGAGCCAGGATAATACAGCAGACGGGGATTCTCTTGAACTACGCTTCTGTTGTATTAATGGTTACCCTCTGCCCAGGCCTAAAAGAACTGACAGTGATTACAGTTTCCTGCTAAAAATTGGAGCAGGTGCAACTGTAAAGGTCCCTGATTAACAATTTCATTTAAATATTATAGCAGATTTCTGTAGGGCAAGTTACTCCCACTGGTAAGGAGGTGTACTTTTGTATATAATATAATTCACTAAATCTAGAAGTTAATTATGCTAGCAATAACGGAGTCCTTGGTGGGATCAAAATGTTCCAGATATCCTGGCCCTCTATCCAAATAACTACTGTAAAACAAAAAAAAATTGTTACTGGAAATGCTCCTGATGAAGCAGAAGCGTAAATTATCTTTTATAGCCCTACTTCTGGGGGTCATGTATACTGATTAGTGCTAATGGAATGAGAAATAAAAATAATTGTTTTAATATTAACATGTAATTTGTATTTTTTCAATACCGCACTTAATTATATATGCTACAATTCCTAAATGAAGTAAAACATTTGGAGATTTTTGAGAAATGTTTTTTAAGACCTTTCAACATCTATTAGGAGTAAACTATGTTGAATTTTTAAAAATCCTCTTTCAATTTATGATTTTATAGTTTTAAAATAAATTTTCATTAAGTAGAAATACTTTTTAAAAATATATTTTACCTAATTTTTTTCCAGAGAGGAAGGGAGAAAGATAGAGAGTTAGAAACATCAATGAGAGAGCAACATCGATCCTCCTGCACACCCACTACTGGGGATGTGCCCACAACCAAGGTACATGCCCTTGACCGGAATCGAACCTGGGACCCTACAGTCTGCAGGCCAACGCTCTATCCACTGAGCCAAACCAGTCAGGGCAAGTAGAAATCTTTTAAATCTAAATTGTAAGATGTTTGAATCACAATTTCTTTTTAGAGCAGTAAACTATAGAGGAAAAAAGAAGTTTTAATTTTGCTTTTCCATCTCCCTTTGTCTTGTTTATACCTTGAAGCCATTTGACTACTGTTGCAAATTTAAGTTTTTAAAAACTTCTTATTCTTCCCTATATATCTTTGTATATAATTTTAGTAAAGTAAATGAATAATAGAATTCATAGATAAAATATATGCCTAATTTTTCTCTTATGATACCCTTTACAAAACTTATATTGATTAACTCCTCAGTAGTATGTCAGCATCAAAATAAACTCTTGTAATAATTTTAACAACCCAAATAAGAAAATTGATTCTCTTGATTTGTAAAAATTATAAAATAGATTTTTTCTTTAAAGTATAAAAAAAGCTTTAGGAAATAATACTCTATATTTCAAGTCCAAGCCTTATAACCAAATTTAGGTAAAGTTTTAAAATTATATCTAGCCATTTCAAAATAAAATGTACAAATCTTTGACGTAGACAGATATTTACAAAAGTAGAGACTATTTGGGGGGTTATTGTGTTTTTCAGTGTGACCGTTTAAGTAATCCTACATTCAAATAAATGCTGAAGATCTTCTGAGGTGCATTACAGGGTCAACTTTACTTCATCGGCCCAGTTTGAAGATGAAGCAATGGTGTGTTAACTTTCTTCCTCCTATTGATGGTCTAGCCACCTGGCAATATTTTCTGTCTTTTGATGGCTCTTCTTCCTTGTCGGGCAACAGACCTTGGTCATTTCTTGGCACCCACTACATGTTTCTAATAATTAAATTTGTGCATTAAAACTTAGGTTGCTAATTCCCAACTGCTTTTGTGATCTAGTCTACACCACCTACACCACTGTATACACAATCTCCGAAACGGCAACATGTCTAACCCAGAACTTTCTATAGGACCCTGGATCTGCTATTTCTTCCAAGAGTCCTTTCTCCTAATTATTAGACTGGGATCTTCAGAACCTGAAAATCTGATGTCAGCCTGTCTCCCTTCACCATACTTCTCCATATGATCTACAGACTTTATCCACTTGTAACCAAATTTCATTCATTTTCACTTTAATAACATGTTTCCTATCAGATCATTTCTCTTTCCCCTTATTGCTCCTGATTTAGTTTCTGTTTTCATTGTCTCTCACCTCAATTATTGAAATAAACTCATAATTGTTATTTCTGTTTTTAGAGTTCTGTAACTTATCTCTCGCTCCTGTAAACATTTTCTTTCGTACTCCAGAGTTGATTTTTCTTTCATTTGTGGATATATTATTATATACTTCTATCATAGTGCTTATCACATATTAAATTAAGTATTCATTTGGATATCCTTATTATGCCTGAAATCAGAGGTAGATTTAGACTGCTTACTCAATCCTAAATTGGTAATTTAAGACAATAGTCAATAAAGTGTTGAGAGGGCAAGAGTCATTTTCTATATCCATTTCCCAGATGAGTTCTTTTATGGAGTGTGTGGGTAAGAAGAGAAAAAGACTGAAGTTCAATGTTGATATTAAAATGTTGATTGAGAATAAATATTCAGTTTATAAAAAGTAACTTGTTACTTAGTAATTGATGTAAATATGGGCTTCTATAGTTCTTTTTTTAGACTACCATATTGAGTCTGAATATCTATTAGTCCATTTAGCTAAGCTAAAGGAATTCTAGTACATTGGTTTGGGGCAGTAACTTTGTGAATGCTTTTTACTTTAATGAGTGATCTGCTTATTGTTTAATGATTATTCATTGAAAATATTGTGGTTATATCTGTCTTATAATTTATAGTACTTAAATATAATTTTCTGAAATTAAATAATTCATTTTAGTTCACACAATCTACCTGTACATGCAATAGAAGTTCATATTGACTTAGATATAAGTAGGAAGGATATCTAAGTATTTAGCAAGTCATATGCTATAGGCAGTGATTAAATAGAATAATGTGATAGCCCACCAGTGTCAGCCCTTAAAAATGGGTGTGACCTTATATTGAATAGCAATGCCAGCAATAGATATGGGTTACCCAAAGGATGTTGTAATTCAGATTTTCATAAACAGGTTTTCTGCCAATACAGTTAACTGTGGCACTGAAAAGGTTAAAATTATTCATTTAGAGGACATATCTGTATTTTCATTTTTAGATGTAATTTTAACATGACTTAATAGCTGAAACTAAACTTTCAACTCTGTCCAATTCTCAATAGTAATACATAAATGTTTTTATTCTTCTCAGTGTATAATAAATATTTTCCCCAAACAACACATAACAATTAAAATCTTTTCATTTAATTCACATACATTTATTATTTTAATTGTTATTGGTATAAATAATTCATTTTTTGGGAGGAATATAAAAATAGCCCAACATAGACGTAATTTGAAAATTCCAATTTCCTTCTCCAACAGTATTAATTTTAAAATATTTAAACTTCAGTTTAATTAATATGGTTCAAATAATTTCAAATAATAAGTCTTATGGTACAGTCAAGATGTCAAAGACCTGCCTGTCAGATTTCAAATTAGTGGTTTCCAACAATTATAAATCATAATTTATTATGCGTGCCAATAAATAGACAAATTTTGGATGCACAATTAGTCATTTAATTACATTGAAAATGCCACTGCATATTTAAACTGATGACCAAGCATTATAGTCCGCAGGGATAACGGAATTACCTCCCCCACACATGTGATTCATTGAAGGCTCTGCTGTCTATTGAATTGACAAGGACCAGCTGCCGAGTCTGAAACTTTATGTAATTTTTTAAAAAGAAATAGTTCTTTGAACAAATTTCATACATAATATGGTTTTTGTTAAACTGTTGTTTTTGTTTTTGTTTTTGTTTTTGTTTTTTTGGGGGGAAAGTGTCTAAAAAATGTTAACCTGAAAATTAGTTATATCATTTACATTACATCTTAAAAAGTACTTTGTATTTTTACCTATTTATTTATTTGTTGGATTGTTTTGTAGATATTTTTGATTCAGCAGAAAAAAAGAAACAAACACATATGCCTTTTAACTAAGAAATCTAACTCAATAAATCAACTAATGAGTCATAAAAATAATAAATGCAAATACAAATTTGAATAACTAATTATATAATAAGGTACTCCTAAATTGGTGTGCTGATAAAAATATAAGAAGGTAATTTATTTGTTGTTACTATTACATTAATTGTTTGCAAAAGACTGTCTTCAAATACCCATGTGATGAGCCCTAAACTTTGTGGGTTTTTTGTTTTGTTTTTGTAATCCATACCCCAAGATATAATCTTATTGCTTTTTCTCTTTTTAGGGAGGGAGCAAGGGAGAGGGAGAGAAAGAGAAAAATCATTGATGTGAGAGAGAAACATTAATGGTTGTCTCCTGTACACACTCTGACCAAGAATAGAACCTGCAACCCAGGTGTGTGCTCTGGTTGGAAATCTAACACATGACCCTTCAGTACACCAGAGGATGCTCCAACCAACTGAGTCACTTTAAAAAAAAAGTATTTTTATTGATTTCAGAGAGTTAAGGAAAGGGAGGTAGATACAAACATCAAGGATGAGAGAGAATCATTGAATGGCTGCCTCCTGTACACCCTCCACTGGTGATTGAGCCTGCAGCCCAGGTATGTGTCCTGACCTGGAATCTAATGGTGACCTCCTGGCTCATAGGTAAACGCTCAACCACTGAGCCATGCTGGCTAGGCTGAGTCACGTTTTTTTAATGGTCAATTCCAATTCCAAAAATTTCCTCTTTAATAAAATCTAATTTCACATTATAATAAGTTTCATACTTATTATAAACATGACATTTACAGGTAAACTTACTAAGCAACAAAAATGCCTTTTATATCAAAACTAGAGGCCTGGTGCACAAAAATTTGTGCACTTGGGAGGGTCCCTCAGCCTGGTCTGTGCCCTCTCGCAGTCTGGGACCCCTCGGGGAATGACCACCTTCTGGCTTAGGCCTGCTCCCCGGGGGATTGGGCCTAAGCTGGCAGTCAGACATCCCTCTGGCAGCCTGGGAGCCCTCGAGGGATGTCCACTTGCCAGCAGGGAGCAGGCCTAGCTGCAGTCAGAC
>NW_005356870.1:7255177-7270803 GCF_000412655.1 Myotis brandtii | reverse complement strand
CCCCAGCCACCCAAGCTCCCAGTGGAGGCTGGCTGGAAGCAGGTATCTGGGATTTATTTAGCTTCTATAATTGAAACTTTGTTGCCTTTTGCAGAGGCCACAGCTGGCCAGAGCAGGCAGGAAGCTTGGCTTCCTCCATCGCCGGGGCAACCAAGCCTCCTGCTTGCTCCAGCTCCGTAGCTGCCGGCCGCCATCTTGGTTGGGTTAATTTGTATATAGTCGCTCTGATTGGCTGGTGGGCATGGCTTGGACATAGCAAAGGTATGGTCAATTAGCATCTTTGTCTTTTATTAGTGTATATTAATCCAGAATACAATCCCTCATGTGAAAAACTTAGCTCTTTTGAATGTATTTTTGTGCATGCATAATGGTTCATATCGATATTTTTGGGAGGGAATGAGTGCTGGAAATTCCTATTTTGCCATTTTGCCAACATTATTTCATATTCTTTTAAATTTTTAAGGTATGATTAATAGCCCAAAAATCATTCCTTAATAGTATAATAATATCATATAGTAGCTCTTTGAAAATGATTGTCGAATATATCCATAGATGAAGGAAAACGTTAACCACCACCTTTTAATTTGAATGCCTTATGATGTTTCTTGTAAGAATATTCTTTAAATAGCAGATCAAAGTCATCAACAAATGTTTATAGCTGACCTATCTAGTGTAGAATATAGACATAGGGCCTTAGATGCTTAAGTAATCAATCACACATTACTAGTAACCTACTGACTGAAAGGTATTTTAAGTAGTTCAATAAATAATGTTCAAAAATGAAGTTAGAATTAACTGCCAAATAGATAGTATAGTTAGCACATTACCTCTTCAGTGGATTTATAAGGCACAGAGAACTTTTGCGCCTTTTAAAATTTCTACAGCATATTCTATTCTTAGTACTATTTCCCTGTTTTCAAAAGGAAAGGAGTCAAACTAACTTATGAGTCTGTAGGTAACATTGGTGATATTTATTGCAAAATAAGAAAAGTATATTTTTTAATGTAGCTATGTCTTCAGGTTTTAGAAATTCTGTCTTATGAGATTAAAAAGAAAGACTGGTTAAAGATATTAGAATAATTATAATTTATTATATTAGTGTGTTTATACTGGGAAAATACATGTTCTAGAACTAGGCTTTATGGGGGAAAAGGCCTCCACTGTATATTTATAACCAGTAGAGAATTAAAGCATTTATTTGTGTTTTTACTTTTGTTTGTGGTTTTGAAGTTACTCATTATTATCCCTACTGTTTTAGAAAGGTATTTTTAAGTAGTAATATGGATTATAAGTGAAAATGATGGATCTGAGTATTAAAAATATAAACTACTCAGGCTTAATTTGTGAGGTTTTTGATTCTGTTGTTGTTTTTACTTTCTTAGTCATTGTCTTTCTCATCCTTGCCCTTATCTCAGCTGGACACTCTGATGTGAAGATTATAATAGGAAGTTATGCAATCATTCCTTCTTGAGGAAATTTAATTGTGTTTGTGCTAGCCTATAATTATGCATTTCCAAAGAATTGCATAACCATCAGCTAACATAGGCAGCATTAAATTCATAAAAGCTTTCAAATTGGCCTTTTTCTTTCCCAGATAAAAATTAAAATCAACTGATGTCCTCCCATCTCTTCATAAAAAGCATTTTAGCTTAACACTTGATAAAGTGTTCTTATTAAGTAAGTTAGGTGCCTGAAGTTAAAGCCCAATTATGCAATGCCAGAGCAGAGACGGGCAGAAGAGGTCATGCCAGATACCATGGTGAGTGCGACCAGACGCTCTTACCTACACAGTTTTAAATATTTTGAGAGAGCACAGAAGAAATTAGTTCTATAGGAGGATGACTCGTTCTTCTTGTCTCTGAATCTGAATTGCAGAGGACCAGTGTCTTTTATGAACCCAGAAGAACTGGAGAAAAGAAAGAGACTACTGCTTTTCTCCCCGCTTGCCGGGCTGGGAGGAGGCCTGAGGGTTAGGCACGTGGCTGCTTCACATACATACAAACCAACCAGTTCTTTCTCTGCAGCTTTCTCACTCTTGCATCCTGGTCACTATAACTAGTACATTAAAAGCGTAGATTGTGCAGCCAGGTTGCTTGGGTTTGAATGTTAGCTTTACCACTGACTAGCTGTGTAAACTTCTGCAAGTCATTGAATTCCTTTGGACCTCAGTTTCCTCTACTTTAAAATGAGGGACACGAATAGCACCTACCACATGAGTTATTTAAAGAATAAATGAGTCAAAATACGCAAACTTAGAGCAGGGCTGGGAACCTTGAGAGCGCCGATCTTTTTGTTGTGGTTGCTCTTATTATTGCAGGATGTATGTCAATTCAGATATGAATTGGATTATTTTCCTCAAGTACAAGAATTTTTAGTAGTTTATAATTTGATATTTTGTTGGTCTCAAATTTAATCTAATTGGTCATTGCTATTCTCATTGGAGGTTGGTAGCATGTTAAAAGACTAAAAAATATGTGAAAATACTTTAAATGTTATTACAAATCATTATTTTTTCAGACTAACCAAAAGTACCAATTTGAGGGACTAGTGATAACTTCTAGTAATATGCAATACAACTAAGACAATGTTAAATCTAAATTCAAATGCAAACTGTTTGCTCTGATTTTGCGAGGAATTGTAAATAATTATTTATTCTACAATTTAATATATTTAAATCACCAAACTAATGAACACATTATAGCTACATGAGAAAACTTTTTATTTGCAGTATATTTGGAAACACAGCTTCTCATTTTTCTAAGTCTAAAACATGAAATATAGGCTGGAGCAATTCTTAAAGATACATTGTGAGTACTTTACCAAAACTGCCAAAGGAAAATATTTTTAAATTCCTGTTTAAGTTAATGTACCTAAGGATGAATTTGACTAGTGACAAACTATGTTAGCTAACAAGGATAGGTTTGCTATTGCTTCCAAAATATCATAGTGAATGTCTATGTGTCATTTTCTGAGCACCAAGGGGAAAAGTCTGCTCCCAGACCTGAATCTTCTTACTTTACCAAAACTGCCAAAGGAAAATATTTTTAAATTCCTGTTTAAGTTAATGTACCTAAGGATGAATTTGACTAGTGACAAACTATGTTAGCTAACAAGGATAGGTTTGCTATTGCTTCCAAAATATCATAGTGAATGTCTATGTGTCATTTTCTGAGCACCAAGGGGAAAAGTCTGCTCCCAGTCTTGGATCTTCTATTATTAATTTTTTCTTTTTTTAAATATAATTTATTGATTTTTTACAGAGAGGAAGGGAAAGGAATAGAGAGTTAGAAACATTGATGAGAGAGAAACATTAATCAGCTGCCTCCTGCACACACCCTACTGGGGATGTGCCCGCAACCAAGGTACATGCCCTTTACCAGAATCGAACCTGGGACCCTTCAGTCCGCAGGCCGATGCTCTATCCACTGAGCCAAACTGGTTAGGGCTGGATCTTCTATGCTTTGTCTTGATTTCTGTGTGGATTAAGAAAGAATGCAGTGATAATGAGACTGCATGATATTGACATTTTGACTCACAACCCTCATATAAAATCTTCCAGGTTACCCTCTTTGCTGTTCTGTGACAAAATAGTGCCTCCATATTTTCTCATAACTTCAATCTAGGGTCATAGAATTGATTGCTTTAGGACAAAGGCTATTTTTCATAAGATGTAGAGGAAAGAGTAGTCAAAATTTAGATTTTAAAATAAGTTATGAAGTTCAAAACAGAGCTAGGAGTGAATTCCTGATTATAAATCTGGGTAGATTTCAGGTTTTACATTTTGTCTAGAAAGGCAACAACTCAATTTATTATGCTTTAAAAAAACAAAAAAGCAAACAAACAAAAAAACACTTTAGAGTTTGAAACAACCTGAGGGCTTATTTTTTAAAGCAATCAAACCAAGTATAATCTAAAGTCAGGGGTGTAGTTAGCCAGAATATATATATATATATATTTCAAGTGCTGGATATGATCATAACAAAAATTCCTGCCTATGAGCATGTATTGAATTCATTTAAAATAAATCTAGGCTGCTTAGTGGTTCACAGTTCGAATTTCCTTGAAGAGGTCTATGTAAACTCTATTTTTAGTTATCTTCAAGAGATCTGAGCTCCTCAGATGCACAAAAATATTTATTTTAATAATTATCTGTTCATTATTTTTCACTATCATCTATTTTTCCAATTTATATGTCCTGTCTCAATTGCTGGTTCTTTGATTCTAAAGACCATGTTTTATTCATTCAGAAATGATAGCTTTAAAGCATTGCAAAAATCAAATATTCAATAATAATGGTAATTCTAAATATTGTGATTTTACTAAAGTAATCATAAATTTTTGTGTATCTTTGTGGTCTAAACTGCATGTATTTCCACAGTATTCAATACAGTGGCAGCACATCAAAACTATAATACAATTTTATTAATAACTGTCTATAAAAATAGTGGTTTAGATATAGTTCTCTGGAAGCTTATGTAGTCTGGTGAGGAGAGCTTTCATGATAACACAAGGCCAGGTAGGTGTTGTGGTGGCTGCAATCTCCCACGTTGTTTATACATGGTTCCCAACTTGTCAGGTGAGGTATCAGGAGAGATACTTTGAAAATTTATTATGAAAGGCTTATGAATTCAACTTGTCAATCCACACTTCTAGTGTCCATATAAATTTTTCTAATTTTCTAATTTAGACTTATTCTTATATCATACATGCCAGAGGGATCATGCAAGATTGGTTTAGAAACTGGTACACCCTCTAAATATTTTGAATGACTTTCGGCTCGTCCACCATAAGAAAAGTCATTTCAAAATGATTCTTGGAAGCTTTCAAGTTTCCATTTACATCGTCCCTACTTTCAGGCAAATTGAGTATTAAAGATAACACTGTCACATCTGTCTATCTATCTATCTATCTATCTATCTATCTATCTATCTATCTATCATCTACCTAGCTACCTATCTTTGCAGAGTTTATTTTTATATAATACCTTATTATACACTTAGATTAAAATTAAAATAGCTGTATTTTAATAAGGCAGAAGAGTTACTATCCCAGTCCCCCAAACCTGTAGGTATAAGCGAAGTGATGACAGATATTATTCCTCTCAACACGATAAAAGAATGATTAAATGTACCCCACTTTTATCTTTTTTCTTAGAAACATATACTACAATTATTTTTTTGCAAATCTTAGAATCAAAATATATGTCATTGTCTTTCTATCACGAAAGTAATTTATGTGTTTTTTTCTCAGTTCCAAACTCTGATAAATTTGTTTTGGTTTATCTACAAAAAAAAGAAAAGAAAACGCCATGCAAAAATAGTTGGGCATTCATCTGTGTGCTGATAGGATATAATGGTCATATTATTTCTGATTTGCTTTTACAGTCTTTATCCCACTGTTTGTTAAGCAGACAAAAGATTGTTAGTTTGAAGGGGCACTAACATTTTCCTGATTCTCTGCAGCTAGTCACCAATTACCATCATAAATGAAAAACATGAATTCATATGTAAGACAGGTTTTCAAAGACCTTGCCTGTGAGTTCTACCATTCCCAGTGCCCCTCATTGTGAGTGACTGATGAAAATAGTAATGTGGACATTACCAATAACATAGAGGCTGCATTTATTACTTTACACACTGTCACTATTTCTTTTATGCCTTACAAACATTTGAGTAATGGAATGCTTCATCAGATTTGGAAGCCTTTGTTAGAACCTTTGAAAAGCAGGTGGACAGTAATCAAAAATATCAGGAGCCACATGCTATGTATGGAAGACATACAGAGGCTAATGTTTAACCTGAGATGGAACCCATGTTCACTCCCTTTGCAGGACCAGCGCCTTGCCCATGCTTAAAACCCATGGCCTAATGTTGCCAGTGTCACATGCTGCTAAGGAGGTGGGACTGTTGTCCATGTCTTTCTCTCAAAGCCTTTTCTTTAGGATTATTTGCATTGGGGGTGCTTAAATACACTGAGAGAGAGAGAGAGAGAGAGAGAGAGAGAGAGAGAGAAACTTAATTTGTTCAATTCATATAATTTACACAAAATATTAATTTATGAATTTCTTTTACTTAATTTCAGAATTAATATAGGACTTTTGTCATCTTGTACTGGCATCTGGTAAAGAGCTGGACATCGACGTTAAAACAATTGGAGAGGAAAATTTAAACATACCAGTAACTTCTCTTTGCCTTGGTTGGTTGTATTCAATACTATAAAGATGATGATTGAGATATGCAAATTTCCAAGTAAAGACGTTTGAGTAAAACTACAAGGGCAACATTGCTTTTTCAAAAATAGTAATGCAAATAACTTTGACATTTATGGACTATTTATTGAATGGCTGATAATGTGCTAAGAGCTTCATAGGCCATATCTTCTTTCATTTCCTCCTAAAAATGTAAATGGCATTTTACAGATCACTTCACCAGGACCACATAGTCACAAGGTTGGGGTCCAAACTCAAAACTAGGTGACTTGCTTACAGAGCTAGCTCCTCCAAACACAATCCATATCACACAGCTGTAGAAAAGCACAAGATATTTAGCGGCAGATGCTACCTACTTTTCTTTGAACATGTTTCTCCTAGAATCCAAATTATTAGTGCAAGTGATATCAACAGTTGGTGTAAAGTTTTTTAAAATCAGCAACTTAATGAGACATAAAGGTAAACCATACACTAATTGAGACACATGAAAGCAAGTCATTTTAAAAATGGAATACCACTAGTTGGTCTCATCCTGGTTTTAATGAAAACATCTGAGTTGTCCTCTTTCAAGGGATGACAATATAAATGGTATGTTTGTTTCTCTATTCAAATCCTGATTCCCTAGTTGAATCTATCTCCATGTTTTTATTTTTACTCTTATGTATTTTGCTAAACAACATTTAGATCCATGCAATCTAATTAAACAATATTGGCATACTTTCCTTTTCAGACACTCTTCCAAGCACAGGACAATTGATGAGTAAACAAATATGGGCTTTATCTCCAAGCAACCTAATACACTGATTGTTGGAGGTTCTGACCCCAGCTGCAGTGGCAAGTGTTGTAGCTGACTCAGTGAGGCTGGCCTGCATTGCTCCCTCCAGATTCATTCACCGAGTCAGCCTTTTGTGTTCTGTGAAATGGCCAAGGGCCTAGTGCTGAGTTCAAATAGCATTTAATACATTGTCTTTTATAGCATAAAAACAGAAATGAATGTAGATTTGCAGAATTTGTGAAAGTACCTTGAAATCATTTTTCTTTTCATCCCCCATTTATATGTAATTATGAAATTTTATAATTTAAGTCTTGAGATAAGTCAACATAATTGGAGCTGACTTTGGTTGCATTAGGCTCTGTTGCTCTGACACAGCAGAATAAGAAAGAGTGTGTTTGGGGACTTGGTGCCCAGGAAGCTAGTTCTCTGAGATTATTTCCAATTTTCTTCCTCTCAACTATGATGCACACCTCTGTTCTATTTCACACAATCTGGTTCAGTCTCATACAACTTAAATTTTCCTTAAGTTATGGAAAAATGAACCTCTTACCTTGGGTCATCTTTCTTGGCTCTGTCCTTAGCCATACTAGCCAGCCTTTCACCTTTTACCATTCCAGAGCCAGCCAGCTTTTTTTTTTCTTTATATTTTTATTGAACTCAGAGAGTAAGAGAGAGGGAAGAGAGATAGAAACATCAATGATGAGAAAGAATCATTGGTGGGCTGCCTCCTGCACTCCCCCACTGAAGAATGAACCTCCTGAAACCTGGGCATGTGCCCTGACCTGGAATTGAACTAAGACCTCCTGGTTCTTAGGTCAATGTTCAACCACCGAGCTGCACTGGCCGGGCTGGAGCCATCCAGCTTTATACCAGACCAGCCATAGACAAGTTTAATGAATATCTCCATTGGAATGCCAATGCTTGCCTCCCACTCTACACACAAATATAGGTAATGAGGAAGCACCTGGCAGTTAGAAAATATAGAACTCTGACAACTATCTTCAAATAAACCCTCCTATTCAAATTTCAATTAATCCAGTGGTTCTCAATCTTCCTAATGCCGCCATCCTTTAATACAGTTCCTCAAGTTGTGGTGACCCCCAACCATAAAATTATTTTCGTTGCTACTTCATAACTGTAATTTTGCTACTGTTATTAATTGTAATGTAAATTTTTGATATGCAGGATGTATTTTCATTGTTACAAATTGAACATAATTAAAGCATAGTGATTAATCACAAAAACAATATATAATTATACATGTGTTTTCTGATGGTCTTAGGCGACCCCTGTGAAAGGGTCATTCGACCCCCAAAGGGGTCACGACCCACAGGTTGAGAACTGCTAAATTAATCAGCTTTAAAGCTCCCTCTTCCAAAATCTTAAGGGCTATACATAGTGGTGATGGGCTAAATTTTTTTATTTGTTGATAGAAACTTAGGTTGTTTCCATATCTCCATATCTTTGATATTGTCAATCATGTTCCAATGAATATCAACATGCTGATATCTCTTTGAGGTTACTGATTTCATTTTCTTTGGATATGTACTCGGAAGAGGGATATACATCATATGGTAGTGCTATTTTTTTGAGGAACCGACATTCTGTTTTCTCTAATGGCAGTACTAAATTACATTCCCCCCCCCCCAAAAAAAACAGTATATAAGGGTTCCCTTTTTTTCACATCCTCACCAACACTTGTTATTTTTTAGTTTATCCTAATAGGTTTGAGGTAATATATTATTATGGCTTTAATTTGCATTCTTCTGATACTTGGTGATATTGAGCACGTGTTGGTCATTTCTAAGTCTTCTTTGGAGAAATATCCATTCATTTTCTTTGCTCATTTTTAACTGGGTTAATGTTTTATGTTTTATTTTGTTTTGTTTGGGGGAGGGGGTTGTTTCACTATTGAGTTGTATGAGTCCTATTAGAACAAATAAATGAATTCAGTAAAGTTGCAAGATACAACATTAACATACAAAAATCAGTGATATTTCTCTACACTAATAATGATCAATGTGAAAAGGAAATGAAGAAAATGATCTCATTTATAATAGCATAAAAAAGAATGAAATATGGTTAAATTTAACTAATTAGGAAAAATACCTGTTCATGGAAAATAATAGGACAGTCCTTCCTCCACAATTTTTGGGTACAGGGCTGATTCTAGGAAGTTTTTTAAAATTTATTTATTGATTTGAGAGAGAGAGAGAGAGAGAGAGAGAGAGACCTTGATTTGTTGTTCCATCCATCCATGCATTCATTGGTTTATTCTTGTACATACCCTGACCAGGGATCAAACCTATAACCTTGATATGTTGGGACAATGCTCTAACCAACTCAGCTACCTAGTAAGGGCATAGGACATTTCTGAAATGGAATGCTCATGACTTCTTCTGTCCCTTTACACCTCTGTTCTATTTCACACAATCTCAAGATTGAACTGAACCTTGTATTTTCCTAACTGGCTTCCTAACCAAGATGTTGTTCCAAAATCACTTATATGTCTCTTGGAAGAAAGCCTATTTCATTAAAGTGATTGAAAATAAATTTTGTGTTCTAAATAATCTAATTGAGCTACTTTATTAATTACTCCCATAACCTTCTGAGCTATTGACATTTATAACAATGAAATACATGAATCTAAACAAATCTCTATCAGACAACATTTCAGGTACAGTGACAAAATAAAGTGAAAAAAATAACCTGCATTAAATTTAAGGAAATATTGCTACCTCTGAGGCCCACCAGCCTAATGGTGGAGTGACTCTCAATGCTCAGTTATGCTAATAGGGAACAACTTTCTTACTCTCCACTGTTCTTTTTCCATAGTCTATTTGCTACTCATTTTCTTTTTAAATTTACTCTTTTAGAAGTGTATATGGAGAAAGGAGAAAAATTCAAATGAGTGCATTAGTATAGCATCTCTGCTTTATAGAAAACAAAAGTCCAAATATATTTAGTTAACAAATAATATGGAGCACCCTCTATGTTCAAGTCATTTTTCCCCAGGAACTTGGAATACATCAGTGAATAAAATAGAAATTTCTTACACTTCCAGGCTTACACCCTAATGTATACTAAATAACATAACTCTAAGTAATTTATTGCTCTACACTTTACAAGGCAATATAAATTCTCCTTGCTATATTGGAAAATCATGCTCTGTTTTCTTATATATGCCAAGTTACTTCTTTTCTTAAAACTGATAAATTTCTAAATCTGGTCAAGAAATTATATTTTAAAAAATAGACCAGTACTCTGATTTCTGCATTGAATTTAAATAGGAACAGCATTGCAAATAAAGAAGGAAGGTATTTATGAATACTTGCATAACAGTTGGAGTAAAAATATTTACCACGGAGACTTAAAATGACAAGTATCGTTTTCATCTAGTTGAGCTTTAAACCAAGGTGTTAGAAGAAGCACATACGTGACATAACTAGTAAGGCTCTGTGACAATTTCTTGAGGACAGATTCTTTCTAATCATCAAAAGGAAAGGGCTATGTCTATGGAAAACAAAAATGCATATGACTTCCTTTAGGCTCATACCTCTTGAATAGGTATGAAGGAGTGGCAACTTATTCTGATTTATCAAGTACACGATATGCCTCCTCTATAATTTTATACCAGTTATATAGGCACAAGTCATAGAAATAAAAGAGGTGTTGTTGCATGTATTTTATCCCTGTGTGACTTTGCTGTGTGACTTACCTCAAACAATTTCCTAAAATTCTGCTATTTTAAGTGTTACAATTTTGTTTTGTTTTTTATAAAAATAATGTTTTAATTTCTTTGAAAATATAATATAAATGAGGGGCAGCTTGAATAATGGTGTTGTATTGATATCTTAAGATATATGTGTGTGTGGTTTAAATATGTGCTGTGTGTGTTACACATGTGTATTATATGGACGTGTATGTGTGTTTTGGGGATTTTGTTGTCATTAACAGATTGGAAGCAATGCTGTAATAGTGTAAGACTTGAGCCAAAACATAATTGACAGTCTGGACATAATTTCCTAATGGACTTTTGAATTTGATATTGTCTGCATTGCACAGAGCAAAATTTCACATCAATATCATCCCTGCAGAACAAATATGTGAATAAACAAATTTGAAACAGACTCATAGACACAGAGACTGGACAGGTGAATGCCAGAAGGGAGGGGTGTCGGGGACTGGGTGAAAGAGGTGAAGTGATGAAGTACAAGTTGGTAGTTACGGAATAGACATGCGATGTAAAATACAGCACAGGGAATTTAGTCAATAGTATTGCGATAACTATGCATGGTGACAGGTGGGGACAGGAAACAGCAGGGGGAACACTTTGTAAAGTCTATGATTGTCTAGTCACTATGCTGTACACCTGAAACCAATACAAAATAATGATGAAGGTAAACTGTAATTGAAAAATTTAAAAAAAAACTACACTAATAAAAGACAAAGATGCTAATCGACCGTACCTTCACTATGCCCACCAGCCAATCAGAGCAACTATATGCAAATTAACCCAACCAAGATGGCGGTTAATTTGCATATACTGGCTGGGAGCGAAGACTGAAGACAATGTGGAAGCGAAGTGCTGCAGAAAGGAGCAAAGTAGAGGCGGTGGAAACAGGAATGGAGCCAAGGCTGCAATGGGCCTCTAGTTAAAATATAAAAAATACAGAAAGCAACGAAATAGTTTTAAAAATATTAGCCCTGTGACTCCTAGCCACATGTGTCCAGGTCTTCTCTTAGATATGACATTTGTCCCACTTGGCTAGTGCTCTTAATTTAGTCCACCACATCCAAAGGACACAATTGCAGGGACTCCGAGTATGAGTAGTGATGAGATGTGCTTGCCTTTCTCCACGGACAATGAGCTGTGTGAGGGCTTCTCAGATTGGAAGCTGCAGGATGACCTTGAACTCCAAAAAATTCTCTAAGTAAAAGTTTAAACTTACGTGCAAAGCTATTTTAATTGCTTTTACAATTTTGGCCAATATCTTGTTTCTTAATATCTTGATTTAAATCAAATCTTTCCTTAAAGTTAGATAGTAAATGTAAGTAATATGTGCTAAAAAGTTATATTAACTTTTTAATAGAGGGTTTTTATAAAGAAACAATTTCAACGTAATACATGAGTATATGTGCTTATTCTCCGTGGGGGTAGAGACTTGAGCAGACCTGGGACATTTATTTTTCTCTTCTAAGTGACATATCCACTGTTGTCTTTTGACAGTATCTGAATTGCTAGTACAGAATCTCCAAGAATAACCATACCAAGTTATTCTGCCAGAATCCCATGAATCACATGAACTCACTTTCCTTGGAATTTCTCCTACTTCAGCTAAGAAAATAGCCTTTTACATGAAGTTGATTTTCTATCTCCATGTAATTTTAAACCATATATAAATACTGCATAGGTGAATCTATTCATGTTAAATATGCCTTAAAAATGATCCCATACTATATTAACAACTAATACTGCTGAGGCACTAGCTTTCACTGTTAGATTTTGAAATCTGCTGATTTTCCTGAAAAGTGAAGTACAGTAACAGTGATTTGATTTATCCTCTTGGTAATTCCTAATATCGTTATGAAGGACTTTATTGCCTTGTTAAAGAATATGGCCCATAAAAGCTTGTGCTCTTGGACTTTATGAGCTCATTGCTAATGGACGGAGCTTGAGGAAAAGTCATTCTTAATGGCAGTCTCAGGGGGCTTTTAGGAAGGATGTATGAGCAGTGAGCCTATCACCAGTGGGCAGAATTCTTCTTTTTTAAAAATATATTTTATTGATTTCAGAGAGGAAGAGCGAGGGAGAGAGAGATAGAAACACCAACGATGAGAGAGAATCATTGATCGGCTACACTCCTCACACTGAAGATCGAGCTTACAAACCAGGCATGTGCCCTGACCAGGAATTGAACCCTGGTTCACAGGTCGACACTGAGCCACCAAGCCACTCTGGCTTGGTTCTTCTGATTATTTTTGACAGGCTTTCATTAAAATTGGTCTCCCTTTTTTAAAGTAGTATTCCCAAAGATACTTATTCTATATTCTAATAGCATTGCCTTGCTTTTGGTATATTATTGTTTGTGCAAGTGAACTATGAGATTTTTATATATAATATATTATTTTAATATGTCAACATGTTGAGTGCATAGTATGATTTTGTAACTGTTCTAAATGTGGAAGATAGACTAATAAATTAAAAATAATTTTTGCATAAAATTCACAATGTAGCTGACAGAGACGCACAGGTTAGCTAAGCATTAAACCTCTAAAATCACAAAAAGAATATTTGCCTCCTTAGGGTGCATAGAAGGGCTGAGAGATCATTGAGGGAGGTGACAATGAGCTGAATCTGAGGAGAAATGAGTTCACCAGACTGTGAAAAGGAGATGCTCATTCTAAAAGAGGTGAAGAGGATGTTTGGGGGTAGCAGTGACTGAGTTTGTTCAAGGAGGTAAAGCTAAGAATTACCATGCTAAGGAATTTAAATTTGTATTGAAGAAGGTGGGGAGATATTGATTCATTTTAAGGAAGTGATTGAACTAACTAAATTTAAACTTATAGAAATTACTTTGTCTTTCTAAAGGATGACTTGGAGGAATGTAAAATGATTTATACTGGGTGACTTAATGAGAATACATTCGGATAGAGTGAGTCAGGTTCTGCTTGTCCCCAGCTTTATTTGTCATTACTAGGGGCTCAGTGCATAAAATTCCTGCACCTTGAAAGGAACTGTGGGCCCAAGGCTGCAGTGGGCACAGGGGCAGGTCTCGGCCCATCCTCCACACTCCCACCTGGCCCCTCCCACCACAGCCCCCAGTCCCCTGTCTGCCGGCAGCCCCACTCCCACAGCCGCTGCTCCCACGTGCTGATGGCACCAGACCTGCTCGCACCTGCTGATGGTGCCAAGCGATTTGGTCCAGCACCAGTGGGTGCTAGTGGCAGCTGCTGCCCCAATCACCCCTCAGGAGCAGGGGGAGGTGGAGAAGCCCTCAGGGGCGATTGGAGCTGTCAGCCGCCTCTCACATCCACTGATGGCACTGAGCGATCGGGAACGGCACCATGCATCGGTAGCAGGTGCAAGTGGCGGGTCCTGCGCCGGCTGTGGGTGCGAGCGGGGTCATTGCTAGCAGTGGGTGGTAGAGGCAGCTGCTGGCCCCTATCACCCCTCAGGAGCAGGGGACCACTCGCACCTGCTGATGGCACCCAGCGATTGGGGCTGGCGCCGGATGCTGGCAGTGGATGCGAGTGGTGGCTCCAGTGCCAGCAGTGGGTGGGAGCAGGGCTGGCACCAACAGGAGTTGTGAGTGCCAGGCAGGACTGTGGCATGCGGGAGCAAAGAATATTCAGTAACCACCAGAGGCTTTCCCTGATGACAGCAACCGGCAGCTCGTCTTGGTCTGGCACCCCTGCTCACCTGCTCCACCATCCTGCCCCAGCCAACACCTGCCATGTTCCGTGCGTGCCCCCTGGTGGTCAGCGCACATCATAGCAACTGGTTGTTCAGTTGTCCTGCAGCTCGGTCTATTTGCATATTATGGTTTTATATATATAGAAGATATAGATAGATAGATAGATAGATAGATAGATAGATAGATATACATATATATAGATAGTAGATATAGAATATAGATATAGATATAGATATAGATATAGATATAGATATAGATATAGATATAGATATAGATATAGATATAGATATAGATATAGATATAGATATAAATAGATGATATATATTTCATCTCAGCTTCTACTATATAATTACACTGAATTTCTGTTAGGTTCTCAGACATCTCAAACTTTTACGCCCCTCTAGATTTTTGTATATGATGTTCCAGTTACTCATATTCTAATTCTTTCACTTGATTCATATCTTCTCAGGCATCTTTTCCTCTGCAAGCCTTCTTTAGCTAATTTAATGGTGCCTTTGCTGTCTTTGCACATCAGTCTTGCAATTCCTTGTTTTCTTATACACTATGTAACCATGTAAGATACAATTTCTGTAAGGTAGGAAATATGCCCATTTTCCCTCCATTTTAGCCTCAGAATCCATTACAGTAGTTGGCAAATAATAATTGCTCTATAATATTTTATGAATATATTAAATAAATGAGGGATATATTTTTTATGTTCTAAATTGAAGTATAAGAGACTAAGCAAGACCTTGGGCAAAATGAGAGTGGCTTTAAACCAAAGTACAGTGAAAAGTATTCCTAAAGGTTGGAAAAGTTGCCCTTTAATTAAGAAAGGAGAAAAATTGAGCAAATAAATTGAAATAGAATATTTGGTTTCTGGGGTTGGACTGAGATGGTTTGAGTTGGTTTATAAAAAATATCAATTTTGCTTCATAGGTTTTCCTGACAGCTATAGGATAGCTTACTGTGTGAAAAGTTAATGTGAAAATACATGTAGAGCAAGTGGGCTTTGCCTTAGCGATTCTTTCAAGTCAAGTCTTCCTTTGCCAACCACTCTCGCTTGGGAGGGTGGTTCCAGACCCATGAGCACCCTCCAGTCCTTTAGAAAAAGAAATAAAGTAGAAAGAAAAAAAAAGAAAAATATGTATGTAAAGCTTCAGCCTTAACTATAAAATGTCTACCTAAATTTTTATAATAGTACTTATAATATTTTTAAGTAATC
>NW_005356870.1:7224224-7255034 GCF_000412655.1 Myotis brandtii | reverse complement strand
TTCTTGATTTAGGCATCTGTATTTATTTCATGTTCTCAGTGCTACCATAAGTTTATGAAATTGTATTTTTCCACATGTATCTGAGTCATTCATGCCTGTCAGGTTCCTCTTTTTTTGGTTCTTTTTATTTTTTAATAAAATCTTTATTGTTGAAAGTATTACACAGGTCCTCCTTTTTCCCCCATTAACATCTTCCAGCCTGCTCCTGTCCTCCCCGCCCTCCTGGCCCTCACCACCCCATTGTCTGTGTCCCTGGGTTATGTATATATGCCTACAAGTTCTTTGGTTGTTCTCTTCCCACCCACCCTCCCCTGCCTCCCCTCTGAGGTTCAACTGTCTGTTCATGCTTCTATGTCTCTGGCTCTAATTTTGATCATCAGTTTATTTGGTTCATTAGATTCCACATATGAGTGAGATCATGTGATACTTATCTTTCTCTGATTGGCTTATTTTGATTAATACCCATAGGGAATTCCACTGAAACTGAAAACCACACTGGTTTTTATTCCTTCAAGGTAGCTTTTGTTCATAGTCATTTCTTATTGAAATTACCTAGTTCTTCTTAACTAAGTTAAGAGTTCAATCTGAGTTGTTTAAAATATTTCCACAAATACCATAAAGGACAATTGTTTTAGTATTTTTCTGCAATAATTGCTATACCATGGCTTTAGGTAAATTTTAATTTGTAATTAAATGTTTAAAAAAAAACATAAAAATTTTAAAAAATAATATCCCTTTTAAAATGACTTTCATTTTGTTTTCTTAAGTAAACAACATAAACACTATTTCTCCTCATCTCATCATTTAGTTTGATACTCTGGACACAAATCTGTTCATTGTAACTCATTGAAATATGTCTGTGCCAGCCAGATAGAAATTGGAGACGAGAAATAAAAATGTTTTCAGGGCTTTCAGAATGCTTCCTATTGTCAAACTACATATCACCTCGTCTAACTTAAATTGGGTCCATTTTGGCAAAATTTCTGAAAAGTGTATTATAATTATTTATGCCGATAGTCTTTGATCCCAGAAAACAGAAAAAGCACTATTAGTATTCACTTTTGGACGGCCAAAGTTGACACTTGTAATTACAAATTATTTAGTTGAATGCTAAAATAATCAGAACATACCCTGTGTTTCTTTGTGAAGTTAAATGAATGTTAAAGTGAACTATGAATTCAGCTTTCATATTGAACTTTAGCATTGGGACTTTTTAAAAATACCAAGTTCTGCATTTCTGCTAGCTGTACTTCACTTGGTGTTAATTTTTTTTTTTTTCTGAATCCACAGACAAAAAAAAAAAATAGAGTAAACCAAAAATTAAAGTTATATGAGGTTCTGCATTTCTGCTAGCTGTACTTCACTTGGTGTTATTATTTTTTTTCTGAATCCACAGACCAAAAAAAAAAAAAGAGTAAACAAAAAATTAGTTATATGAATAAGTCGTAAAATTTGTTATAATTGCCCTAAATATACAAAAGCAGCTCACATTGTGGCCCATGCATTTTCTTATACCCACACAAACATGTGCCACTTTGTTCCCATAATCATTTGCCAGCTTTTTTTCTAGTTAGGGAATAGGAATGATAATAAATAATAAATGCTTTTGCTCACAAATGTATTTTTTTTGTTGTAATAGCTTTTATTTTATGTTTGTTGTGTCACTATTGTATTTAATCAAAACATCTTGTGAGTCATCATGTCTGTTTTAGATGAGAGAAAACTGTTGATAAAGCCTGGAACACTGTGCAAAACAAGTGACTTGCTCAAAGCCACAGAGCTAATGTAGAGAGCACAGAATCCAAACCTCAGAGTGTCTCATTTCCAAAGATAAGTTCTTCTCCAAGGAACAGAAAAGGGGAAAGCAAGAGAAGGAGAATAATCCCAGATAGATAACACAGATAAGAAATGTTAACGGATGCATTTATTCATAAAATACTAATGCAATGCAATTCAACAGACATTCGTTGTATTGCACACATTTTGCAAACATCATTGTTATGACAGATACAAGACAGGTACAGGGAGGAAATCCATGCTATTTGACCACTTAGTGGCCACTTTTTGAACCAAATCCTTAAACAAACATTCTTTTTAAAATAGTATTACATATCATACATTTATGGACCATGTAAAGCAAATGCAAATATTGTTTTTTTTCTATTGAATTAATATTTGCTTATACATTGGTCCTTTTTATAAAGTCTAAAGAATTTAATTTACTTATTTATTCACCGCATCTCTATTTTCTCTATGTAGAGTGCTGTATAACTCTTTTTATTCTTAAAATGACCCATTTATTTTGATTTTAAATAAATATAGAGATAGTCTATTAGATCTCAGAAGCAAATCAACTTTTCTTGAGCTAACAAAAGGGAAATATGCCAAAGTGCAACAAAACATTGGATGGGAGGAGAGAATGAGTTAAAATGTTCCCATCTTGAAACTTAAGAATTAGATGTTCTTAATCTGCCACCTATAAATGGGTTTGGGTGATTGGTGATCCCCCTGAATTGAAGGCACATTTAGGCAGATTCTGTTAATTTAACTCCAGAAAATGTACTAAGTGAAGTGTTAGAGAGTCTTTCAGAAGAAGGACAAGAGTAAAGAGTTTATGTTTAGCTTGCACATTCCAAGTAATCTGTAAATAATTTTCAAATAACAGAGACCTTGCTAGTAAGGTTTATTAGTAACTTGTATTTTAATGTCAATTAATTCTTTTCTAAATATTATTAGATAATTTTCCAAATGTCAGGTTCAAGATTGGAAAAGTAGCTAAAGGAATGAGAACCATGATTTGGAGAGCAACTATTTTGTGTTATGCACCATATTACATTCTTTATAAAATTATATAATTTATTCTTTCCAAGAACCTAAAACAGTAAATCTCACTATCACAACTTACAGATAAAGACTATGAGCCAGTATATTAATTTTCTAGGACTACCCTAACAAAGTTTCAAAGATTGGATGGATTTAAGCCACAGAATGTTATTGTCTCACAATTCTGGTGGCTAGAAGTCCAAAAATCAAGGTATTGGCAAAGTTTAGGTCTTTCTGAGAGCTATGAGGGGGGATCTGTTTCATGTCTCTCTTCTGGTGGACTCCCATTGATTTGGGTGGTTCTTTGCTTGTGGAAGCACAAACTCCTGTTGTCACTTGACATTCTCCCCATGTCTCTATTCTCTGTTACAATTTTTCATTTCTCATAAGGATAACAATCATATTGTATTAAGGACCCAACCTATTTCAGTGTGGCCTCATCTAACTTAACTAATTATCTCTATGATGACCCTGTTTTCAAGTAAGTTCACATTCTAAGGTACTGGAGCTTAGAATTTCAACAGATAAATTTGTAGTGTCAGGATAATTCAACCCATTACAACTAGGAACAGATTTTCAATTGAAGTGTAGAGTTATCTGAAGTGAGGAGGAAGAGGAAAATGTATTATGAGGTCCTTTGAGATGTTTAGGGGATGTATGGAAGAGAGGGAGACATTATACTCCTGAGCTATGTAAATCATTTGACATTTTGCAGACTTATATTTAGCCTTTTAGAATGTAAAACACTATTTCTCAGAAGGGGACTATAGCAATAGTAGGTTACAGTCTTTTTTTTCTTTGTAAATGTACTTTGGCTTTGGATGGAACTTTGCTATCTAAGTTCATTTCTTTAGGACCTCACCCTATTTTTCTAAGAAGTTCAGAATGCTGTGACTTCTACTTTGACCTTTCAAGGTGATAGTAATTCTACTGCCTTTAATGTCATCTTCAAATCTAATGAGCCAACTTTAAGTTTATGTCAGCAAGTTTCAACCTTTTTCATCTCATGGCACACATAAGCTAATTACAAAAGTCTGTGGCACACCAAAAATATACATATTTTTTGCCAATCCGACAAAAAGTAGGTATAATTTTGATTCACTCACATCAGATGGCTGCTGTCACTTTTTTATTTGACAATCTAAGGGAAAAGAACTTAGTGCCCCTGACTAAAGAGTTAGATGTTGCATGTTTTAAAAACCCTTGTTGTGCATCAGTGTGTGGTGGCTCACTGATGGAAAATCTCTGATCTACGTCATTAATGCAGAGGCTATGTACTATGAGCCCCAGTATTGAAACTTGGGAAACTATTATAAGTTTACCTTCCAGTAATGATCAGTTATTGATCAAGAATCCTCTGGGTATGAAGTCCCAACCAGATTATTCCCCACATTTAGTCTGCCCATATTTTGCTTGTAGGGCCATAAAAATACTATACAGTAAAGCATCATGTTGTGTATGTTCTTCAGGCCTGAGCATAAGTGGCGATAGAGCAGAGATGGTCTGTTTCTCTTTGGAAAAACCTGTCCTCTGCTCCAAGTGGCCATGCATCAGCAGAAGCTGCTACTGTAAAATGTCACTGGATGATCCATGAAAGGAAAGCAGCAATCAATTACAGAGATTTCAAAATATGCAGTGTAATCAAGGCATATCGTGGCATGTTCAAAAACATTTCAATTTTACTGAAAGAACAATATTCTTACATTACTGAGCACTAAACAAAGAGAAGAGATTTAAATAGCAATGCATTATATTGCCACAACCTTATTATCAGCTTGTCAGATAAGGTGACAAAGTTTGTATGTTTGCTAGACAATAGTATAAACAAGTAGTTTATACATTTAATACATAGAAGACACATGTAAAATGAAGGAAAATACCTGTTGAAGAGTTTTAGATATAAAGCATGAAAAATTGTAAGCATCACTGCCATTCATAATCCATTGGCCACATGAAGGGCTGAGAAGGCTGGAAATGTAATCTCTATCTGAAATTCTATTAAGAGGAAAAAGTGAAGTGTATATTTTGGATAAAATATTAAAATCCCTAAGGACATCTGAGGTGATTTTTTCCTCCTGTGGTCCTCATAAGGTATATTGAGTATTCCTACTGTCCTAGGAGACACCAGGCCAGAGGATTCTTCCTCCTTAGCCTGTTATTTGTTCACAGTAGGATGGTTGTATGCTTCTCAGGATATTTTACTCATGTGAAGAGATGTTCTCTTTAATAACAAAACTACTCAAGTATCATTTCTGTACTTTTTTTTTTCAATTACTAGAGGCCTGGTGCACAAATTCATGCACAGGTGGGGTCTTTTTAATAACAAAAATATTCAAGTATCATTTCTGTACTTTTTTTTTTCAATTACTAGAGGCCTGGTGCACAAATTCTTGCATAGATTGGCCTGGCCAGTGATCAGGGCCAATCGGGGCTGTCTTGCCCATTCCCCTTAGGGGCTGATTGGGGCCAGCCAGCCGGAGGGAGGGATCACGGGAGGTTGGCTGTGGGAGTGTACTGACCACCAAGGGGCAGATCCTGCGTTGAATGTCTGCCCCCTGGTGGTCAGTGTGTCGTCGTAGCAGCCAGTCGATCAGTGGAGTGGTCATAATGGTCACTTAGGCTTTTATATATATAGATTTTTTTGCAAACCAATTGGAAAGAATTTTGCTTTCCAATTACTTAGTTTGTTTTTCAAGCTTGATCTGAATTTCTAATTTTTCTTTACATTAATGTTATATTCTTCATTGTTGGTTTTTTGTTTGTTTTTTGCCTTCTTGTATCTGTACTTTTTATTTTATTTTAAATAATACTTTTTGGTGAGCATTGCTAAGTTCAGACAGACTGAATAGAGTTCTAATAAGGCCCATGAGGGTGGTTTTTGTTTTGCTGTGTTCCGGGGGATAATTCTGTCCTCTGAGGCATCAGAAAAGTCAGAACCCATTTTAGTGCATGCATGTTCTTTCATCTCTGGTACTGGGATCAAGTGGACGCATGGGGTTTAGTCAGAATGAAGGAGAAAGTTGGAGCATCACCTGCTGTATTTCAGTTCACTGAGCTACCCAAGGTAAAAAATGAAATGTCTCATTTTACTTAACTAACTTGATTTAAAATTTAATATGATCTTGAAGGCATTAATTACATCAGTATAAGTGACTCTAATTTATTATTGGCACCATTAGTCTTCTGGTTTCCTAATGCTTTTATACTATTCTCACATAACATCATTATTTCTTCATAAAAGTGTTACCGCAGGCACTTGCCTACTCTGAACAGTCACCTAAGCTTTTTCCCATCATGTTTTTATTGGTTTTTTGTTTATTTTGAATAACTAAATCATTTATTTAAAAAGAACAAGAAAAAAGTAAGTGAACATAATTAACAACACACTTTCAGGAAATAGCCATTTATTATTACCTATTATTTAAAACTAGAGGCCCGATGCATGAAATTCGTGCAAGAGTAGGCCTTCCTTCCCCTGGCTGCCAGCACGGGCTTCCCTCTGGCACCCAGAATCCAGGCTTTCCTCTGGCACCTGGGATCCAGGCTTCCCTCTCAGTTCCTGCTTCATCGGGAAGGATGTCTGATCTAATTAGAATATTATGCTTTTATTATTATAGATTATTATAGATGTGCATGGTCTAACTTTTGTGATAGCACTTTATCTAGAGACTGTTTTTTGTGATGGAAAGAGTCCTGCATTTGGACTGTTTCAAACTCTGCAGGATTATATAGAACATAGCCCTGCTCTCAAGAAGCTCATAGAATAGTCTTATGTTGTTCAATCCAGTGTTCAATACTCAGTAGACATCAGCTGCATTTGATGGTTGTTCACAGCCCTTATGTGATACTTTGTTGTTGTTGTTGTCGGACTGTTTTTTGTGATGGAAAGAGTCCTGCATTTGGACTGTTTCAAACTCTGCAGGATTATATAGAACATAGCCCTGCTCTCAAGAAGCTCATAGAATAGTCTTATGTTGTTCAATCCAGTGTTCAATACTCAGTAGACATCAGCTGCATTTGATGGTTGTTCACAGCCCTTATGTGATACTTTGTTGTTGTTGTCAGAGCAACACATATTCTAAGTTTTCTCCAAATTCAACACTGAATCCCTTTCAATCCACTTTGTAGATTTCTTTTCTCCCCAAACTCTTCTCTTTGGAAGCCTTCAGGGTGAGTTCTTAGGGCCTATTCTCTTTCTATACAAACTCCTTAGATAAACCTCAGATCCTCTTAGACCTCCAAATACCATCTATATGATGATTTGTAATTCAAAATTTGTATCTAAAGACCATATTGTTCTATACCCACTAGGATATCTGAAAAATAAATATGAATTTTTACTATTTACCACAAACATGTTTAGATCTACTTTTCTACATCTCGCACTATCCTTACTCCGTCATTAGATTTACCCAGGCAAAATTTTGGCATTATACTTGACTTTGATTTTTACTCACAGCCCCCATCCAATTGGTTAAATAATCATTTGGGCATATCTTTAAAATATGGTCTATCATAATCTATTCACTTCTCATGATCCCTCTGGCTACTACCACGATGAGCTGCCATCATCTCTTGCCTTAATTAGTTAATAAGTCTCCCTATGTCAGATCTCATTATCCCCATGTTCAAATTTCCCCAATGGTTCTACTTTTTACTAAATGATAGTCTTTTTAATGACTGCAATTGATTGCATGAGCTGCCTGCTCCATCCCTCTCCCCTTGTTACCCTTCTGTTTTCCTCTGATATTCCTACCCAGGCTTCTACTAGTCACCCTGTTCTTATTATTATCCTTTTAATATGCCAGGGGAATTTATGATTTAGGGACTCCACACAGGTCTTTCTCTCTGCTGGTATTATCTTCCATCAGATATTGATATGAGCTTTTCTCAAAAAGGCTTACCCTAATGAACTTATTTCAAAGTACAATGGGTTCACCCAGCCAGTGTATCTCAGTGGTTGAGCTTGGGCCTATGAACCTGGAGGTCAAGGTTTGATTCCAGATCGGGGAACATGCCTAGGTTGCAGGTTCAATCCCCACCCAGTAGGGCATATGCAGGAGGCAGCCAATCAATGATTCTCTCTCACCATTGATCTCTCTCTCTCTCTCTCTCTCTCTCTTCTCTCTCTCTGCAGGAGGCAGCCAATCAATGATTCTCTCTCTCTCCCTCTTCCTGCCTCTCTGAAATCAATTAAAATATATTTAAAAATGAATAAATAAAAGTACAGTGGGTTCTATTCAACTTGTCTTTCAAATCAATGTCCCTTTTCCTGCTCTCTTTCCTCTAAAACACTTGTATAACCCACCATATATTTTACTTTTTATTATGTTTATTACTACCATTATAAAATGTAAGGTTTGCAAGGGTTGATATTTTTATCCGTTCTATTGCTAAGTCATCTTAGGTACCTATAACAGTGCCTGGCACATAATAGCTGCTTTGTAAATATCTGTTGGGTACCTGAAAGGACATGAAGTTAATTTATGATCAATCATTTAATAGATTATTTCCATTTTACTGAGAAAAGTGAAAACTCAAGGATATCTCTGGACTGTACCCTTGTTATTTGCAAAAGGAAATGATATCTATTTCTCTCTACTTCCTACAGTTTTGTGATGATGAAATAAGTGCATGTTTATAGAAGTATATTTACATTTTAAAGTCCTACACACAAAAAAGGAATACCACAAAAGTACTGTCCCATAGTCTTCAATATGAATTCTCTCTTCTAATCAGAAAGGTAATTACAATATTTATTTTTTCCTTTTTCTTCTTCTATCACTGTGTCTTCTTTCTTGCCCCATGGCACTTTGCTTCTCAACCTAACTAACTACTACCTTTCCTCAAAGGTTCAGAGAAGCCATTTATATGATGGAAGTTTTCCCTGAAAAATCCCCTTCACTTTTATTTCTGTGTTCTCTGAACTTCAGGTGCATTTATAGTTAAGACTGAAAAGCTTAAAAACAAGTATCCCTGGCTGTTTGCCAAAATACATTTCTGGAAATTGCCTCATACAGTTCATCATTTTAAAGCTCAGTGCTCTAAAGATATGATTTTTGGATCAAGGACATAACTTAAATAAATCACAACTATGACTAATGAGACATCATAAAAGTCCAGATAGAAGAGACATGATAATTTAGAACAGTAAAATGACTCCAAATATACCAGTTCTATACCAATGCTATAAAACAGTGTACATTCTGATTTTCCCAAGATCTGCTAATATTATTTACTAGAGGCCTGGTGCATGGATTCATGCACTGGTGGGATTCCTCGGCCTGGCCTGCGGGGATCAGGCCGAAATTGGCTCTCCAACTTCCCCTGAGGGTCCCGGATTGCGAGAGGGTGCAGGCCAGGCCAAGGGACCCCACTGGTGCATGATCAGGGCCGGGGAGGGACCTCAAGAGGGCTCCAGGGCGTGTCGGGCCTGTTTCACCAGCCCTGATCGGCTGGACCCCAGCAGCAAGCTAACCTAAATTGGAGCATCTGCCCCCTGGTGGTCAGTGCTCATCATAGCGACTGGTCAAATGGTCGGACACTTAGCATATTAGTCTTTTATTATATAGGATAGTTACAAATATAACATATGAATACAGCTTTCTTTTATCACAAATCAATTATAAAACATATCTGGTAAGTATAAACACACCTGCTAAAATAAAATATTTTTTTTTAATTTTCTTAGTATTCAGAAAGGCTTTGAGGAATTAAAACAATAATAGCCATCAAGATAAGCTTAAACCAATGCCTTCTCTTCCTTACAATTTTCTATTAATCAAAATTATTCCATCTTCCCTAGAACTCTGCTCCATCTTAGAATCCTTTCTTTTCCTAAATCTCTAGATTGCCCTTTTCTTGTTACTAAAAGGCATGAGGGTGCATAACCTGTATTGAAGAAATGTGAAAGTGGGAAATGGCTGTTTAAAATAGCTGGGAGATGTGAAAGTACAGATTAATGTAATTGTGCTGGGCCTGGCCAATTACCATTTTATGTTCCTTGAGGACAGCGCTGAGTCTTTTCTCAGGTTGTCCATAGTGCCTGTCTGCTTTTATCACTGAGCCCACTCTTGAGCCATTTCTCCAGCTGGAAGAAACAGGTTATCTTGTCAGTTTCTTGACAACACATCTCATTGAGACGCAAGTGAGGAAAACTGTACTGTAGTGTGATTTAACCTGGCGGATCAAATCTATTCCTAGTCATGTAACTCGCTCTGTGTTTTTCCAATGAGGTTCAGTGTCAGTGAAGGGCTTGCACTCATTGAAGGCAGCGCCTCAACTGACAGTTTAAACTGTCAATGACTTCAGTTAAACATGAATCTGTCAGTTTCGTTAACAAATCAGCCAGTTAGTTGTATGTTGGCAAGGGAACATGTGCTTGGTGTTGACATCCTTCTCTTTCTACTTTTCTTTATAGCATCAATCCATATGATGTAAATACTTAATGTAAACTGGTTGCCATTCTTATTTTAATTTTTCTTCCTAGCAATGGATGAACAACTTCATTACACTTCTTTTAAGCCTTCACATCTTATCCAAAACCTTTCTAAAATGTATGCCTTCAGATCTTTGTAAATTGCAAAGTGATTTAGGCAGACTCAGTTCTTATTTTTTCATTGCTATCGGATAACTATTGTTTTCTAGCATCAGTTGTAGAGTAAATAACTTTACTTTCATCTCCCTAATCTCTCTCTGTGCGTGGCCTTGTTTTATAGAATGCTGGCTTTCTGTTTAGTATGTTAGTTTAATATTAACTCCTTTATTTCTTTATGTTAGGGCTAATGGCTACTTTTGTTTTTCCCTAACTTAAGTTTCATAATTCTAATTATGTTTTAAATGAGTAATTTAATTTTTTTTAAAGTTGTGGCATTCTTGCCTGGCCAGAGTAGCTAAGTGGTTGAGTGTCAATCCAGGAACCAAAAGGTCTGGTGGCGACACATGCCCGGTTGTGGGCTCCATCGTAGGCGGGGGTACTTGAAGGAAGCAGCAGATCGATGATGTCCCTCTCTCATCGATGTTTCTATGTTTCTATCCCTCTTTCTTCCTCTCTCTCTAAAAATCAATAAAAACATTTTAAAAAGTTGTTGCATTCCTTTTTGCTAATTACTCTTACACAGTCAAAATTTATCTTTGCCTTGGAATGTAATTGTTTTAAGCATGCTTTGTATATTATTTATGCAACCTAATGGAGTTTCTTTCACCTTTGCAAGTTCTCCATGCACGAATGATTATGTTATAAGAAATAAATCACACAGGTGGCAAACAAATTATTATTTGCAAGAGTATATCACCTTAAAATTGTTATTCAATACATTTCAATTCAGGCTCTCCGCATTTCATTATTCCAAATGAGCAGGCTTTATAAACTTTACCCAAAGAAACTCTATTTTCACATGATATTTTACCATTTCTTCTGGTAATGACCCACCTAGGAATGGTTCCAATCACAAACTTATGAATTTAATAGTTTCATTCGATGCAATACACTAGCAAGGACAGATTATGTTATGAAAAAAAAATCTGTAGAGGGAAGTAACAATGTAAATTCTAAATGTAGATTCTGGTTAAAAACGTTCTAGTTAAAACTGCTCTGGGACTTCCCAGTAGAGTCCTGAGGGCTCTGTGGACGGCATCCATTCATCCTGTACCTACAGCAGGGTCACTCCTGGGCACCAGGGGGAGGCTTAGGCCCTCTCTCCATGCGCGCACCTGTCTGTGCACGGACTCCTCTCCCCATGTCAGGAAGGCTCTTTTTGTTTGTTTGTTTTCATCTCTTTGTTGTCCTAAAACTGTCCTCATAAAAATTCGGAGCTCTTCCAAATCTATGGCTTTTTGGGGAAAAAGATAAACAACAAAAAACTCCAGGTTCTCACTAATCCAAGCTTTGTGGCTGTAAACCTTAAATCCTCTTTTCCTATCATATAAAAACAAGAACAACAAGGACAAAAAAAAAACTTGCTCTTGTATATGAAAACACAATTGTTCATAGCTAATGCTTCCTGAAATCCTAACTTGGAAAAAGAGCTGAATACAGTTTGTTGATTTTAATGGTTTATTCCTTCTCCTGAAGAAATTATGTTTTGTCCTAGAGTAACAATATACCAAGAACTAAAAAACATATCCATATCTCAAATGGCTTTAACATATATATTTTACATATCATATATATATTTCGCATAGTGTATATGCTGTCTATATTTACTACATTGAATCATGAGTGAAAAACCTTTGCACCAAAGCAAATTTGTTTCTGGTTATTAAACGGCTACTTAATAATATATTGTGTTATAAGCCATATTTTATTAACCCACTCCATTAATATTAATTCAGATTGTTTCCAATTCATTGGTAGTATAGGTCATATTAGCACTGTAGCCGCATATTGAAATATTTCTTTATGAACAATATTTCATCAATACATTTCACTGACATTTTTTCTGAATTGGAGGTTTTAGTCCATAAATAATGTTCTCATTAGCATTTTACAGAGTTTTATGCTTAAAATATATTTCAGCAAAGGACACATTTATATGTATTTGTCCAAATCAATGTATAACTCTTTATTAATTCATGTTAAATGTATTTATTAGTGACATTATTTATTTATAGAAATTTAACATAAAGACCACTAAAAATTGAATTTTAAAAACTCTGAAATAACCTTATTCCCAGAAACAATTTTTAAAATCCAGTAACCTATAAGTGACTTTTTTTTCCCAGAAAAAGTTCCTAAGTGCACCTCACATACACAGGAACCCCTTCTCACACACACACACACACACACACACACACACACACACACACAAACACACACACTCCCGTAGCCTATGCCTATGAGGTAGCAAAGACTATTTATTTGCTGATTCCTTAAATCAGGGTGTTCAAATCTATCAGACTGATTATGTATAATAGAGTCAGATTATGTATAAATGATTAGCTCTTCTTCACCATGTTCCTGCTGCCTCCTCTCCTCCTTCTGATTATTTTCTTTATTGTACTACCTAAAAAAAATGTAAGAATATATAAGCCACTATTCTTTGTGAAAGCACCTTTATTAATTCTTAGGAAACAAATTTAGCTCTGGCTTCAATTCTGAGTACCGTGTTTTAAAATGTTGCATCAGAAATGCTGGGTTTTAAAGTGCTGAATAACATGGTGACATTCTCATATCTAAACCTTGTACAGTCTTGATCACTGGGTGAAATTTACCTCAATATATTCAATTAAACTTTATTTTTTCATGAGGTACTTCTCATTGCACCAGGAGGCCTAAGTAAGACTTTTTCAAAGAAACTTATGGTATTATTTATCTAACATCTTCCTTCCAGGGATCTCAAAGTGATTTATAGACATCTGGTGGCAGAAATTATCACTTGAAAACTTCTGTTGACATAATTTGGTACTGTTCCAAGGTTATTTTCAACCAAGCAACAAATTCATTTTATTATAATTCCAGCATTATTAGTATATAGTATTGAAATAAGAGAATAAATAAGTTAATAGACTAAATATCAACACAGGTAAAAACCTGTTTATTCTTAAATAATGAGCTCAGTTCCATATTATTACAATCTCAAATGGAATTTATATTTAGTTAAAGGCAAACATTGAAATATTTAAATTGTCTTTCCAAAAAAAATAAAATTATACGTAATTATTTAGAAGGTTTAAAAGTCATTCTAAGAGAAACATTTGATCATTTCATCATACAAAAAAAATGAAACAACACAAGTAAAAATCCATCCATCGTCTGTAAGGAATTTTAAATGTGGAATTATTTGATCCAATTTTTTTTCCTATTATACAGTCACATGAGTCTAGTTGCATCTAAATTGTACAAAACATTCTGTTTTATCTTGTAATATTCATGATCTTGGAGAAGTTGGATCTTCTTCTTTTTGACATTTTTTTCAAGTCCAAAACTTTAAAATGACATGCTGGGATTTACAGCACTTTAAAAGTCTCAAATAAAGCACATAAGTTGAAATGAATTTGTAGAAAGCTGTTTTCACTTTTGAAAAGTAGCTTTTTAGAATATAAAGCACATAAGTTGAAATGAATTTGTAGAAAGCTGTGTTATAGGTTATTTTCACTATACTATGAGAAGAGTTTTGGCACTTCACTTTTGAAAAGTAGCTTTTTAGAATCTTTATATTGTAATTATCGTTTTGTTGTGTTCCCAGAAATCAAGTGACAAAGGAGTAGGATGTACTTTTCCTGTTGACAATAATTGATCACACTACAATCTTAGTCTGCATTTTTAGAATCATGTAAGCTTCCTTATCAGTCATTGGAAACTTTCAGATATCTGTTTTTTGTTTTTTTTGTCCCTTACAGCAGGAACAAGTAATTATTTCTTTACAAGTGGCCCAATCACATTTTTTTTCAACTACAATTAAGAAATGTTCTAGAGTAATACTCTGAAAATAGATTTCTAAGTTTACACAGGGCACATGTGTACAGTTTGTATATGTGCTTCCATCTGTCAGTGTTAACACAATGGTCGAGATAAGCCTGAAATGCTTGTTCACTTGGAAACTTTTCATCTCCCATTTCTCTTTACTTGATCATGTAAATCCCACAAGCTGAGCTCAAAATTTTTTCTAGCTCTTTGGTAATTGTCACTTTATTTCATTTTGCTGGGCCTCAGAGTTTGGATAGTGAATTGAAATTGTCAATTTGGGCGGCATTCAAGAGTTCATGTGTATTAAAACTGCTGCCAAGTTTGAAAATTAATTGTTTTAAATTAGGACATTAACTGTATTGAATTATCAAATTGAATGAATTAATAGTATAGGAGATGGAATCTATTATAGACTTTGAAAGATAAAGAGACTAAATACAAGTTATGTTTAAGCAATCTTGGTGCAGAGATAAAAATTATCATTGCTGGAAATTTCTATCTGAGGGACAGTTAACTCTTTTGACAACCAGAAGCAACTAAATTTATGCTGATAATTATTAAGAAAGGTAAGAGACAAAATTTGATTTTATTTAATTTTTGTTATATGCCCATTGCTTTATATGTATGTGTATATTTACAGCTTTCATCAATATCCAAAAGAGGTCCATAGGGTCGAAGTCAACAGAGCCAGTTTATAGATAAGAAAATTGAGGACAAATCATAGTCAATGAATAGTGGAACCAATGGTTTGCCCATTGACTATATGATGAATATGAAACCAGTATCATGTACTATTAGAAGGAACAATATGGCCTGATATAGTGAATTATATCCTGGCTTCTCTACTTACTGGGTAATTTACTCAATACTTAATAGTCTAATACTTAATAGTCTCAACTGTAAAAACTTTCCACAAATAGGCAAACAACTCATCACCATCACCTGATAGAAAACTACCAACCACAGTACAGTAACAACAACAAGCCACACCATAGGATTCCTTCTTACTCGCCTTCCCACAAATAAGTATTTATCCCTTAATATATGCCAGACATGTTGATGGATACTGCATGTACTGTGGTAAATAAAATATCTCTGCACCTTTCCATTCAGAATTTTCGTCTAGTAGAGGGAAATAGTAAACAAACAATTGTGTTGGTGTGGGTTTTTTTCCTTGAAGACCTATGACAAATTAGACTGCTAGGAGAGAAAAATGGGGTAATTCAAGTGATATACTCGCATAACACGTGGTTTATACTGAAGATGCAGGAAGGTGAGAAGGAGCCAGCATGCTGAGAAGTGAGGGCAGGAGCATAACAGGTAGTGGGAACTGCATAAATTACGCCTTCAAAGATCTAAAGCTCTTCATGGTGTTGAGGAACTATAAGACCCTAATAGCTAGAATTTATAGAAAGGAGGTGGTATGAGTTGAGGGGTGTAGAAATTAGTAAGTAAGGACTACAACAGGAAACCATTGGTGTATATGAGGCAAGAACATGGCATCATCAGACATGTTGAAAGCAAGTCATAAGTAATGAATTGGAGGTGATGGGACAATTATAAAAGGGGTGAAGATAAAGGGGCTATTTTAGCAATATTAGTATGGGTTGATTTTATCTTATGTCTACATGACAGTAGAAAAGTTGGAGGAAAATAGATTTGTCAATGATATATTTTAAAAGTGCAATTGTCAAAAATGCTGATAAATTAGATGTAGTCCTGATGTAGAGGGAGAGATAAAGAATGATTCTCACTTTTCTGGCATATTATAAGAATGTTCTGTTGAAACTGTGATTGTTTATTTAATTGTATATAAGGTGAATAAAATAACAAAATTAGAAAGCAATGCTTACTTTATCTTTGAATTTTAGCAAAAAATCCATCATATTCATTTATTCTTTTTTAAGTGCTACATAAAATTCCAGGATATTTTCTAACATAAGCATGTTAATCTTGACTCCTATTTCTCAAAATGATATTTCACAATTCCTAAGGGAACATTGCCTGTATCTACAATTAAGAAATTAAATTATCTTTATGACTGTTTCTCTTTGATACCAACCATGAATGAGTAAAATTCTAGATTATACCAAGTATTTTTGTTTCCGATGGAGATAAGATTTGATTGTTACTTATGGATTGTTATATTTCAAGGAAAGATTTCTCTGGGCAAAGTGGTTAGTGTTCTATTGAATCTTTTTGGCAAGTTAATTGGAGCCAGAGTATAGTCCAAAACCAAGATATTGAAAATAAAGCATCTATCAAAGTTAGAAATGGTAATTGCACTCAGCTTACTAAATTACTTCAAAATCGGAAAGCAAGATTGAGGTTAAAAGCAGACAGTAAGTAATCATAAAGGCATTACATAATATTTGTTTGGTACAAACACAGCACTTTAACATTTACTGTTAGTCAATGTGATCCCCGTATTCATGTTTGGAGATCATATTCTAAAATAAGGGAACATCAGAAGGCTGTGGAATCAAACATGAACTTTTTGAATTTTCGTTTTTTACTTTGTAAACTTATTATAATATTTTTTTAAAAGAATAAAAAAAAAAGGAATGCATCAGAATGCATTTCAGTAAAAGTAATAATGGAGATTCCCTTTTTGACATCAAGGAATGCATCAGAATGCATTTCAGTAAAAGTAACGAATAATTCTCTCTTGGCTATTTTTAAAATGTTCTAGAGACGGGTATAACAGTCTATGCTCAGAACGGCTCAATACTGGCTGGATACAATAGTATGAACAATGACATTCTGTTACTTTGACAATAGTGTTCTGGGGAATGACCATCCTTTAGGAGGTCTGTTATCTCCTCATTGGAATATATGGTAAACAAGGTTCCCAAAAGTCGGGCTACATTCTTGGAGTTCATTGTACCTGTCCTGGCAGTCGTCCGGCAAGGATATGCCTATCTCTCCATTAAAATGACTACATATTTTAAGCTCTATTGCACAGATAAGAAAAGTCATGGCTTATGTACTGTCACTCACTCTCCCCTATGCCCATGGCAGACATCAGTAATTGATCTTGCTGTGCTTTCCTGCTGAGCCTACACTGGGCTCAGGATTCCTCTGGAAAAAAAACAACAAAAAAACAAACAAAAAACAAACACACTCCAGGCAGCCACTGGGGATCGATTGAGTCTGGCAACAGAGTGAAAGTGATTTGTCATCCTTCTTCAGTTTGTACCTTGCTTAATATAGAAAATGACATCCTAACATTACGTTAACATTTTGATATGTTTCATAGGTAAAAAACATAGTAACAGCATGGCCAGTGTGGCTCAGTGGTTGAGCGTTGACCTATGAACCAGGAGGTCACGGTTTGATTCCCAGTCAGGGCACATGCCCCGGTTGCGGGCTCAATCTCCAGCAGGGGTCGCACAGGAGGCAGCTGATCAATGATTCTCATTAGTGATGTTTCTCCCTCCCTGCCCCTTCCTCTCTGAAATCAAAAATATATTTTAAAAAATCATAACAAATGAGAGTGGTATATTTTAACTAAACAATAATTTCTATGGGAATAAACAGTGTGGCTTCTGAGCTTTAGTGGGACTACATTGTATAGAAAATTGAATGATTGCTAGGAATCTTTTTAACAATGTGAGATGTGCTGTTATGCAATCTTACTTTGACAAAGCAATCAGCAGGTCATGAATAACTAAAGCATTTCATCATATAGTTTTTGAATATTTACAATGTAGTGGAAAATTCTGAAAAGCACAAACCAAAGATAAGACAGGGACCTGACTTCAAGAAGCTTCGTCATCAGATAGAATGGGATTTCTCAGAAGAAAGCAGCATCGCTGTATTTGAAAGTTGGTGACAAATTAAAACCCGCTATCATGGAAAGAAGGTGACATTTGTACCTTACAGAGAACAAAACCCAAGTTCATGTTAGTGGCAAGAGAAAGTATCAATCATATCTAAATTCCATTTGTGGATCTTTCTATCTCACAATACAACTTAAATGAAGATTTAATTTTTACCTGAAATAAACAACCTACACTCTTCATTATGACCTTATTTAAAATCCCACTCTTTTATAAATGCTGTTACTTTAAAGCTACTGGAAGGCAAAACCCATTTCTTTTATAGTTTGTATGCTTAACCTCCTTTAGTAGTATGTTTAATAAAGGAAAATGTTCTTTTTGAATGAATGTAGCTATAATATTTACATAGATGACAACCATTCCTTGGAATTTCAATTTGCTGTGTGACTGCTCAAGTGACTGCTCAAGTGACACAATTTATCAGGTTCTCAGTTTTCCTGACTGTGAGACGAAATGTGTTCTTGTGCTATTTCTTTTTCCCCTCTTTTTTATTTTATTTTCCTCTATCACCATTTATCCCCGCTATATCTTCCTCCATCCACTCCACCAGTCACCACCCTATTGTCCCTGACCATGCGTTATTTCTCTTTTTTTCTTTTTCGTTCAATCCCTCCAGCCCCTCTCCAACCCCATCTCCTGCCTCCAGAGCTGTCAGCCTACTCTCTATTGATGAGTCTCTCTATTTTGCTTGTTAGTTCAGTTTGTTCATTATATTCCACATATGAGTGAAATCATATGGTACTTGTCTCTCTTAGTTTGCAAAGAATAAAAAATAAACAATATTCCAAAAAATCCCATAACCTTCATTGCTTCTTAAGCCATGTGGAAATATCTTCTATGAAAAATTATAATGAAGTATATGTTGGGTGCATCAAAATGCTCATTAATAGATCAAATTATTTTTATTATTGAATGATACAATTATCTTTTATTAAATCTGCTTACATACAAATGAATTTACCATTCAATCATACTTGCTCTGAAACAGTTTTTATGGTAGTGTTATCCCATGTGCTGGGTAGAAGGAGGTTAATGCAAAGTTCCTACCTCTGCCAAGAATTCCTGGTCTAATTGGGGAGGCTCTGTAAAATATTTTGCTGGAAGCCAGTCATAAAGGGCCACATCTGGGGCTATCAATCCATTAAGATGAAAGGCTTACAGACTCTGCGGAGTATATTTTCACCCATCATCGTGACAGATACTAAATAAGATAAAGACCACAGCCTGTCCCGAGGATTCAAAGTCCATCTGTCTGACGGTGGCAGGCTTTCTTCCTCTCATTATTTAACACCGTAAACTGATGTGCCGGAGGGCGAAGGGCTGTCCACTTGTGGTGTCTTCTTGAACACACAGTTTTCCTTCATTTTGAGTAGGTCTGTTCTTTTTCCTACATACTAAACAGACCTAAAAGTTTCTCTTTGGTCAAATTGATATCGTGTTCAGGACATCTGCTACGTTCACGTGGCAGACTGGCATTTTTAAAAATGTGAAAATGATCAGAACAATTTCATTTACTGCTCATTGAGTGAGGCTCCACTCTTGTTTACTCTATAAGCTATTGCATGATTTTCTCCTGTAGGCATTCTTCCAAGGCCAAATCACAGGATATTCAAGGTGGAGGGGCTTGAGACTTTGAGCAATTCGATCCCTTAATTGTTACAGAAGAGAACTTGCAGACAGATGGGATTTGCTCAAGGCCAGTCAGCTGCTCATTGGTGGAGCTCTGTTGGATCTGAGAGCAGCTGCACTTAGAATCCACCACTGTTCTGTCACTAAAACATGCTGTGTCATTATCATTCTAACTATGGACCAGTTCCTTTCCCTTTCAGCTGCTTGTCAGTGTGTGTGTGTTTTATTTATATGTGTGTGAGTACATACACACACAACATACATAAAGGCACGGGTACTTGTCTTGTATGTACTTGTTTAGAAACTTGCCAGGTATAGATATACCTTGACTTTGAGGGACTGTTTAGTATGTTTTCTAAAGAAATAACAAAACACTGCTCTTTTCAAAAGATTTGTGTTTCATTTTGCCTAAAGGGCTTTAAACAAAAGATAATGAATGACAGCAGTTCTTTGGAAGAAAAAAGCCTAATGGGAAACATGTAAGAGTGGAACTAATTAATCCCAGTTGCATTCATCATCATTATTGATGTGAATAAAATGTTAAGGTGATAATAAATTAGAAAGCAAAGCACACACAATAAAGCCATTTATATGATATAAAAAGTTAAAATTGGATCATTATACAATAATTTATTATAGAGAAGATCTAAAGTAAGTAAACTACTGTTTTACTAATTAAGGATAAATTCTCCTTTTCTCCATAATGAGTATCTATTGTGTTTTCAGCAATAAACTATAACAATGTAGATATAGCAGTGTCATTGTAAAGTAGGAATGCAAATATTTTTTTAAAAGAAAAAAACGGTTAAATGAGAACATTAAAGATTTAGTTCTCAAATCAGGAAACAATTATTTCAGTCCATCTAATTATTAAAATTTCTACACAAACATACATACACAGTGCACACACATTTGTTCATGCATGCATGCATATTTTTAATTTCAAAAGTAACAAATGTATGTACTGAGAGCATGGAAAATGGCAAGTAAATACTATATTTATCCACAGAAAACCATCCAGAGAATTAAATAACATTATCATAGGCATAAATGGTTGGCTTTTATTAACTACAGTTACTATGTTTTATATGACCTAACAGTCTTACTTAAATTTTTATGAATAATTTATTGTTTTATTATCTCAACAGACTTGTGAGATTGTTTGGACAAAAAAAAAAGGAAGCTGAAAGTTACTGGAGTTAAGCAATTTCATAGCTAGAAAGTAACAAATATATGAACCTAGATCTTCTGTGTTTCATATTTTTCACTACATTAGGGTTTCTTCCGTTCTGGTCTTTTGGACCAGTAAAATGAACATCATCCAGAAACTTGTTAAATGCACTTTCTTGGATTCTTACCCCAAACTCTGAGGGTGAGGCCCATTAGAGAAGCTCTCCAGTTAATTTTGATACAGACAAGTCAGAAAACTGCTATCTGTCAAATAATTAGCCAGGAGTGAAAGTTAGCCTGTTCCTTTGAAGGTGTAGGCTGTGACTCTGGGGATAAAACCCAATCCAGTGTAAAATGCTTCAGTATATGACAGGTTCCAACCTAGGACCATTTCTCAGTAAAAATACGATACTGTTGTTCATCATTTGTTTTCTATGGCTTTTCTTTCTTCCATGTAGAGATATCTCAATATTTTGGAAACTTTTATACTTTCACTACTATAAGCAAACTGTCCAAATTAAAAATCAGTATTTATAAGGTGGGGCCAAAAGAAAATAATTTTCCTATTTCTTGGTAAGCAGGTTTATCACTGCTGTAACAAATTACCACGACCTTGGATTAAACAACACAGATTTATTTTCTTGCCGTCCTGGAAGTTAGAAGTCTAAAATCAAGATGCCTGCCATTCTAGGTTCCTTGGGGTAATACATTTCCTTGCCTTTTCAGCTTCTAAAGTCTGCCAGCACTCTTTGACTATTGGTCTTTTTCTCAAATCCTTCAATCACTTATTTCTGTTGCCATATCTCATATCTCTTTCTATTAATGCTGATCTTTCCTCTTTCCTCATAAAAGGAACTTTGTGACAGTTCAGAGTCATCTTTGCATCCCATATCCTTAGTTTAATTCCCTCTGCAAAGTCTCTTTTCCATGTAAGACAATATAATCATGGGTTCTAGGGATTAGAACATGGACACCTTTGGAGCGATGGGGCCTATTCAGCTTACTGCATAAGGGCAAATGTAGTTAAAATTATTTATTTGACAAAGATATTCCAGTACCTATCTGAAACCACTATGTGATAGGCAAGAGAAGCAAACAAAAAAGTCATTAGATTCACATATTATAGACCTTACTAGAGGCCCAGGGCATGAAATCGTGCATGGATAAGGTCCCTACGCCTAGCCTGCTATCAGGCCTCGCCAGTCCCCAGCCCCGCCCCACCACCACCACCCACCCCGGTTCCCCATGGTTCCCCACTTGCCATCTGGTGATCAGAGCCTGCGGGCTGGGGGGAGGGACCAAGAGGTCAGCCGTTCCGCCCACTTGCCAGTCCCAAGTCCTGCCCCACCGTCACCCACCCCTGTTCCCCATTCACCATCTGGTGATTGGAGCCTACAGACTGGGGGGGGGGAGGAGAGGGACAGAGGGGTGCTCAATGCATCCCGTAGCTACTGGTCAAGCGGTTGTTCTGGTCGTTATGCCGTTATGGTCACTGGGCTTTTATTATATAGGATACTTGGTTAAATTGGTCATTAAATTACCTAATGATAAGTGAGTCATGTCATTGGGTTAGGGAGTGCAGAAAGACACTGGGCTGTGCTGTCCTTATATCTCTACTGGTCTGTCTAACTCAGTGGTTCTCAACCTTCCTAATGCCACGAACCTTTAATACAGTTCCTCATGTTGTGGTGACCCCCAATTTCATTGTTACAAATTGAACATAATTAAAGCATAGTGATTAACCACAAAAACAATATGTAATTATATATGTGTTTTCCGATGGTCTTAGGCGACCCCTGTGAAAGGGTCGTTCGACCCCCAAAGGGGTCGCGACCCACAGTTTGAGAACCGCTGGAAACTCTGAGCACCTTTAAGGGACAATCCTGTTTCTTTCAGAAATTTGAGATCTCTGAGCCCATCTCAGTTCCTGACATGTAGTCAACAGTAAAACTTAGTCAAATTCAATGTAACTTAAAATGAAAATTTGTAGAAAATAACCGTGAATTTTGCTAGAGGAATTTCATGACTATTAATCTTTGACGTGTCTGTTAGAAAGTGTGTTTTTTTATAGTCATTCTTGTTTTTGAGAATAAGAAAAGTAGTAAAAAATGCCAAGTTTTTAAGACTTAGTAATGTGTATGAGATATATTGTACCAGGGCAGATGGCAGAAAATAAAGCATAAAACTCAGAAGAGCTAAACCTCCTATAATTAAGAAAGGAATCAATTAGTATGCCACTTGAAAGTAGAATTATGCATATGAATCCAAACATATAGTTTAAAGCTATGGTGGTAAGAAAAAATACTGGGCTACATCAGCATAAAACGTCAGCTTTAGTTCTAAAATTGGTATCGTTGTGAGCAAACAGCAATCTAATCAAGAAGAAGAATTTCATTATTCTTCATTGTTACACATTTATTTGGAGGCATATCAGATATCCATAAATTCTAGGTCTCTCAAATTTCACACCAGGAATCTACAGTCTAGAGATAATGTGTATTCTGAATTATGTTTAAATGAATAAATGAGAAACAACCCCTATGTAGTACCCTTCCTAAAACAGAATGCTTCTAAAAGCAAAATTTCCATTGCATAAACATTTTTAAAGTTTTGATTATCTTTTGTCAGATGATATAATGGCATAACAATATTTAAGACAACAACTTTTATTGCCCCTTTGCAGACCATCATTCCAATAACTGTTTAGTAGTGCTGCATCACAGGAAGAAAATTGTGTACCTCAGCTGCTGCCTCCCTGTGCCCGTAATGAAGTCCCTGTAGTAATATAATTGTATCGACTTAGCAAGAAAGTGGAATTATAATGGACAATATAAAGCCAAGCAAATTGCACTATCAGAAGAGACATGCTGACTTAAGCCCTGTTGACATGAATGTCAAAGTACTCTCTTATAATGGCTAAAGTTTGCTTTCTCTAAATTACTCAGCTTCGAACATTAAAATTATGCAAGAAAATTAGTGTTTTGAGTTTTATTACTCACAGCCAAACTTCCATGATTTAGAAAAATGTTGATGGACTTTATCAATATCCACTTATGATAACATCTTTACAAGATCCATAAAATATGAAATCAAGGATAAAAAATAATTATGGAAATGTCTGCATCACAGATTCTGATTCCATTTGTATATAATTTTCCTTTGAGGGATAATACATCTTTTCTCTATTCTGAATATATGTTCTATACATTTCTATTTCTTGCACTTTTTGAATTACGTTTATATACATCAATTAATAGTTAGGCTGAACTATATAAAAGCTCTGGAAATCAGCATCATTAAATGAAATATAAGAAAAATAACACATCATTGGTTTAGTTAAAGGGGGCCTGGATTATTAAAGATAGGAATTTCTATAAAACATAATGTTTAGTTTGTACCTAGACCTGCTTAGTAATCTTCAGAGGAGTTAGAGTAGCAGGTAAAGCTAAAAAAAGGGCCATAGAGCTCCCATTTAATAGATAACTTATTTGATATTATTAAAATAATGATACTCCTCTCAATTATTTAGCCATAATTTATAAAGAAATTTATAATGTATTGAAATAATACATTAGATTTATCAGATGACTTTGACCTGTGGTTCTTTTTTCTCATTTACTATTGCATAATTTTGAACAAATCTCTTGGAATCTCAGTCTGAAATAATGATGACACAATGTCTGTATAAAATAAATAGTGTTATATAAAGCACTCTGTGTGTGTATGTGTGTGTGTGTGTGTGTGTGTAAATATCTCTGTAAAAAGAACACACAACTCAATAAATGATTGGATTAGCTTTGCCATGTGTCCCATTTTCATAAATTAAACTTTAAAGCAAACACTAGTCCACTATTGGAATGAAGAATAGAATTGAAAAAGTAAATAATCGAATAAAGTATAAAAGAAAAAAATTGTAACTTTAAAGGATAAATGTGACTAAAATAATAATTTCTTGATTTTAATTAATCTGTATCATACACATTATAGTGCTGTGCATAAAATGGAATATAGAAAACAATATTTCTTGGCCAATTAAATTGTATTCCTTACATTTTTTAGGAATCTCTTCTGGAATTTCCAAAACAGTAGCAATTGCTCTCTCTTGAATTCCTTCATCATTTTCTTCTTGTCTGATTTTGTCTGATTCCAATGCTATAATATAGTTTTATCTTTTAATATTATATATAGTACATATATATGTATATTCTGAATTCATCATATAAGTTTACAGTATTATTATCCAACTTTTTAAATATCTCTGTTTAAAACTAGGAGCCACTGAGAAAGATGTGATCTATGAAGAGTCTATGTAATTGACAAGGGACCGGTGGATACCATTTTGAGTCTCTCACAAACTTGGCCAATGAATCTATTTATAGCACAATTCCTTTAGCTAATCTAAATACCAAATCTACTTGCTGGATTATCTTAATATTTGTTGTTTGGGAAATGTAAAAATAAGTACTTTTTGTTAGTTTAATTTTATTGATATATGTACTGTACTTAGGATTCAATATCATTTAAAAGGCATTATTACTAAATTGATAAGTACAGATGAAGCATAAGATCTATTTCCTTTTAGATTGCATGCATCTGTTCTATTGGTGGTGGAAAGATATTCACTGTTACAAGACTTTCACGCTTGTTAATTAAAATGGCATGGGCATTTAAAAATTTAACAAAAATATAAACAAGTTTCAGAAGTATCTTAAAATTGAGTTATCCACAATGATAAGTCAGTAAAACACATACCATTGTGGTGATTATGGCTGATGATTTGCCTGTTTGATACTTTGGAAGTCTTCCGGATTTATAAATTGAACATAGATTTATTTTGCCTCGCTCATTACTCTGTGTTGTTGCTTGTTTTTGTTTTTTAACTCCAAAGTGTGGGTGATTTCATTTTATCAGATCCATGGTATTTTCTTTATTATGGAATTTTTATTTTTAATGGCCAAGACATTTTAAAGAAAATCTCACTCTACCCACTGTTAACGTTTGATTTTAATTACATTTTCATTTAGCAATTTTTTGAAATCTTTTTATGAAATGAGAAAATTTTGCACAACACACTGATGAAACACTTATTACCAATCTTATATATATTACGTCTTTTGTTCTTATGCCTAACTTTATGAATCTATTACTTATTTTTAATATAAAATGAATGTTAAAAATAAAAGGTTTTTGTTTTATTCACTTAAGAATTAGGTAAAGATAATTTGCAGAAAATTTGATGTCTGAACTATGTGTTTTAATTAATTTGTTCTACATAGCATAAAGACATGACCTTTACAATTTGTAATTTAAGCAGGTGACCGCCATCTTCAAATAGTTTTATTTGTCTTTTTAAGTTTTTCTCTTTATCTTTTATCTTGGAAGCATTTACAGGAATTGTTTCTCTAAGAAAATTTGAAAAAAATTGTAAACCATTTAGAAATAATATTATACATAATTTTTAAAATAGAGATTTTTGAAAAATGAAATTATGGTGATACACAGTGTTTTTTTCTAATACAATTGTAGTCATCCACCTGGATCTGCCATATTGATCATAATAAACTTTTGAAATACTTCATTGAATAATTTCACTTTCCTTAACAATATATCACTTTGCAATTATGAGGACTTATTTGGATTTCATTATTTATAATAAACACAACCATGTGATCAGCTGCACTATTTCATGGTTGGCTGAGAGTGCTTTAAAGTCTCTCATGGGATACTCTTGGATTGTTAGTACACAGAACTGACAACCACACGAATCCTTTGCTTTGTTTTTATTAAATCCTCTTATCTATTTTCTGGTAATAAGTATTTAATTAATCTTTGAGTATCAAATATGTAAATAATGTATACACAGTACTTTGTTAATTATCGAACTAATTCTGTATTATTAATTTTAATGGTGATCATATTTTTCAAGTTCAAAGAATGTATATTTTCATAAAAGAATAACCTTTGTAGGATGACAGTAAAACTTTACAGACTTGTAAAATACTCTTTAATATTGCAGACTTTGGGAGTATACACTTTGCATAATATGAGAGAAATTATGTATTAAAATAGTGGAGTAGCCCTACTATAATAGTGTCTGGAGTATGGTAGAAGGCCATAATCTATAAAAAAGGAAGGGAGAAAGGCTGTGGCTTTGACAGTTTGGAGAATTGTAGGAAGTGCTATGCAATTTTTCTTAATAAAGAATAAGAACTCTTGGTAAAGCCATCCAGATTTTGAGGCAACATTATGCAAAACATGAATGATTCTGTGTTGTTTCCAAAAACTAATGTAGTTCATTCTATGCTTTTCCTATGAGTTTATGGCCTCATGATGTGGCCTTGGAAGTTTATTATGGACTTGGATTTTAAAGCCTTCAGTTATTAATGCACAGTGAGCACTCTGAAAACCATTAGTAACAAGCATATGAGACCATTCATTCCCTCTCCCTGGAATTTTACTGTTTGAGAGGAGAGAATCTCACAGTGTGAGGAACAGTGTGGTTCAGTACATAGGATTCTCAAGAAAGGCATTTACTTTTGAAATGACAAAGTCCATGTCCAATTACTTCTTCCAAAGACATAAATATGAGCAAATTGTGTTTAAGTGAGTCAGCCTGCTGTATGGTAATGAATCATTGCATTCCTTCCTGGAGTCTGGAAAAGACCCTCCCACTGCATCTCTCCAGGCAGCTACTATGGCTTGAAAAGAATGCGCACATTGATGTAACCAATCTCTGTGTTAAACAACTCCTATGGCTTGTTTAAAGCATCTTGTTTGTGAAATGTAAAAGGATAATTACTTACTAACACATTTTTTGAAAATTAATAAAATTGTTATTTTATTCTAGTTCATGTGTTGATAAATGTATCTCTGATTTCTGATATTCCAAATGATACTACATAGTATTTTTCTGTTTTTATATCCACAGCCATTTATTTTTGTTTATTTATTTGTCAGTTTATCTGTTTATACACTTACTCATTTATACTATCATTATACTCTATTTCTGTTAAAGGTTTTCTTCAAATAAGAATTTTTTTTAAATATATTTTTATTGATTTTTTACAGAGAGGAAGGAAGAGAGATAGAGAGTCAGAAACATCGATGAGAGAGAAACATCGATCAGCTGCCTCCTGCACATCTCCTACTGGGGATGTGCCCGCAACCCAGGTACATGCCCTTGACCGGAATCGAACCTGGGACCTTTCAGTCCACAGGCCGACGCTCTATCCACTGAGCCAAACCAGTTTCGGCCAAATAAGAATTTTAAGAAAGATTTTAATAATGACGAGTAGACTTATAATCTCTTATTTATGTACTAGAGGCCCCGTGACACCTAACTGCTCCCCTGTCGGCCCAATTGCCCTCATCTGCCTTCCCCTGCTGACCTGGTCACTCCCAACTGCCCACCCCTGCCGGCCTGATCTAGCCCCCATCTGCCCTCCCCTGCAGGCCTGGACCCTCCCAATTGCCCTCCCATGCAGGCCATCTTCTGACAACGTGGGGGCGGCCATCTTGTGTTGACATGGGGGCGGCCGTCTTATGATGATGCAAGGGTGTGAGGGTCAATTGGCATATTACCTCTTTATTATATAGAATTAACTTTTAGTGATTTTGAAAGTTTCTAAGAATCCTTCCATTTAAAGTATTTTATAATATTCAATATTGTTTCCTTGAAACTTGTTCAGATACATGAAATATTAAAAAATTAATTAAAATATAAAAAATACAAGAAAGCAACGAAATAGTTTTAAAAATATTAGCCCTGTGACTCCTAGCCACATGTGTCCAGGTCTTCTCTTAGATATGACATTTGTTCTACTTGGCTAGTGCCCTTAAGTTAGTCTACCACATCCAAAGGACATAAAAGTTGCAAGGACTACAAATATGAGTAGTGATGAGATGTGCTTGCTTTTTGAGTGAAGTGATAATATATAGTTTCTGATGCATTGAAAACCTAGAATAATTCTGGTTTATCTATCTAGTTACATGGTCAGAGACAGTCTGATCTATGTTGTAGCCAGGACTCAAACCTGAGGGCTTATTGGCCAAGGGTTGAGGCAGAGGGTAGCTCATGCCCTGCAGCTGGCTGTTTTTCTGATAACTGGTGGGTACCCCAATACTCCTCTCCATTCCTGGCATGGGCTGTGGAGATCTAGGAGTAAACTGGGGGAAGGGAGCACACAGGCAGTGGCTAGGTGGAATTTTGCACCAAGTTGAGTCACCCAGTGTCTCAGAATGAGTTTCACTGTCATCAGTCTTTCTATCATCACATCTGCATGTGTATTTTTAAATGTATACCCCTCCCAATTTAATAAAAGTAGGTACCAGAGTTCAAGGTGGAGTGTAAGTATGGAAGGTATACAAGGATTGGGAAAGTGGGTCATCATTTCCCGGTCCCCTTACATACTGTATAGTTTACTTTATTAAAGTTCATATTAAGGTCATTCTGCTGAAAATAGAAACCAAAGAATAAAAATTAACATGTGGAAACCGAGAGTAGAAAGTGGCCAGGGGCTGAGGGTGGGGAAATAGGAAGAGGTTGGTAAATGGGTGCAAACTTTCAGGTATAAGGTCTGATGATCTAATGTGATGCATGATGACTATAATTGATAATGGTATTGATAAGTGAAATTTTCTAAGGGGGTAGACCTTAAATGTTCTCACACACACACACACAAAGCTAATTACATGAGGTGATGGAAGTGTTAATTAACTCTATGGGAGGAAATTTTTTCAAAATATGGACATGTATCAAAACACTACATCTTACCATTTTACATGTCAATTTTATCTTAATAAGTTGAAATTTTAAAAAGTTACTCTTCCATTCATTTTCTCATTGATTCATAGAGTATTATTTTATAAGAGAAAGTTTATGTAGAACGTTCCAGAGGTAGTTGTAGTGAGCCAGCTGGGCTGTGTGGGCTCAGGAAACAAGTTACAGAAGCAAAAGAAGGGACCTTGGAGCTTAGGAGAGAGAAGGGTAAGGCCCTGGGGGGAAGAAAAGGCACAGGCCTGCTCCCCAGAGGGACAACACTCGGAGAATATTTCTTTATATATATTTATTGGTTTCAGAGAGGAAGGGAGATGGAAAGAAAGATAGAAACATCAATGATGAGAGAGAATAATTGATTGGCTGCCCCCTACACACCCCCTACTAGGGATCGAACCTGCAACCCGGGCATGTGCCCTTGACCAGAATGGAACTTGGGACCCTTCAGTCTGCAGGTCAATGCTCTATCCACTAAGCCAAACTGGCTAGGGCCAGAGGATGTTTCTTGAGTGTTTACATGGGTCTGGAATAATTCAGCCTGGAAATATATAAGTGAATAAGAATATGATCACTTAGTAAAACATGGCCTGTTTGACTGCAAAGGACATGTAGAATTTTATCCAGTTTGTGAAATTCCAATAAAAACCAGGTACATGTTACTTTATTGTGATCTGATTGGAGGGTTAAATGTTGAGTATCATTCCAATTTATTATTGGCAATGGTATTTCTTTTATTCTTTTTTATTTTAATTTTCATAAAATAATAAGTTGTGGAGTTAATTTGATAATGTTGAAGATAAATAATATCAAGTAAAATTGTAATATCTATATTATATTTCTAGATGGGTGCAGAAAAATAGTGGTAAGTTGTTTTTAGTACATTTATCTATTTTTATTGAGTGGCTACCAGGTCCATATGGCATAAAAGGCTTATTAATTACAAATTCTCAAATGCACTCAGCATGATTTACATACTTTTAGTATGAACTTAGTAATATACACCTCATTTTAATATCTTTTTGGCAATTGGAAGTTTTGATCAAGAACGAAATATACCATTTGATTTCCACCTTTATTTTTTTTAAGAATCACTTAATTTTTTTTTCATACAGTAAATCTCAAGTATGTTAATCTTTATTGTCTAGTTTCATGGACTTTTTTTT
>NW_005356870.1:7217730-7222730 GCF_000412655.1 Myotis brandtii | reverse complement strand
CCTTGGATGGTCTCCCGGTCTAATTAGCATATTACCCTTTTATTAATATAGATACTTTTGGTCTTCTTCCCATTTCTGGCAGAGTTCCTAACCACCCCCCGCGCTGGCCTGATCACCCCTAACTGCCCTCCCCTCCTGGCCTGATCACCCCTAACTGCCTCTGCCTTGGCCCCGCCACCATGACTTTGTCAGGAAAGATGTCCGGAAGGTCCCCTGGAAGGTCTCCCAGTCTAATTAGCATATTACCCTTTTATTAGTATAGATGTCCCCTGTTTTCCCCATTGACCCCTTTTAGTCCACTGTCACCCCCTACCCCATGCCTTTACCACACTATTGTCTGTGTTCATGGGTTATGCATATATGTATACAAGTTCTTTGGTTGATATCTTCCCACCCACACCTTCCCTCTGAGGTTCCAGAGTCTGTTCCATGCTTCTATGTCTCTGGATCTATTTTGTTAATCAGTTTATTTTATAGAAAAAGGAAATAGAGCACCCATCTCATGTCCATGTTCACTCACGGAATAGAGGGAGCTAATAACTATTCTGGTATAGGTTTATATGCTTCTTTCAACATGCTTTTATATTGTTACTCATTATGCATATGAGCATAAATTTTGTGTGGGTGTAAATACATACATATATTGTTTGTTTTTTACATTTAACATATATTTTTATGATCTATGGATATTAATACATGAAGAACTAATTCAATTCATTTTAATTATCTGTGTTAGTCTACTCTTTAACAACGCTAGTTTTATATATACATTCCCCTATCAAAGGACATTTGTGAGATTTTTTTCAATATTTTAGTATTGCAAAACATTATTTGAACAAGGTTTGTAATAGATGGACATAGTATGTATATAGGGAAATTCTAGGATATAGATTGATACAAATTCAACTTAACATTTTTTTTAATGCTCTCCAAAGTGAGATACCAATTCATTCTCCTACTAGTGTTTTTGAGAGTTGCTATTTCACCATATTTTTCCCAGCACTTCGTAATCTTAGTAACTTCAAATTAACTGTGTCTGTGGGTCCATTTCTGAAATTTCTATTATATTTCAGTGGTTTATTTTACTACCCCTGAATCAGTATCACACTGGTTGAATATAGGTTTATAATAAATCTTGATATCAGGTAAGGTAAACACTGTTCTTACTCTTTCAAACATTTCCCCCTATCGTTCATTCATCAATATGATTTCATTTCCATTTTGAAGCAGAAAATAAGTTTATTATAATTCAATATTAGAAAAATAATTCAGTGGACAGATATAGATGCAATCTTATTCTGAGAAAACAAAATTATTTTCTAAAAATATAACTGTAAACCATCTTCTCTTATTTTTAATTTTTCATGTGTTTTATATGTTGGTTATCAAAAAGTTACTGTCATATTTTCTTTCTTGTGCAGCTCAAGTTTCTTCAAATATGCTTCACGAGTTTTGCATTCCTGTTCTCTTGCTTTTTCTTTGCCAGAAATGCCATCCAGGCCTATTCTACATTTATTAAAATGTTAAAGGTTATATGAAGCCTGAATCAAATGCTTCTGGTAAGCCACCTGGTATCATATCCAGAGAGTGATTATTTTCTCCATCAAATTTCCAGAGCATCTCTCACTTACATGGAATTTATCAAAAGACCCATAGCTTCTGGGCCTTTAAGAACTAACCACCTCCTAGTCCTCCCTACTGTTTATTCTTGAGTCCTCTGTGTTGATTTCCATGCAAACATCCAGTTTCTACTCAGTTCCTATAAATTCAAGGGACCTCACTATCATGGGTTTAGCCCATTTAATTATCAGATAGCCTAGTTAGGAAACAATTCCTTTTTGTATCTATGGTATCTTCCAAATGTTAACCACTTCCTACAAGATACACAATTTACCCCCATATTTATATAGCAAGTATGCAATTTCTTGAATATTATTCTTTAAATCAACTTACTACCTTTACCTAAATAAACCTATATTTAAAGGACATTTTAGATGGACATAGTGAATTGGAACCAGTTCTATCTGCCAAAAGATAACAGGGAGGATGTGGCACTTTCACCTGCTACAAGGTTACAGGAAGGATAAAACAATGAAAACAAAACAAAGTTATTACATCCAATTAGAGAGATGATGTTTAGCTGAGAACTTTTCTAATAGATTTTTTGGGGGTTGTGGGAGGGTGGCTAGAAATTAGGAATGTGCTTACTAGCATAAAAATGAATTTTGATGTGACATGCTAAAAAAGCTTGGAAACAAATATAAAAGAACTAGTGGCTTGGTGCACGAATTCATGCACCAAGGAAAGGAAATTAATTAGAAGATTTGTGTGGTAATTATGTTACTGCAAAAAATTATATGTCAAAATCCTATATAATAAAGAGGTGATATGCAAATTGATCATCACTCCAACACACAAGATGGCTGCCCCCATGTGGTCAAAGATGGCCACCCCCATGTGGACACAGGATGGCCACCCCAAGATGGCCAGCAGGGAAGGGCAGTTGTGGGTAATCAGACCAGCAGGGGAGGGCAGTTGGGGGGGGACCAGGCCTGCAGGGGAGGGAAGTTAGGGGTGACCGGGCCGGCAGGGGAGGGCAGTTGGGAGCAATTTGGCTGGCAGGGGAGCAGTTAGGTCTTGATCAGGCTGGCAGGAGAGTGGTTAGGGGATGATAAGGCTGGCAGGCAGAAGAGGTTATGGGCAATCAGGCAGGCAGGCAAGTGGTTGGGAGCCAGCAGTCCTGGATTGTCAGAGGGATCCCAGATTGGAGAGGATGCAGGCTGGGCTGAGGGACACACCCCCCCCTCCCCGGTGAACAAATTTCATGTATCGGGCCTCTAGTAGTATATATAATATCCTATATAATAAAGAGCTAATATGCTAATTAGATAAGACAGCAGAATGACCTTCCTGAACGACCTGTGGGGGGGGGGGGCAGGGCCACAGCCAAGGTGGCCAGGACTGCAAGGGAGCAGCCAAGGTGGCTGGGGCTGAGAGGGCCTAGCCTTGCACAAATTTTGTGCATCGGGCCTCTAGTAGTATTATAAAGTTAAAACACATGTGTGATTGGTGCCAGTGAGAGCTTTATATGTATTGTGCATGCTAAAGTCAATGTTTATTTTTAAATTGCCAGTGCATGTCATATGTACTGGCAGGTCGGTTGGATGGTTGGATGGATGGACGGTCAGTCATTTAGCCTTTTATATAGATAGATAGATTTCTCTTTATATGAGTCAAAGATGTTTAATGCCATAATTATCCTTGCCACTTAAACCAATTGTCCTACCACCAGTAATACAAATCTCAAATTAAGAAAAGCACAGATTATATGCATTTACCTGTTTGTTTATGATTTTGGAGGTAGTGTTGTATATATTTAAATATATTAAAGTCCTGTGTACTAGATATTTAGTAAATATTTGTTTGGAAAGTAGTTTGACATAGTTAAGTAAATGAAAACATCATTAATCTACAGACCTGAATCTAACAATTAATTATTTACGCATTTGTGGGACTGTAAGTGTATTGACTTTTTGGAGTTTTCAATTTTTAATTATTAAAATGGGACTTTGAAGACTCACTTTTATAGAGTGGTGTTGATGAATAAATGTGATAACCTATGAGAAGGACTGGCTCTGAGTTTAGCCCATAGACAGTGTAGGGTCCGGCTGAGAAAGTAAGTTCAGGGATTGGACAGTGCCTCTTACATTTCTTGCCCTCACTAACTTTTGTGCCTAGTAGCTCTTGGAGAAATTTTCTAACCTCTCCAGGCTTATTCTCTTATTAAAAAAAGGATAATAATAACAGCTTCCCTCTCTGGGTTGTGGTTAGGATTAAATGAGTTAATACTTACTGGGGCATTTGTGTCTGGCACATGAAATTTCTATGCAATCATTTTGCTATTATTATCATTACTAACAATTCCCATTTTTCCCCTTGAATGAGGATCAATCAGTGTTAAATATGCTATTCCTTTTTAACTGAAAATAATTCCTTCTCATTGTGTCGTAGAAAATAATTTGAGCAGCTATGAATAAAAATGGATTACTTCATTTTTCATTTTCAGATTAAATAGGAACACTTAGCCTTTTAGTTAGGAATATAACCAAACATGGCTGGTCATAAACATCTATCTAGTAGGAAGCACTGAAGTGTTGTTAAAATGCAAAATTCTGCAGATGGCACTAGAACATGCATTGTCATTTCACCTTAATACTGTATCATGGAAACAATCTAGTGAATAAGCACTGTGTAGTGTATCATTCAATCTGTACAATGTTTCAAATTAATTTTAATATGTGAATTTTTGCTTATTCAAAGCAGAGTTTCAAGTGTTTTAAACAATTAGGTGATTTTAATTTTTGTTTCTTTTCCTATTCATTCCAACCTATTTTTTTCGAAAGTACTATGTGCAATATATAAGTAAATAAAGATACATATATATATATACTAGAGGCCCGGTGCACAAAAATTTGTGCACTCGGGGGGCGGGGGGAGGGGGGGTCCCCCAGCCCGGCCTGTGCCCTCTCGCAGTCTGGGACCCCTCGGGAGATAACGACCTGCTGGCTTAGGCCTGCTCCCGGGTGGCAGAGGGCAGGCCCAATCCCTAAGTGCAGCCCCTGGTCAGGCTCAGAGCAGGGCCGATTGGGGAGTTGGGGCGCCGCCCCGTCATGCACAGAGCAGGGCGGATCGGGAGGTTGCAATGCCACCCTCAGTCACGCTCAGGGTAGGGCCGACTGGGGGGTTGGGGCACTGCCCCCTGTCACACTCAAGGCAGGGTCGATGGGGAGGTTGCAGCGCCACCCCCTGTCACGCACAGAGCAGGGCCCATCAGGGGGGTTGGGGCGCCACCACTGTCACACTCGGGGCAGGGCCGATGGGGAGGTTATGTCTCTACCCCATCACACACAGAGCAGGGCCCGTGGCAGGTGGGTTGGGGCGCCGCACCCTGTCACACACAGAGCAGGGCCAATCAGGGGGTTGGGCGCTGCCCCCTGTCA
>NW_005356870.1:7202597-7216684 GCF_000412655.1 Myotis brandtii | reverse complement strand
ATATATATATGAAGCATAATATTAGCTACTCAGTTATTCAGTTATTCTTAAAACGAACAGTTGACATGTTTTCAGACTTTTGTTTTATATTCATTTAGGTGCACTCCCTTTTTTCTTGATATTGCTTCATATATATATGAAGCATAATATTAGCTACTCATATTGTCAGTTATTCTTAAAACGAACAGTTGACATGTTTTCAGACTTTTGTTTTATATTCATTTAGGTGCACTCCCTATTTGTGCTTTTTCTTGATTGTGAACAAAGTACTTTTAAACCAGTTAAATGCAATTTACAAAGATGACCAAGGCCTTTACAGATCACCATATAAGAGCTTCAATTAAGTATTGTGACCTGGAATATAGCTTCCCAGAACTCTACAGAGAATGCATTCAAAAATAAATAAATAGTTCTGTAAAATGCAATCAGAAAACAATTTATACATGGGGGGAATCTGCAAACAATATTCATGCAAGCTTTGGAGAGAGCACTTTGCTCACCACAGAGAGGAGGAATGGGGGATGGTCAGATGAAGACACGACAGCAAGCTCTGTGCAGCTGGTTCTCTGCCCTGTGGATGGGTGTTGAGAGTGCAGGGGAGGAAAAATAAGTTTGTCTACTCTTTTGAGTTATTGGTTGAGGGCCCTATCATGAAAGGACAGATGACAAAAGAAAAACCAAGAAATATTTATTAATAGGTAAAAACCTAATATATGTGTGGGAAATAACAAAAGAAAAATGAGTAACTCCTAGAGGTGTCTTAACATTCAGGCATAAATCCCAATTTGAAAGGGAAAGGGAAGGGGAGATGTAGGCCTCTTATTGAAGAGTAAAGATTTTTAGGAGAGATGAATGGGCCCTGAGCAGAATAGATGGGAGAATGATCCTTTGTGACAGGTGTGTCTGGGTGTGAAGTCAGATTCTAGTCTCTTCTCCTGACATGAGTCAGGCCTCCCTGGTTGATGACACTCCTGGGAGGGATCTGTGACACCGAGTTCCTCTGGGAGGATTGGCTTTAAGCAGATAAGGGAGCTCAGAGAAAGCCTTTCCCTGCATTTGCTGTTTTTCAAGTGCCTAAAGCTCAAACTAATCTACACGCCAAAGTGGTATATTTTTGGCTGGCATATTCTGCTACTTTCATAAGCTAAGGCAAGAAACAACCATATACAACAGAAAATAATAGAAGGAAAAGGATAGCACATACATTTTCCAAAAGCTCCCCAGCTAACAAAACCAATCAGTTTATGTTTAGTTCCTTAACACTTGTATTGAAAAGAGGCTGATTTGTGGTATGTTTTCCATCTCTGGTGGGAAGGCAGCTTATACTCATGATTAGAGGAGCTCAGCCAAGGCCAGTGTGAGTCATGATGGGTGTGGCATTCATCTCGCCTGCTGGCTCTTGTCCTCATGTCCAGCCCCTACTGAGATCCAGCAGCGAGAGAGAGGAAGGAACATGGACGTTCATGATGACTGTTCCTTCTTCTTTTTACATCCTTCCTTCATGCCACTGGTTGCTGGACTGGTCTGCATGTCCACTCTGCTTTTAACTTGTTACATCAAAACTGGACCTTGCCAGGCCGGTATGGTTCAGTGGTTGAGCATTGACCCATGAACCAAGAGGTCACTGGTTCAATTCCTGGTCAGGGCACATGCCCAGATAGCAGTCTCTATTCCCCAGTATGGAGCGTGCAGGAGGCAGCCAATTGATGTTTCTTTCTCATCGATATTTCTCTCTATCTCCCTTTCTGTCTCTCTAAAAAATTAATAAAAACATCTAAAAAACTGGGCCTTATACTTTTTTATTCATTTAAAACCTAAATAATTCAAGAGAGTTGAAGTCTAATTTTTGGCCCAACTGTTCTGTCTTCACCCAGGTAGTCAACAGTAATGCTAAGAGTAAAAGCTTACTTTGGCTAGATTATGTTGTTCTTTACAAGGACATCTTTGTTTAATTAATTTAAAGCAGAAAATTCTAAATTAAAACATATTCTTTATGAATCTTCTCTTTCCTCAAAAATAAAATAACCAAAAACAGAACCCACTAGAAAATTGTGCACCAAAGCAAATTTGACTGTAAATAATTTAAAGTAATCTGGCAAAATGTAACTAAGGTTGGCAAAGTGGGGGGGAAATGACTTTCAAGAGACTATTTTGAAATTAGTTTGCAAAATGTTTCATGAACGGTGACAGTTTCCAATGAATCCTCAGGGCTAGAATCTACCTTGTTCTCACTGAGTTTTTCTACTGGCTGTTAAAAGCCAACAAACCTTCCTCTTTCTCTGATTCTCTTTGTTACCATCGTTCTTTAAACACGTTTTGCTGTTACTCTTTATAACTTTAAATAGTGTGGGCTTTCCACTTGCCCAGTTAAGCTTTCCAGCTGTGTTTCTGGCAAATTTGTTTTTCCTTAAAGATTTTCCCTTTCCCCCTGCTGTGTGTGTGTGGCCTCGCTTGCCAATGGGCTTCTCCTGCTTGCAGTCTTAGTGAACTCACGGCTGTCTCTGCTGTTTTAGCTCTCAGTGCTGATATACCTGAGTGGACAAAGACTTGCCAGCCTCCTTCAAAATTGCTTTAATGGTTAAGTTTTTCTATTAATAATACAAGAGAGGATCTGAGAATTGAGTTACTTCAATGTTAGGAACCTAAATCTAAGCCTGTGCCTTAATAAAGGCCCAAAACGGTGATTGAGTTTTATTCAATAAATACTGAGGAGTTATTTCCTATATAAAAGCGCCCAATTATAGAGTGCACGAAGTGTGTAGAATAAGCTAAGAATGACTGCTGCGTCACTGAAAAAGCTCTCTTTAAATGTCCACATTTTTATAAAACGTCTATTCATCTGGGAATATGTCTCCCTTTTAATGCCTATGCAGGTTTCTTTCTCCTGTCACTCTTGGCTAGCATCCTCTCTACTTCCTATCTCAAGAGGCAGCCCGTTTGACTCAGATAATATTTTTCATCATTCTTGAAATTCAGTGGCTAGGCTCCCTCTTTTCTGGGCTGTAAAACCTGACTACAGCATTTTCCATAACCAACAGGGAAAAAGATCCATTCCCAATAGACAATTTTTTTTGTAAAGCAAACTTTACTGTCATGTTGGAAGGTGCCTTTGAGAATTAAGTATCGTAGATGGGGGGAGTTTATATCACCATGGTAAGTGGACTTGACCGTCTTAGTTTCAGTCTCTCTCAACATTAGGAGTTGTTTAGACTCATTTTCTGGGAACAGAAAAAAAATGCCTTTCTGCTGTGTAAAGTTCATACCATATAATTTGGATGCTTTAAGCATTTTGTTTTTAAAGTTATAGTTCATTTTAAATAACTTCAGTGTAAATACACAGCACTTAAGTAGGAAACTATTAGCTAAGGAGTGGGTAATACATTTTAAAGTATTTTTACCATTTAAAATGAAAAGGACACTTGAGCATCCTTGTCTACTTTACTACTCCCATATTGCTCTTATATAAGTCAATGTAATATTCATTTGAGAGAGGATAAAACTGGAGCAAGAAAAGCTAAGTGAGTTGCCCTAGGAGCAGAGAACAGAATGGCCAGGCTGGGATTGCAACTCGGCACATAAATCCGAGACTGCAATTAGTCTATCATGCTCCATCCTTGTCTGAACACGTGACAGACAATTGTAGGGCTAAATCTACATGATCAGCACTTAATGAACAGTGACACCAATGTGATATTTACCACTTCTTCTAGAGCAGAGGTTCTAAACCTTCTGGCCCTTTAAATACAGTTCCTCATGCTGTGACCCAACCATAAAATTATTTTCGTTGCTACTTCATAACTGTAATGTTGCTACTGTTATGAATCGTAATGTAAATATCTGATATGCAGGATGGTCTTAGGCGACCCCTGTGAAAGGGTTGTTCGACCGCCAAAGAGGTCACGACCCACAGGTTGAGAACCGCTGTTCTAGAGTGTAGCTACTCTCAGGAGAGTAAGAGGTTTTGGAGCTGAGGTTCAGTTTTTATGGTCACAAGGATGTTGCATAGTGCTACTTAAATGTGCCAAGTCTAGCTCCCTAACCAGAAATTAAAGTCAGTTTTGCAAATTGTTGAGCTTATTTTCTAGGAGGCACATGTTTCTCTTTTATATTCTTATTCCCCATAACAGGGGACCCAAGGAACAAGTCTAAGCAGAAATTAGATACCCAATTTATATTTTAATATGTAAAAATCAAATTAGTGAGATAAATACTTTGCTATTTCCTTCCAGTCTTTCTGCTTCATCTCTGCATTATACCCAGTGATACCCAGTGTTTGCTTACATCTCTGCATTATACCCAGTGTTTCTGTGAGTAGTATTGTAAATGGTTAATGTGATATTTTAAAAAAAAACAACAATTGTATTAATTATATCACTTCCAATATAAAATCGGTTCTCTTTACAGCTTTATCATCAGATTGGCAATTTAGTGGTAAAATCTGGACTTTAAATAATAGGTTCTCAATACCCGGGCTTGTACTAACTTTCTTTTTTTAATATATTTTTATTGATTTCAGAAGGTAAGGGAAGGGAGAGAGAGAAAGAAATATCAATGATGAGAGAGAATCATTGATTGGCTGCCTTCTGCACACCCCACTCTGGGGGATCAAGCCTGCAACCTGGGCATTTGCATTCACCAGGAATAGAACTGTGACCTCCTGGATCAGAGGTCCACGCTCAATCACTGAGCCACTCAGGCCGGGCACTTGTACTAACTTTCTAATGTCCACAAGTATTTGTGCAAAATTGGAAAGTCTATTCTTGGTAAAACTCAGATTGTAGAAAAACTCACCTCCAGACTTCTCAGCTCACTGCTGTTTTAAAGTTGTTTGAATCCCTTCTCTTTTAGGGCCATAAAGATACAAACCTGTGGCAGGGTCACTTGGTCATCCTTTCAGAAAACATTTCCCCCTAACAAAACACAAAACAGGACATTCTTTTAATAGCTCTTATTTTTACCCTTCACCAACAGCAATTTGAAACATTTATCTTATGCATTATTATCTCCCTTAACCTCTTATTTTCTTCCTCTGTTCTCACAAATAGTAGCAGTGGTTGAATCATCTTTAGCCTTTCCTGTCTATCTAGAAAGTTGCCCCATCTAATAATATTCACACATGCCCTCTTTTCTCCTATCCCAATTTTAGAAAATAAACAAGACAACCTCACTGAAAGAGGAGAACAGCCATTGGGGTCAGAAGGGAAAGATGATACTTTTACATATTGGCAATCTAGGTGTTGGACACAGAATCCAAATGGAACAGATCTCCGGTAAAGGTGCCTCTGAAGACGTGTGCTGTGGAGGTGGTGCTGCCCCCCGCCCACCAGGCACCTGCGAACTTGAACCACAGCACAGTTAGCTTTGCATATGCCCATGTAAATATGTCAGAATTCTAGTGTATGAGATAGAGAACTAGTCTCGTTGGATTATGATAATTACAGCCTGTCCTTATTACCCCTACTTGTGGGACCCAGATCCTTGGGTAATTCGTCATTGTCTCTAGTTCCTCCACCACCACACCTCGGAGAAGGCTTAACTCAATCCTTGGTCCCAGCTTTGTCACCTCAAAAATTGGCTCCATACTAAGTGTCCTTATTTCCTTTGCATTCTCTACCTCCCTTTATATAGACTTGCACTGGCCCCTGATTTAATACTCCAACATCTGACTCCATACTCTCACGTGAAATCCCATTTTTGCTCTTCTTTCCCCCTCAAAAAATGGTCCACATTCTTCACTTATTTACTTTAAATTTTTAGTTAGCCCACTCTGATTAGGCTTTCAATACTCAGAGATCTGTTTTATCTTTCTTCTTAGAAGACTTTCATCATTTCAGTCTCATCTCAGGTACCCCTTCTTCTAAAAGGTATTTTCTTTTTACCACATTTAAAGTAGTCTTCCCATTATATTACCTTGTCTATTATCTTCATAGAATCTATCACAATTTAATAGTATATTATTTGTATAATGTGTCTATTATACTTATTTTGTTATTTGTATATTATTGTATTTAGTATTACATATAATTTTATGTCATTGAACTTATCTATTATATCATTGTATTTATTATCATCTTCAGAGTATGTTACAATTTGATATGTTTTCTATTTCTTTACTGTGTTTTCTCAAATATGTAAAATTCATGAGTGGAATCATATTGAACTCTACCTGCACATAGTTGTCACTAAATACATATTTTGTCAAGGGAAGGCCCACTTCTGCCTATGCTCTCAGTTACTATTCCCTACTCTGAATATTTATATAAAATAAATAATGATGCTAGTTACATTGGAGTAATTGGTACGTTTCTTTGGCCTTAGTATTTTGTACTATTGCCTCCTCCTGTGAGGCAAGGGGGAAATAGCCAATGTTCTCGGCTACTCTAGTTAATATCTCTGACATTCCCTCCAGCTCAGTAGACTTCACCAGAATTTCCCAAGATCATTCCAGAACATTTCATTCTCTTCTAGTCTTTATTTGCTATGTTATTAAATTTACTGAACAAAAAAACCCTTCCTGAAAACCAGATGTCCCATATCTTTGGAGAAAGATGAATTTACAAGGTTTAATTCTATTTGCCCGGGCATCTCTCATATAACCACGTAACATGTTGGAAATATTATTCACATGATCAGGATATTGAAAGTATGTTTCTTCATAAAGAAACTGCAATGTCCACATTTAAATCAGCCTTTATCTGAAACAATGGGTTATAAGTAAGTCCGTTTGCCTTATTGTGAATAATATTCATCTTGATCCAAGGGGGTGAAGACTTCCTTGCTATTAAGTAAGAAAAACTGTATTTTAGAAGTTATTTGACTGTAATGAATGCTCTGTCAGTATGAAATATGGTATGAAATAGAATTGCAAAAGTAAGATGCAGAAAGTAGTAATTACTTTAAGTACCCAGGAGGAGTGTACACAACCTTGAACACCAAAGGAATTTCAAAGAAAGGTTCTTAAAGGTATTGAATTCATATTGCAGATGGAGATAGAGAGGACTGAGCCAGAGAGCTATCTCAGTACAAGGTATTTTCTCTCAGGAAATTGTGATCATCTCTCTCTCTTTCAGGACACCTACTTAGTGTTCTGAGAAAATTAGTATCTCTGCAATTGTGGATTTTTTGATAGATTTCTTTAGAATGACAATAGCACTTGGTGAAACAATGCTCTATATTATAAAAATCTCCTAATGCCAAGGCACCAAGATATTTTAGAATATGCTCAATACTTGAACATGGATCAACATTTTAAATCTTAGGCAAAGGTTGTAAAAGTTTCAAATTTAGTATCATTTCCTTAATCTCTTAGAGTTGTATGTTGTTACTCTTTGCTGGTAATATCACTGCACCATAACACCGACTACAACCTTTTGTGATCTTGAAAACAATCTGTGAGATTTAAGAAATAAAGAGCTTTTTAAAGAAAACTTTTTGCAATTTACATGCTCTAAAGTATTTTGTGCTGAAGAAGGTATATAAAGTAATAATGCTAAATTTATCTTTAAGATGAGGTAATAAAATTCATCAAATAAAATATTTCATGTTTTCTTGACAACCTTTTCTCTTGGCTTTTTGTTATACAATTAGATCTTTATAACTGTTAGAGGCATTTGATATGTTTTCCAGATCTCTTGGTTTTCAATAAAAATTGAAAATAAAAACCTATTGCTGAAAGATCCTTTTCTTTGTAATTTGTGTTTGTTTTATTTCAGAGACCTAATACATTTTTATTTCTCTTCAAATTCACACTAATCTCCACTTTATGTCTAAATAGAATTTGGAGAAATAGAGGATTGTAGGAAGGAAGTGTATTTTACTATGGGATTAGAGGCAATGCATGATTGACATAACCCCAATTTGATATGTTATTTTTCAGAGACCAACTCCAGAAGGGAAGTTCTCCCTGCTAGTCAGGTACATGCAGGTTCCTACTCTCCTGTACCCGTGTTCCTTGTTCTTCACTTTCATTGTGATGGTCCCTACAGTTACTCTTTTTTCTTTTTCATATAATCTATTGTCTATTCTGTAATCACAGCCACTGCCAGAACTATGTGATTTTCAATAAAAATCTTCAGGCAAAGAAAATCCCAGTTGCCTGTTGTTACCTACTATACCACTTACGTTACATAGCAGTTCATAGGTTACACATCTCCCCTGCAAATGTGATCTAATTAAGAACTAAACCTGTTTGGTTAGTTTCAAGGAAACATTAAATGTTAACTTGAATAGTAGGAATGATAATAAAAATGAGTCCATTCTTTATATTATGAAAGAATTTGTTCTTGTTCACCTAAAATTATTATTAGCACCTCTAATTAGTTTTAAGTTATGATTTAATGTATATAACTATTTTTATTATATAATTTAATTATAAAAAATTGAAAACAATATTTAGTATTGCATTAATACAATTTGAAGTTATAGTTCTAAAATTTAAAAAAAATGGGAAAAGCCAAATAAGAACTTGTATTCTTTGCATTTTTCAATATACAATTCAAAATTTTATCTAGAGTAGGTTTGGGTGAATAAAAACCATAACTTAATAATTTTATTGTACATATTCTACATTACTGGACAGGTTGTTTTAATTCTTTATTATTTTATGTTGATATAATTTATTTATTATTATTTTGTTGGTATATTACTTAGTTGACATGCACAAGAATAGATATCTGAGAAAAACCTAAAGAGAAAAGAAAATGAAATTTATTCTTCTATAAAAAATCATTTTATTAAAACTAAAATTTTTATCCTTTAGGTAATAAATGTTTTATTCTGAAAATTTTATACCATATACCATATATATATATGGTATATATATTTTACTTTTTTCATATTTCTGGGTGGTATCAAACAGTAAACAAGTGTATTTTCTTTGTGAAAGAAGTAATTTAGATCCAAAATCGATATATTACCCCTTTTCCAAAACTTACTTTTGCTTATATCATTATATTATATTGTAGCACCGTTTTCAACCTTTTTCCATCTCATGGCACACATAAACTAATTACTAAAATTCTGCAGCATGCCCAAAAACTATTTTTTGCCAATCAGACAAAAATAATTGGTATAATTTTTATTCATTAAACACTATATAGCTATTGTGTTTGATGTTGCTCTTTTTTTTATTTGACCATCTAAGGGAAGAGAGGTCAGTGCCCCTGACTAAATAGTCAGGTATTGCATGTTTTAAAAAAATTTTTAGCACCATTTGAAAACCGCTGCATTTTAGGATATTATAGCATATCGTTTCATTCTTTCAGAGTTCAGTTTCATCCTGATAACTCATTGAAATACAACTAAAATAAATAACCAACAAAGTTCTAAAGAAAAGTTTTCATTAAATAACTATACTATATAATTCCAAATAAAAGCATATCTTCTTTCCCTAAGTTCTTGCAAAAGCACTGTTGTTTTATTAAATCAATTACACTGAGCTACTTGTATCCTGCACTCTTAGATAAAGGAACACCAATACCTTGTCATACCGTGGTCTCTGTCTGCCCTAAAGAATATATTTTTTTATTCCAAGGATATCTTGAGTGTTCATAGAGTTGTTGGGTTTTGGACAACTGGAAGTAGAATTGAGTATCTTCAGAGATTCCTGAGAGAAAATGCTACTGTTAGGGTTAGACAAACCTGACTGAAAATAATATATAACCTAGAGACATAAAATAATTAAATAGCTCTAAAGGGCTACATTGATGATAATGAGTTGAGGGGATTTATAATATCTGGACCACATTTAATTAAATGAATTAATAACTTATTTTGATTACATAGCAATAATGATGTGAGCGCTCTCTACCTATTATTCTTAGGTATGTTGTGTCTTTGATTAAAAAAACAAAACAATGGTTTTAATTCTGAATGCTTTTCTTTTTCTTTTTTCTCCAGATGACACGAGAACAATACATACTAGCAACACAACAGAATAACCTGCCAAAGGCTGAGCATGCACACCTGTACCCTGTGGGCATTTATGGATGGCGAAAGAGGTGCCTATACTTCTTTGTCCTTCTGCTGTTGGTTACCATGATAGTTAACTTAGCCATGACAATTTGGATATTGAAAGTTATGAATTTCACTGTGGTAAGTACCACCATGATTTTATTTTACATCTATTGCTTTTGGTTCAAAGACCATACAACTCTTATTTTTTAATTGAAAGTTATTCATTTTAATCTTTACATGTATCTATCTTGAAATTCCAAAGGCTGTCATACATAGTTTTCAGAATACATTCAATATGTGTATTCACGAAATACATCTGACATTACTACCTGCCGTTTAAATGTGGGAAATTTACGTAACCAGACAGTACAGCACATAGATTCATTAGAAATTTAGAAAACTTTTAACCAATACACAGGAACTATTGCTTGCTCTACCTGGGCATCTACGAAATGAGTCTGATAATTCATGATAATATTAGATGATATTTCACAATAATACTAACATCAGAAATCACAAGTACCTTTGAGATACTTCATATAGAGTATTTGCCTCTCTCTATATACTGCACGTTCAAACCTAAACTTTGGAATTTTGCCTGGGCTGCATGAACCAATGTCTATAATTGTTGTGAGATGATAACCTCATTTTTTTCAGTATGGGTATGATAAATAAAAGACAAACCAGAAGTTAAATCAATTTTATGAAGATTAATAACCTAAAATAAAATAATTTGATAATTCATTGATGACTTTAGAATATGTACAATAGACCTATTAGCATGACTTATCTGGAAAAATTAGCTGCATCAGCAAAATCTAGCTTAGTTCAATTTATATTTTCTGGCTAAATTCTTAAATTTCTCTACTCTGCCCTTAAACCTTTTGGCTTTTACTTAGAGACCGCAGATACCTTCCCAGCCAAGCAGGGATCTTTCACTTGCTGACCAGACTGCTATTGTTTTTTAGAACTCTGCGTCCTCAGGGCAAGAGGAAAGCTTGTATTTAACTTCACTGATCTTCCTATATTGGATGTCATTTTTTAAAAAATGAGAAAACAAAACCTCTGCTGTGTATTGACTTAGCAAGAGTGATTTCTTCCTAACCTCACTAACATCTAACTAGAAGTCAAAACAGAATCTCAAAGGGCAAAATGAGCCAGCATCTGTCCATAGCATAGGGCACCGTGGTTGGATGCAGAAAGAGCCTGCGAGGGCAGGTGGCCTCCCCTTCCAGAGGGAAAACAGCCACACCTGTGCAAATCATGACAAAGCAGCACATGCTCATAGAGGAGAAGAAGCTGAGCAAGGGCTCCATCTTATTCAGAACAGTGCACATTTGGAAGGGAGTTCATCAAAAACGAAATGGAAGACAAAACAGGATGGGCAGGAATCAGTATGTTCTAGGATTTGAGAAATTACTGGTATCCTAGACATGGATACATGTTCAGGGTCATTGATCCAGGCCTAAGCCTGTGGGTGCCTAGAGGTGGATGTGAGGGTCACTAGGCCGGTCGTTGCTTTCTGAGACTCTGGTAATACCTCTGAGCCATTCCTTCATCTCAAGAGTTGGCTCAGTCAGTCCTGTCTCTCCTCTTCCCCTACACACGCTTGGAGATATTTTGGCACAAATGTTACTAATGCTACCCCTAGACATTCTGTTCCTCTGATCTCTGGGCCTATCTTCTCTTAGTAGTGTCTGGGTTTCATTAGTGAATCATTTATCACATGAGTAGGGGCAATGTGTTTATTTCTGCAGATTCTTCTATGCTGTGGTAACCATCAGTCAAACTTGCAATGGCTGACAGCAGCTTTCTCAAACTCATTATCTTAACCAAAAATTAAAAAAAAATAAAATCAATAAGAGATAAGAGTAGCTTTTTCTCCAGGTTTTGAAATTTTGAGCCTTCAGTTTCTTCTACCAAGAAGCATCTTTCAAAAAGATGTGATCAACTCTCACCTCAGGGGCTTTGAGCCCACTCAGGGACCAGGCCACAGGATTATTCAGAGTCAAGCCATGTAAGCTTCTCAAGCATATTTAAATTAATTAGGAAAATAGACTTAAATGCATAATTACATGGCTGCATGCATCGGGCTCCCAATGTCTTGCCCCGTGCTGAGGCCAAGGCTAGATAAGCCATTCAAAGGAAATAATTGAAACAATCACCTTTGTCCTCAGGATCCACGCAGGCCTAGGGGTGTCTGTCTCATATGGAGCTATCTAATTTGAACCTCAGCTGGCAGAAGAGTAAATGTCATCATATTCCTGGGGATAATGAAAAGGAATCTATTTCCATAGGGGGGCTTGATATTTGTACATAGAATTTTTAATTTGGGGCCTATCTTACTTATTTTGAAATTAAAATTTTACTGTTTTATACACAAAATGGAAGACTATCCTTCCTTCACCCATATCAGCTATTTGTATGCAGCTAAAATAAAAGGAGAGATGAACTTTTAAAGACTGCATCAAGTTAATCTTTGTAAGGTAACATGTTCCCTGTCTCAATGCAGTAATTCATAATTCAGAGAAATTCCAAATTATGTAAGTAGTTGCTGAATTTAGTGGTCCTGAATACTACACATCAGATTAAGTTGTATGTACTTGAAAAGTGTGAAATAATTTGTAATCCTCTTATATGAAAGCAGTAAAAAAAAAATCAATTTTATTTTTCCCTGTTATATTATGATTGTATCTATCTCTAGAGTGAATACCAAAACCACTTGCCACAATATAGTAAGAAGCAGTAGATGATGTGTAAGTTGTCTGGAGATTATTATTGATCTGCACAAATGTGTATCTTTTTTATTTTAACTACTGCCATCCAACACATAAAAAAAAAAATCTGGCTGTGAACATCTTTTATTTGAAGAAACTAGGCATGTTATTGTTATCAAAATATTGTGTTTTCAGCACAGCAAAGGTAGCTGCCAACCTGTTTTATGATACTTCATGAGTCTATCAGCATGGCCAGTATTGTGCATGATCTGTATGGTTGATGTGATTTTATTCTGTTTCTCATTTTGTGGGAAATAAAATCACTTTGCTATTGAGATATTCAACTGCACAGAATGAAGAAAAAGGAAATGAGTTTATACTATAGAGCACTGATGGCAAACCTTTTGAGCTCGGCGTGTCAGCATTTTGAAAAACCCTAACTTAACTCTGGTGCCATGTCACATATAGAAATTTTTTGATATTTGCAACCATAGGAAAACAAAGATTTATATTTTTGATATTTATTTTATATATTTAAATGCCATTTAACAAAGAAAAATCAACCAAAAAAATGAGTTCGCGTGTCATAGGTTCGCCATCACTGCTATAGAGTGAAAGAGATGGATATAAACGCTCGGCCAGTGTGGCTCAGTGGTTGAGCATCGACCTATGAACCAAAGGTCATGGTTTGATTCCTGGTCAGGGCACATACCCAGATTTCAGGCTCAATACCTGGTGGGAGGCATGCAAGTGGCAGCTGATCCATGATTCTCTCTCATCATTGATGTTTCTATCTTTTTCTCCCTCTCCCTTTCTCTCTGAAATAGTACAAACATATATTTTTTAAAAAGTATGGATTCTGGCACCTGACCATTGGGTCCACATCCAGCTTTCGTAGTTTATTAGCTACATTACCTAAGGTAAGTTATTTAAACTGTGGCTGTTTGCCACTCTGTAGAATGGGTGCAATTTTATTATTTATTTCATTAGATTGTTGTAGAAATCAAAATTAAAATAGTAAAACTTCTTTAGATGTGTCTGGCATGTCCAAACAGCTATGTAAGAGTTTGTTACTATTACTCTTACTCATTTTCTACTGTTTCAACTTCACAATTATCCCAGACATCATGTGAATTAACTTGAATTTTCTATTGAGCATAAACCATCCTAGACAGAAAAGGTTGTGTATTTAGCAATCTACACTAATAAAAGAGAAACATGGTAATTGGCATACGACTGCTACCCTTCCCATTGGCTAATCAGCATATCCTTATGCAAATTAACTGTCAGCCAAGATAGTGGCCGGCAGCCATGCACTGAAGCGAACAGGGAGGCTTGCTTGCTCCAGTGATGGCGAACTCCAACGTTCCCCGCCTGACTTGCCGGCCTCTCAGCTGCAACTCTAAGCAACTATGT
>NW_005356870.1:7189862-7201946 GCF_000412655.1 Myotis brandtii | reverse complement strand
CTCCCGAGTGCACAAATTTTTGTGCACCGGGCCTCTAGTAAATTATAAATAAATGAGAGCATTTGTAATCATGTTCATGCTAATGACATGTCTAAAGGTTAAAAGAATGAGTGTTGGAGCTGGGTAGCCAGAGGGCCTGGCTCAATGATGACCAGTAGCAACATGACCTCCTGTGAGTTACTTAACCTCTCTAACTCCACCCACTTTCTTCATCTGTGAAATGGTTAAAGGCACTGATCCACAAAGATATGAGAAGCATTAAGTACCTGAACATTTGTAAAAATCTGTAAAATTGAGACACAGAGTAAGCCCTCAATTGGTGTCAGTTATGTGTATTGACATATATTCTTCCCATCCATTATTAGCTGTTAATAATTAAAGTTATTTTATACGATGTATTTTATCACAGGAAATGTATTATTCCCTTGGCATGACGAAAGGATCATTAAGATTCCTTTTGAAATTCTAATTTAATGCTGAGATATAAAACAGTTCGCCTAAAACTTCTAAGAGGAACAGTTCAGCTGTCAAAATCATCGTTATTTTGATGACCTAATTATTTTAATTCACATGAACTCATTTTTTTGGTTGATTTTTCTTTTTTAAATGGCATTTAAATATATGAAATAAATATCAAAAATATAAATCTTTGTTTTACTATGGTTGCAAATATCAAAAAATTTCTATATGTGACACGGCACCAGAGTTAAGTTAAGGTTTTTCAAAATGCTGACACGCCGAGCTCAAAAGGTTTGCCATCACTGACTATGAACCTGCGCTACCTGAATGTGAGCCTCCTGGCCTGTCTGAATGAGAAAGCTCATTCACCAGAAAGTGCTAATGTCTTCTTGAACCATTCAAAAAAATTAGTACTTAAAAAGGAATGATATAGTGGGACTTCCATTCTTGAGCCTAAATGTTTCAAGATCCTTTAATGTCTAGAGTTTTAAATTACTACTGGATTGAGATATTGTAATCTGAATTATGTTTACAGCATCCTAAATTATAACCTTTAGGCTATAACTCTTCAGTTATGAGATTGCCATTTATGATGTCCGGGATCCCATTTTTTATTTAGCATGTAGTTTATATTCAGCAAGATTATGTGCTTGAAAGACCAGACCTTGACTTTCACAATAACATTTCCAAGTGAATGTTATATCCCCTTCAACAATTGAAGGAACAGAGGCCTAGGGAAATTAAATAAACTTCCTAGGTCATACTGGTGAGCAAAGGTAGACGCAAGGGCTATATGATTTTAAACCTTATGCTTTTCCCACCACATTTTATTACATTAATATTAGTAAAATTAAATTAGTTTAATATTTTTTTCTAAATGGCTTGCTTTCCTGTACAGCTCAGTGCATTTAAACCCCACCATTAAATATCTACCAATGACATCACTGCTTTTTTTATGATATTTTGAATTTGTTGGGCAAAAGGTATCCCAATCCTCTCAGCTGTTATTAATGTAATGGAGGAATCTACCCCATTTCTCATAGTCAGTGAGTCATTAGAACAGTGAAAACTCCTCAGTCAGTCCCAGGCATGACTACACCTTTGAGTTTGGCAGCGTGGACATTGGAATTTAATTTCTGGATGGAGCGATGAGATTTATTAGTGGCACCTTTATAAAGCAGACAGTGATTTTCATAAAGGCTATTTTTCCTTTGATTCCCGTCCATGTATTGCCCTGGTTAAACTATATTTTGCCGAGGAGTAACGAATTGGCCGTGATAACAGACTAATCTGAGGGTGATTTAGGATCATAGCTTTTGTCCACTTTCCTGGGCTGGCACTTTTGTTTTCCCAGTGTTCCCCTCAGTACATGACTCACGATGTCTAGCCCACGCCAAGGTGGGCCGCTACCTTCTGTGCTATGCGCATCCTGCAGGAGAATGCCAGCAGTGAGCCTGCCCGCCGGAGAACCATCCGGCCTGCAACGCCCCTCTGTGCTGTGTGTGGATTTATGGCAGAATTTATGGGAGTGAATGATATAGTTAATGTTGCAAGACCACTTCCATTATAACTTTCTGTTTGTACCTCCTCATAATTTTCTGACAAATTGTTCCTCTCAGATGAAATCTTTCATGCTTAGTCTTAGCCCAGCAGTACATTTTCTTTCCTTGAGTTTATAAAGAAAAATTTAGTCATTTTTATCCAAGTTCAAACCAGTACCAAGTGGTAGTTTGTGTTATTGAAATAAACTACAAAAACGGTGGCATAAGATAAATCACAAACTATATACAGCCTATGCAAAATGAAGTACACTATACTACGAAATATTCTGCAAGAAAATAACACAGGATTAAGAAAATTAGCCATTGAATAATAAGTTATAAAAAGTACAGACTTGTTAGTTAATATATTTGTAAATATATAATTTTTTAATTTTTTCAATTAGTTGCCCTACAATATTATTTTAGTTTCAGGTGCATGAGACAGTGATTAGACATTTACAAACCTTATGGAGAGATCACCCTAATTAATCTAGTGTTATCTGACATCAGGCATAGGTATTACTATACCATTGACTATTCTCTGTGCCGTACTTTACATCCTCGTGACTAGTCTATAACTACCAATTCGCACTGCTTAATCGCTTCACCTTTGTATCCATTCTCCCAAACATTCTCCCATCTGGCAACTATCAAAATGTTCTCTGTAACTATGAGTTTTGTTTGTTCATTTATTGATTAATTTCAGTGGCCTCATTTTACATAGTAAAGATGGAAGTCCAGAAAGATAAAGTTAGATGCCCATGTGGGTGACTCACAGGTAGAACATAAAATATTATGTTAGGTCACATTGAACTTAAGGTAGTATGTGCGTGTGTGCTTATTCTCACAAATAATAGCATTTGGTATGTCTTACATAAAAACAATAGCATTTGGTAAGTCCTACATAATTTGTCTATTTTAGTAAGAACTTTGGCAGGGGATTAAGTTTTATAACCAAATAATTATCTTAAGAGGGGTTAATGTTTTGCTATTTTATAAAAATAAGGTAACGATTTGCTTTTTAAAAACAGTTGAAATGTCATATGTGTTGTTTCTAAGTAAAGATATTACTTTACTAAAAATAATCTTTTTGGACAGGAATTTATATGAATTGTATTAATTTCAATAATAATATTATAATTCTTATTGTTGCTAGTCTTCAAACTTAACTCATATTTTCAGTAGGGGCATGACATTGAATATTTTCTATTTAATTTTGGAGTGATGGTGAGGTTATTACTTTAATCTCTGTTAATATTAATGTATACTGTTGCTGTAATTTTCTTTTGATTCATCATCACACTTATAGCATATTAATTGTAACAAAACTACAGAGTAACAATACTTTCTCTAACTTTTCCTGTAATTTGTACAAATGAAATGTAGTCTCTTATCTGAGTATTGTTTTATTCTAATAAGAACCTAGAGGCCTGGTGCATGAAATTCATGCATGGGTAGGGTCCCTAGGCCTGGCCAGTGATCAGGGCTGACCTATGGTGCAACTGGTGGGGTGATTGGGGGTCCCCCACTGGCACCCACCTTGGCTGGCCTGGGGCCTGTGGGCTGGGGGTAGCTCCTGCATTCAACATCTGCCCCCTGGTGGTCATTGGGCATCATAGCAACCGGTCATTCAACTGGTCCTTCTGCCGTTCGGTCAATTTGCATATTAGGCTTTTATTATATAGGATTATAGCCATGCTTAACTTTTAGATACAAGCAGGCATTTTAAACAGGTGCAAATTACCAGTGATCAATTGCCACAAGAATGTTATACAGACACAAATCCCAATAAGTAAAAACAATAAATATTCTATTAATGTAGGTATCTGTGGATTGACTGTGCATTTCGCTCATCGAATGTTGGCAGGACTTCCTCATGGATCTGCAGTCAGCTGTCCAGTCATCTTGTAGCTGTCTGACTTATTCCCAGACTTGACAGTCATTTAACTGTTGGCTGGAGTTACCGCAGCATGTTTTTCACTCTGAGTACACAAGCCAAATCTAAGCAGGTTAAAAGTTACAAGGAAGAACTTAGATATATCCACCATTATAGTACCATGCAAAGGCATTTAATGCCATAAAAATCCTCTGGTATGTACCCTAAAAATAATTAGAAATGAGGAGAAAAATTTTTGTCTAAAGAAGTGCATATTATATTTATATGAAACAACACAAAGATCTAAACAAGAAAAATTAAAGCTATAATAATAAATGTGTGTGTAGTTTTAATCATTAAACTTAATTTTTCAAATAATAATGATTTTAGATAAGCGTTTAAGGTAAAACAGCAAGTGAAAAATTCATATTTAAAACGATGTATGCAATATTATGCCAAGTCTCTAAAAATATCATAGAAAAAGGTTATTTTGATGATGAATAATAAAGATTAATGAACTTAAAAATCAATTAAAATTGGCAAAATATAGAATATTATTCTCAATAAACTAATTTACAATAAGTAGCAAATGGATAGAAGTTTTCAATTTCTGTATTATATATAGATCACTTAAAATATTTTATATCTAGCACATACATTATAATAAAGATAGTACTGTTTTGCAGGTGTTTGTCCATATTTTTGCTTCATGGTTACATGGGTTTTATTCCCTTTTTAATGTAAATAAATGTTCTGCTCTTGATCAAGTGTATAAATCAAAGCAACTTTATTTTAATAATCCATGAGAGTGGATTTGAATTGCTATCGCCTAAAATAGTTTTATTTAGACTGATTATAGTAGAGGCTTGAATGTTTGTTGATGGAAGGAAGGAAGGAAGGAAGGATGGGAGGGAGGGAGGGAGGAAGGAAGGAAAGAAGGAAGGAAGGAAGGAAGGAAGGAAGGAAGGAAGAGAAGGGGGTCTCCTGCTCATACTCTTAGCTTCTCCATTTAATTCTTCCTTTTCTCTAAATGTCTGTTGTTGTTGTTATTGTTTTAATTCCAGTGAGCAGACAAAAAGTGAGCAAAGCCTCAGAGTGACACATTTTGTTGAAAAATGCAGAATTTAAAAATTAAGCCAATAACTAAAGATGAAAGAAGAAAGATCCTTAGAGTAATGACTGAGAGATGAAGAATCTCCTTTACACCCTATGAGCTGAAATTATCCACATGCTCCACCTAAATCCAGTGAGCTCTATCCAACACCTGTGTGGAAAATTTTCACAAGGTGATGAAATTTTGCAGAGGACATTGTCATTTAAACATATTTTCAAATGCCCACTTTTAAGCAACGGTAAATAAAAAATAGGAAAAGCAATAGAGATGTAGTCCAAGCTGTCTGTGTAATTAAGCCAAAATATCTCTGCAACTTGAATAGTGAACATCAGAAATTACAATGGAGGTTCCACAGACTCTGCAGTGAGTACTGATACCAGGAAGCACTCAGCCTGGAGTGCAGAGAGAGTCCATAGGTTAGAAGATTTAGGGTGAAGACATAACCACAGCTGTGGTTTTAAGAAAACCCCGGGGAAGCAATCATGTGTAGATACCTAGTTGTCATTATATACATAGGTATATAGGTGTGAAGTCTCTGACCTCAGGGAGTGTCTAAGCCCTCTTTACAGGGGCTCCTGACTGGTGAAGTCATGCACAATAAGGATACACTTCCTTTTGATTAACTTAAAGCCAGATGTTTAGAGAAGCTAATTACAACTGAAGCCCCTAGATTAGTGTTTGATTAACTGAGAGAAATGGCCACAGCCTCTATTTTTTTCTCCAACTCTCTCAGAGCGTATTTCTCTAGGCTACCCTATTCAGCAACATATAGAAAGGCAATTATGAGGAATGTAGTTCAGCTTAACCAAGTTGACATATCACAAAGCCATCACATTGAGTTTATGTTAATGGTTTTGGTTATTTCAGATTTTGCTGGTATTGTACACAACCTTTAATTTTTTTAAAAAAATATTAGATTCCATGTCAAAGCAACTTAGAACTAAGTGATTTAAATTTTCATTTACAGTCATCATCTTGGGATTAGACTAGCCTGACCTGCAAATGCAGCATTGCTCATGGAAAGCAGCCCTGTTCCTACCTAAATCTTGCTTTGAGCATATATATTTGAGCTAAAAAAAAAATGATGTTTAAGTGCTTCTATTTCCCATTACAGTATTTTACTCCCCCGCCCCCCCCAAAAATCATCTGTTCAAATATTTGTGAGAGTTTCATTGTTTTTCTTTAAAAACTTTGGTTAATGACTTCTATATGCCAGGGAGCCAGTTGTGTTCAACTGGGACCCTGGAGAATTAGATGTAGATCTTATCTTTAAATAGCAGACTCTTTTAGATCAAATTTAGACAGTATTTTATTTTTATGTTATATGTTTACATTTTGATAAAAAAAGAACTCTTCACAGAAAAACAATACTTTCAGGTATTTTGTTCTGACTATATGGCAGTTTTGAAGATAATTTAATAATATTTACATTTAGTCTGTGGGCATATTTTCCTACTGACATCCATCATGAATTGGGGCTCTTACTATTTATTTTTAAGGTAATGAGAAAATACTGAAGTCTAACTGTACTTAATCAGTTTTTTTTGTTAATTTTAACTGATATTTATCAAAATATCATTTTGTTTATTGTAAAGTTTTATTTTGAAATAGTTTAAGACTTAATAAAATTTTTTTAAATATTATAAAATCCCCATGTACCTACCACATAACTTCCCCACCAATAAGATTTTCATAATCATCTTACTGCTTTATTTTAGTTCATGAATATTTCTCTCCCTTCAATTATTACAATGTTATCTAATCTATCACATTAAATGTCTTTGTTTCCCTAGACCATAACCTAAGTGTCCCGAGAAGTATGTTGAAATTCCATTGTCACTGTAGACTCTTCTTAAAGTAATTTGGAGCAGTCCTGAAAGCACTGAATGACCTAATGATAGTTATAAACGAAAAAAATATGAAAGGAGTTATATAATTTTAATAAATTGTGTTTCCCTTTCAGTAAAATGATTATGACTTAACACTGCAAAACCAGCTTAGTTATACTAAGATTACTTCTCTTCATGTTTAAGTAATACTTTTTGGTAGATTGAATAATTTTAATTACAGCTCATGTGGAGAGAATATAGTAGGCTAATAAAGTGATAACTATGATTCATTTTTATATCAGATGTATTCTTTTTTTATTATGAGTCACTGCATGGACATAACTAAAATTATTATTAGGTACATGCTAACTTAATTGCATAGTAGTTTTTAAGAAAAAAGGAATATTTTCTTACTCATTAAAATTTTCTTACTCATATTACACTTTGTTCATCTCACAGAGATTGCCTAAAATTAAAAAAAAATAAAGCATTATTTTGCTTTTGTTCAAACAGAACACTGAAATATATCAGAATAAGTCCAGTTGGCATGGCTCAGTGGTTGAGCATCAACCTATGAACCAGGAGGTCACAGTTTGATTCCTGGTCAAGGCATATGCCCAGGCTGCAGGCTTGATCCTCAGTCCGGGGCATGCAGGAGGCAGCCAGTCAATGATTCTCATCATTGTGTTTTCTGTCTCTCCCTCTCCCTTCCTCTCTGAAATCAATAAAAAATATATTGAGAAAAAGAAATGTATCATAATAAAATCTAAATAATCAAATTTAAATCATATATCATTTTAATGTCACTTGAACCCCAAATAAACTGTTTTATACTGCTTTAGGTCAATCAGTTATCTCAGCTTAGGCACCAACAGCCGAATTAGTGAATAGGTACAAATTACTGAATGAAGTTTAGATTCTGAACTCTAACACAAGTCACAGAATGTTGCTGAGTAAACCTAAAGGATCGCAAAGACTTTACTGAATAGTTATCCTTACTTTATTAATTCAACTTTAAATATAAATAACTAAGGAGAGTATGCTGATCATAGAAGCTATATTCCTTCCCTGTGTTTATTCATAAGAGGGTTCAGTAATAAATGACCTGAAAAAAAATTTCAAAATTGCAATGGCTCTCAGTTGTATCAGCCTAAAATATCCAATATTCTGTGATATGCACTGGGTATTGGAAAAAAAACATAAAAGTTGTATTTTCTTTCAGTGAGTTTGTACCCTGTTTGTAGATGGCAGAATTGCATACATTGACCCTTAACACCCTTTTCCCTCCCACCAAGGCAATTGGTCAATTTTACATCAAGGGCACTGCTCCCTTGTGTGTGTGAATTAGCTCTTTGCTTACAAATCTCCTGCACTAGAAGAGGGAACGCCTCAGAAATAAAACTCCATGTTTGTTTCCCCATCACTGCAAAGTGGCCTCATGTATTAGATGATCAATAAATACTTAGCTATTGATTGGAGTGAAAGAAAAAATAAAGGAAGGAAGGCAAATAAGTAAGATGACAATTCTAAAAATGGAATGCACTGTTGTTCCACTGAATAACTTTTAAGTAGGAGGAAAGTCACTCAGCTCATCTCAAATATTAAAAATTCAAGAGCAGTTCCGCAGTAGGAGTGAAACACCCTATATTATAAAAGACTAATATGCAAATCGACTGAAAATGTAGAACAACCAGTCGCTGTGATTCGCACTGACCCAGTGGGCAGACGCTCAATGCAGGAGCTGCCCCCTGGTAGTCAGTGCACTCCCAGAGGGGGAGCTCCACTCACCTAGAAGCCAGGCCCTCGCTGGCAAGTGCAGTGACGATGGTGGGAGCCTCTCCTGCCTCTGTGGCAGGACTAAGGATGTCTGACTGCAGGGAGCGAGCCTAAGCCGGCAGTTGGACATCCCCCAAGGGCTCCCAGACTGCAAGAGGGCACAGGCTGGGCTGAGGGACCACCCCCCTGAGTGCATAAATTTCATGCACCGGGTCTCTAGTCTCTAATTATCAGCTTCTCTCCCATCTTTTTCATGAGCATCTAATTATCCCTGACTCTCTCTATGCACCTGCTTCATTCTGCCCTCTCTATAAATAAGCCCTGTCTGTGCCCTCACAACAACTGCTACCTCGCAACCTCAGCTGTCATCCGGCACTTCAGACTTCTCTGGTCTCAACATCTGCACCACAGTTTCCAGCTGCATGGCCAGATGTCAGCATGCATTTGGATCTGTTTAGCCCAGCTCATGTTTGTCGGACTACGCTATTCAGTGTGCTGTTGCAGTGCTCATGGATTCACACACACACACACACACACACACACACACACACGCACAACACATTTGCACTGTAAGTTAGTTCATGGCTGGTTTCCTCTTATATTTTTCTACATTCCCATTTTCTCTGAGAAAGGAATGCTTTTCCACTTGCTCTCATAAAGTTTAACAGCTGTTAGCTCTCCTTATCTTAGCACAGATTCTTCTTACAAAATGGTACAGTTTTAAAATTCTGAGCCAATTCAAGGTCCATCTCATTCACCCAATGGAGATACATGTAGCATTATTATGGAGGTTACAAGTGATTATTCTGCTGGTGTCCATTTTCTACTAAACTATCTACAAAAGATTGGTAATACTCTAGTTAGCTAAACTTAAAGGTTTACTCTAGCAATTTTCTGTTGCTTAAAAGTAAGTATACTCTCGCAATAAAAATGTTAGTTTTATTCAGATTCTGGGACACAAATAATTCTCCATCATCTGGACACCTCTGTGATTTTTAGTGCTTTACCTTGGCATACAGACATATCTGTATGGTCCTTATATAATGACATTCAGGTATTTCAATAATATTTTCAATATATATTTTTAAATTTTTAACTAAAACAATTAGCCAATGAAACTATTAATTACTTTTATATTTGTTCATTTGTGTGATAAAATTAGCCATTTTAAATCAAGTTTTATACCTGAAATGTTAATTGCAAGATCTATTTTGTTAAGGCTGCTTACAAAAGGGATGGTATTATTTTTTTCTTTAGGGATCCATGTACCTTCTAAGATTATTTAAACTTTAGCTATTTCAGATACTAGTATGATGGTTTTAAATGCATTAATGAAATTATAATCTGGTAGCTATATGTTATAGTGCTTAGAAGATTGGATATGATTAGTCTATGAGTAGGAGAGGAAATAAACTAGTAGGAAAGGAGACAATAGTTGGGATTGGGAAATAGAAGTAAAAGAGGCAATCTATTAATTGGCATACATTAGATTCCTTCTTATTATCTTTGTGCCTATTCTTCGCATACTCTTCAAAACCACTAGGGTTATTTAAAGGTTCTTGTATTCTTGGGAGCCATTAGACTACCAGCTACTATGGAATCTCAGGTCTCATCTATACGCATAGAGTAGAACTTCACTTATTCTTTATGATCAAGAAATGAATTTTTCTACATAGTAAGTGATTTTTCTTGATAATGTTTTTACCACTCAAGAAATATTAAAAAATCATACCTGATAAAAATATTTACTTTATAGAACTTTAAAGTAATTTAATTACTTTTTCACAACTCATTTTAGTATTAAATATTCAGTAGTGAACCATGCAACATTAGATTTTTGCCAATCTCCTTGTCCCTTCAAAGAATTAACAGGAGCACTTTTGTATTTGAGACATTAAATGATATCTCCTAGCCCTAGCTGGTTTGGCTCAGTGGATCAAGTGTCAGCCTGTGGACTGAAGGGTCCCAGGTTTGATTCTAGTCAAGGGCACTTGCCCGGGTTCTGGGCTTCATCCCCAGTAGGGATCGTGCAGGAGGCAGCCAATCAATGATTCTCTCTCATCATTGATGTTTCTAGCTCTCTCTCTTTCCCTTCCTCTCTGAAATCAATAAAAATATATTTTTAAAATGATATCTCCTAAATGCCAGACATTTATGAATGCCCTGAAATGTGCATTTTCAGGCCAAGATGCTCAGAATAAATTTGATCAATCAACTTAAACTGTTAATAAATAAAAACATGGTCAAACAGAATCAGATGTTTCTTCTTTACAAAAAGGATAATTAATGAATGTGTATATTAGAAATAATAGTTCTATCAGGCATTTGTTGAAAGATCTATGAGCAGGTAATATATTATAAATAATTATTACATATTAGATTACTTATATTTTGGAACTGATTGGAAAAAGAAAAATCATACTGTACTTTGAGGTTAATAAGATATTTTATCTTCACAATTATGTTTTCTTAGATATTTTAAGGACAGACATGTAATTTTTATGACTTCAAATAACTGTAATAGCACAATATGCAAATGAATGTTTTTGCATACTGGAATATGTGGGGATATTTATTTAGTATCTTTCAGATTAAGCCTTTGGCAGATTAAAGATGTTTAAATATTTAAATACATTTATCTGTAGCAAGCCTAAAATCAGGCATTGCCTATAACGCAGCACTTCTGCATTCCTAATTTATAAAATAATTTTTCTTTAATTACCATTTCTGATAGGAAAGCCATAGATCCCACTTCAAAGTGCACTACAAATTTTTGAAATGTGTTTCTACAGAGGGGCACTAATATATTTACATTTTGTTATTGTCTGCAATGAAGATGAGATAAAGGGAATGCTCAAGGAGTTGAAGTCAAAAGTGTTTATCAAAACCTACAGAGAAGCATTTCCAGAAGAAAGAGAGATATGCAACAGTTACTAAAAGAAATATATACTTAACATTCCGATCTCAAAAACACATAGGAATACGAGAGCAAAAGCTAGGAAGTGTCTTTTTTGGCAATGTGGGCATATGAACATTACACCTATCCATTGTGTACCTAAGTGCCTCGTGTGTAGGTCCAATGATATAAAGAGCAATCCTAGATGAAGGCTAATGCATCTTAGTGAAGTTCTCAACTGAGCTGATTGAAACTGACAGGCTTGTGCTATTTGCAAAGAAAACTTCATGGAGAGTTAGGAACAGATGCTGAACAATATGGCACATTTGATTTCATGCTGCTCACACATGCCAGCTCCTGGCAGTCTTTATGAGGTCAGAGGATTAGTCAAATTGTAGTCAGCAGGAATACAGGGTATAGAAGTAGAAGAAGCCAAGCAGGTGTGCTGAAATGAGTTAGGTGTGGGCTTTTCCCATGTGTGTCATACTTGCCCTTCAACATATGGCCATCGAATCAGAAGGGGGGAAAGCTAATGCTCAAATAATTCAATATAAATGATGCAACTAGTTAGGCCTTTATACATGTTGAATATA
>NW_005356870.1:7157238-7189850 GCF_000412655.1 Myotis brandtii | reverse complement strand
TTGATCTTAATTTTAATGTTTCTTTTAAAATCTAAATTTGTATTATTTATAAAAATATATCGATAAAAATAGAAAACTATGTTGATGACAACTAATTCAATTAATGTTACAAGGCATTCAGGGTTCAGATGCTTCTGGCTTACTTGATCTCCGTTTATTCTATTTATCTCTATTAAAGTAAGCTCATGTCTATATTTTTCTTAACCATAAATGATTTTACTAATTTTTAATTTTTACAAACATTAATGATGAGCTATACTCACTCATGACTATTTATGTCCATAATGTTTAGATTTGTTGAGCATTTCCTAAGTCACTAATGGCTAGAGTTTTATCTATATGTATAAAAGCCTAAGCAACCTTACAACGGGTCGACTAAATGAGTGGTTGAGCGGTCGCTATGATGTACACTGACGATCAGGGGGCAGATGCTTAATGCAGGAATTGCCCGCTGGTGGTCAGTGTGCTCCCACAGCCAACCTCCCACAGTCCCTCCCCCCATTGGTACTGGGCAAGACAGCCCTGATCGGCCCGACCTCCGGCCAGGCCGAGGGACCCCACCCATGCACAAATTCGTGCATTGGGCCTCTAGTTATTATATGATGATAAAGGATTTACAATAACCAGACTTCAGACATATTATGAAAATTCAATTCTATATGGGTCAAAACTTAAATGTCACTGACACATGATTCACTCAAATGTATTCTCCAAGATTAGCTACTAAAATGAAATGCCAACAAGGTTTACCAAGACAGCAATTTATAATCTGTATTTTAGTAATGATTATTAAACTGAAGCACAGGGTAAAGATAAGTACTTTTTTCCTTGACTCCTTTTCCCTAAAATGTTTCTTATTGGCAGCAATCTAAAATAAAGAAAAGTGTATTTGAAGCAAAGTAAAATGAACAAAAATAGATATAAAGTTAAAATGTAATCATATTGATACCAGTTTTGCTTTATCTATCACAGAATATAGCCAACTTTTGTGGTTTTTTTTTGTGGGTTCTTATAATTCCTTTTTCATGGGAAAGTACATAAATTTCTTAAAGGCCCAAGAGTACTTTTTAGTATATTACTAAAATAGGGTCTTGCCATTAGTTAGAGATCTCAGCTCAAATAACCTTGGAAATCTCCGTGTACAAACCTCAGTTGAATACTCCTAATAATTTACAGGAGTGTGTAGTGCACTAAGAAATGCATGGTTTTTTTTCCCTTAAATGTACCTTGTCTTTTGATCCACTGGAGTGTATGTGTTTATGTCTGTGTATCTCAGTGTGCATGAGTGTGAGTGTGCGTGCGTGTGTGTGTGTGTGTGTGTATCTGAAACTGTGAACTTTCCTACATGCTTCCTCTAATAAGTATACCAAAAGTGGTCATAAAATATTAAGACAAGTAATCAAAATTGATCATTAATGTTAATGGTGAACAGAAGTCTTCAAGGTGAGTTTAAATGAAGAAATATAACCAAATAAATGAGATATGTTTAAAAAGTGATGAGTAAAATGAATCAGGAATATATATATTTTTAATCTTAATCTTATGAATGTGCTATAAAAATCAGAATTATAAATTCAATTGATTAAAAAGAGTACTTAAGGTTTGTGCTAGTAGAAGAGGCCTGCATTATCTTCTAAGACCACAATTCTGTCTCAGGAATGACTTTTTAAAAAGAATATTATTATTTCTTTTTGATGCTGACATGTTATAATCTGGAGCATTGAAATTAGAGGTCTGATTTCTTTTAAAATGGTAGGCATGTATTTCTGTTATTACATGGTTAAATAAAAAATACATTGATTTCCTGAGCCGTTCTCTAGAAAACAGCCTGGCTGTAATAGTCACTCAATAAATGGTTGTTGAATGATCAAATTAACACCTTGAGTCCATGAATTTTAATTTCACCTGAAAAATACTGAGTTTATGTATTCATCAGAGACTGGTGGGAGAGAACAAGGGAAAGGGAAGTGAAAGAGAGAAGGAAGGTTAGGAAAAAAGAGGAGGGAAGAGAATGAGGCTAAGAGGATGAGAACGAGCAGGCTTCGTTTTGCAGTGTATTTCCTACTCTGTCACTGAGCTCCGTTTCTGAGTCAAGTAAAACCTATGCTTTGAAGCATTTAATATCATGCTAAAAACAAACAAACAAAAACATGGTCTGTCCTAAGCAGAATACAGAAGGCAAAGACATTCTAGCTTTCTATACTATAATAAATAACATCATGACATACATTTACAAACCATTCTATATATATAAAATGTAGGTTTAAGTTTTGTAAACAAATTATGAATCAAAGGTCAATGATCAAGTGGATGTGGCTGTGATATCCAATCAAATGTATTTGTTACATTTTAAAAACTCATAAAATGCTGATTTCAAGTATTTTGTCTAGTTTGTAATACTTTGTTTTCACCATACCATTGTTTCTTAGTACATATGTTTTGTATATAATAAAAATGCAGCAAATTCAACCCACTCCCCTCTTTCTCCCTTCCATCTCCTCTTCTTACTGCCATTTATACATACACACATACACACACACACACACACACACACACACACACACACTAACCAAAATTAATTCAGATGGTCAAATGGGGTCTTTGGGGCATAGAATTAATTCAGATTTTTTAAAGTTCCAAGCTTGTTTGAATTATATTTGTAAAACTCTTAATAAGAAAGAGCTTGCTTAATTTTGGAGACACTCTTTTGTATCCATTTCATAATTTGTGGCTACTGAAATAAATTTATCTACCCATAGGTGTAATGAATATTATAAGTAATAGTTTAAAATGAACAAGCCATTGTCCTCATCTAACTTTTAATGCAGCCATAGCCCCCTACAAAATTGTCTTGTTTAATCTAATTTACTGTTAATGAATATTTATATAAAATGGTAATTCAGCAAGAATGTAAATTGCTTTTTCATGTTTAATAAAATGATGAGCCTGAAAGAACCATGGGTTCTGTAAAACTGAATTACGTCGTATTTAGTTTCATTGTTTTATAGTAGTTTATCTTTACATTAAAAATGTATCAATAACTAGTTGGTGACAAATTTTCATGTAGAAGATGCCACTGTATCCATGAATAACAAAGAGTAAATCTCGAGAAAGTAATTAATTTTTAGTTATATGTCAAAAAAATTACACTATATGTTAAAAAGGTAAGGAAAACTTTTATTTCAACACTAATGTTCTAGGAGTCAAGATTATTGAAGTGAAGGAGAGAGATTGAACTCAACTGTCTTCAAAACAAAAGGTGGGAGAATTTTTATGCTTTGTGATGGAGTAGTGGAATCCAATAAAGGAAATGAAGAAGGAGGTTGGTCAAATTTGACGAGGCTAGATGCATCCCCTGATTGGTGCTGATGGAAATGAAGCTCCTACCTTCTCAGAGACTGGGAGTTAGGGGTGTTGTCTTTTTTGATGACAGCATTCAAAAGGGATGGCTCCCAGGTCCTTAAGTAAGACTTCCCTGGGTTGTAAAAGTGGCAGAGGGCTCCCAGAAGATTTATGTCTCAAAGGGGTCGAAAAAGAATTTACAATTGTAAGTTTTCTAAAGTAAATGTTCTAAGAAAAGGAAGGTCAAGAACTTGGAGTCAGGAGAAAACCTTCTAAAGTTTAGTCAGGCTGAGGGAGAACTTTAATGCTGTCTTTGTCATAAACCAAGAAGCTGTTAAGAAAAGAAAATGCCCTAGAATGGGCGAATGCCTGCTACTGAGAAGACCTTTGTTAAGCTTTGATTATATTACCTGGGCTTGGGAGAGAGAGGCTTTGCTTTTAAACTAACCAATCTTTTCCCTAACCCTTCAGGGGCTTGTTTTGAACCATTCTCTTATCAAATTCCTTCTCCCAGGCTGGGCAGCTCCCCTTTTTGGTCACCATCTTGGCTCCTACTGCACATGTGCCCAACAGAGGAATTTCCCCTTTATTGTTTTGTTTTGTTTTTTTAATATATTTTTTATTGATTTCAGGGAGGAAGGAAGAAGGGCAGAGAGAGAGAGAGAGAGAGAGAGAGAGAGAGAGAAACATCAATGATGAGAGAGAATCATTGATGGGATGCCTCCTACACACCCCCTACTGGGTATTGAACCCACAACCCAGACATGTGTCCTTGACCAAAATGGAACCCGGGACCCGTCAGTCTTTAGGGCGACACTCTATCCACTGAGCCAAACCAGCTAGGGCCTCTTTATTGTGTTGTCTCTCCCTCATAATCCTGGTTAATGGCTGATTTTCCCCTGGGGAGATTGTAAAGCCAGTCCTGGAAGGATGAGGGTTGGTGGGAGGCTCTTCTCCATATGTTCTCCCAGAAACCCCGATTGGCTGGTCCTTAGTACCATGCTCAACAAACATCCTCCATCTCGGTCCCAAGGGGACTACAGCAGTGCCATGTTCCAGGCAACTTCACTGGGGAGAGGAAGTGTAGGGCAAGTTCCTTCTCTAACATGATGACTTAAAAGTAATGTGAATGAATAATTTATTGTCCCTACCTAGAAAATTTTGAGAATAAAAGGGGTGTTAACTTATATACTTTTGAAAATATTTATTAACTGACAAATAGGTTATATCCTGATAGACCTGAAAAATAGTTTTACTTAAAATATAAATTACTTTTAAAAATAGCTTATGTTCATGGGCCTGATATCAAAGAAAGGAAGGTGTTGGTTGATTTGTATCCAGAAACATTGAGAATAAAGAGACAGATTATTTTACTGTTCATCTTTAAGATATAAGTTTATGTTAAAGTGAGAGCTTTAGTCACTGTACCCTCACAGGAGTCCTACACAGAAGAGATGATACCGAGGAAGAAGCTGGAAGCACAAAGTGGAGGTCCTACTTTAATCCTTCAGGGCCTACTTTAACTATCCTACATAATAAAAAAGTAATATGCAAATTGACCCTAAGGGCAGAACAACCAGGAATGACCAGTTGCTATGATGCACACTGACCACCAGGGGACAGACGCTCAATGCAGGAGCTGCCCCCTGGTGGTCAGTGCACTTCCACAGGGGGCGCTTCACTCAGCCACAAGCCAGGCTGATGGCTGTGAGTGCAGCGGTGGTGGGGAGTGGGCCATCAGTCAGACATCACTTGAGGGCTCCCAGGCTGCCAGAAGGATGTCTGACTGCCAGCTTAGGCCTGATCCCCTGGGGAGCGGGCCTAAGCTTGCAGGTGGACATCCCCCAAGGGGTCCCGGACTGTGAGAGGGCACAGGCAAGGCTGAGGGACCCCCCCCCAGTACACAAATTTTCATGCACCGGGCCTCTAGTTAATAAAAATATAAATAAAAATTGAGGGGAAATGCTAAACCAGACAGGAAGATGTAAAGATGGCTAGGATATATATTATTTCATTAGATGGCCATGTAGCCAGCTAAACCTCAAATAAAGGACAAGAAAGTGATAGTTGTTCCTGAATAAATTACTAGTCTCTGATGTAGTGACTTAACTGGCTTTTCTGCTTTCATGTTTTAACTAGTGATTTCCAGCTCTTTAAAAATACAAATAAAACAAAGTATGTGTAGAGTGTGAGCAAATGATTGTAATTTCAGAATAAAACCATCTGGGTTCTCCTTTCTGTGGTATTTTTCAGTTGTTTCCATACAGAAATCTTAGATGGTTGTGGTCTCAATGGTGTTTCCTGTCTCACTTAGAGACAAACAATCCTTAGCGGCCTATGTCAAATGTTTTAAAATGGTTGTCTCATATATTTTGTCTATTTTTTTAGTTTTTTATGGTCTCAACACAAGTCCAGAATCAGTTATTATTGACCAACCTTTCATATTTTTTAACTTTATATTTTAATATTATTCTGAATAGTAATGAATTCCCCCAGTATAAAATTCAAAAGTTAAATAATATATAATGAAAAAAAATTCCTCCTAATTTGCCAGAGGAAACTAATACTACAGATCATTGTTTATTCTATTAGAGTTATTACATGTATTTACAATATGAAATACAATAAACTAAGGGATAAGGTGATTGTAGGGTCAAAAAATTCAATAATGAAGTGTTGGGTCACATTTATTGTGAGATTGAAAACAAATAATATTTTTTCTTTTAGACTAGTACTGTCACAGAAAAGCACAAAATTAATTATTGTGAAACTTATACTTAGCATTACTGACCAAACAATAAATTGAGTATGTCCCAATTGATCATGAGACATGATCACTAACTTCATTACTTTCTCACTTCATTACTTACAAGCCATGTATGAATCTCCCTATTCTATATCCTCACTGAGACTTGTGATTGAAACTTAATTCTGTCAACATGATTAAAGTATAATGTCATCTTGTCCTATATTTGAATAGCATTTCTCTGAGTACTGAGATTAAACATCATATACCCATTGTTTATTCATGTTTTCATATTCTATATATTGTCTATTTATAACTTTTGTCCATTATCCTATTAGATTGTTTTATTTGCTGTTTATTTGTAGGTTATATTTTACATTTTCTTCTAGTTTATAATTAATCTTTTTTATTTTCCTGACAGTATCTCTTGAGAAACAGAGATTTTAAGCTTAGCAAACATTTTTTTTTAAGATTCATCATTAACTCTTTTTGATTTTTTTAAATAGAATATTATTTGCATGAAAGTCAAAGATATATTTACTTCTATATTTCAACAACTGTTAAAATTTTACTTTTTACATATGTTTTTAATCGTCAGGAAATCCTTATTTTTGTGTATGGTGTGGGATAAGTACTGACTAGGGTTTCTGTTGTTCCACAACCTCACCAACATTTGGTGTTACCTGACCTTCATTTTCATCAGGTTCTATGTCCATTACATTTATTCATATATTCCTAAAGTGAGTATTTTGTCTTCAACTCATCCCCTATCCTTCTTTTATGGACAACTTTGAGTTCCTCTAAATGTAAAAAGCTCCAGGAATAAAAGACAAAAAGGAAAACATATTAATAACCATATATTAGCAGTTATAAATGTCAGAGTAAATAAATTATACTAAATTCATAATGATACGCAACCTTGTTAACTGGATGTATTCCAATAGATGAAGAAGAGGTATATTTCAACATATATTTTCTACATTTTCTTCCATTTTAAAGTTTTTAAACATAAGAGAGTCTAAAATGTGTGCTGTGATGAAAATCAAAGCAGCTAAAAAATTGCTTCTATGTTTAAAAATTTAGGAAATTTAGGCCTAATTTTTTTTGTTATTTAAGATTTAGCTAAACAGAAGCATTTATTAAATATTGTTTTCGACAGGTTTAGTAGATAAAACTACTATGAGGAGGTATCTAATAAAAATAAGATAATTGTGTCATTTCTACTACCCAGACTCAATTTAGAATACTAATAGGGTAATGAAAATAACTAGTATGTAAAACAACTCACAGTGGTAAAAAGCATAAAAATATAGGTAGTAAATGTCAATGAAGAATATTAACATTCATTAATGAGCTCATAAAAAGCAAATGCTTAAAACCAAAGTATTTCAGTATCAAAAAGTTTGTTGAAAAGGCTTTGCCAGCAGGTTTGGGCTTTTTGTTATTAAGGACATGCAGAAGTAGTATGTCAGTAGAAATTCATGTAATTTTATGGAGAGATATTTTTTGAAGTTGAATATTAATAAGTTTATAAGTATCATTGTAAATTATTTACAGAAGTGAAAAGAAATAAAAGGTGAACTTAATGGAAGGACATATTATGTAAAGTAAAATGAATGAATATACCCAAATTATAAATTAGAGGATGAGCATTTGTTACTAGCCACAATTCTTCAGAGATTTCCCAAAAGGAACACAATATGTGTGTTCTGTGGCTCAGGATCACAGTCTGTTTATAGATATATTTTGAAAAACACAATTAGGGAAATAATAATTATTACAGAAAAGATGAATGTCTGCCTCTTTAGAAAGGCATAGAGGAGTTTGGGGACTGAGTCTTCAAGAGAGTGAGGCACAATGCAGAAAGTCTGATTGTGGTAGTCAAACAAGGCTGGAGTTTACTTCTTGCTTGGCCATCAATACTAATAAAAGGGTAATATGCTAATTAGACCGGGAGACCTTCCGGGCAACCTTCCGGATGTTCTTCCGGACAAAGCTGGGGGCTTGGCTGGCCTTCAAACAGCCATCAGCCCCTCACCCAGGCTGGCCACGACCCCAGCGGGGACCCCCACGCTGAAGGGGGAGTGGCCAGCCTGAATACGGGCCTCAGGCCCTTTTCTAGGCTGGCCATGCCCCCCAGCAAAGACCCGCAACCTAAAGGGAGTGTGGCCAGCCTGTAAATGGCCCTTAGCCCCTCGCCCAGGCTGGCCAAGCCCCCCAGTGAGGACCCTCACCCTGATGGGGCCATGACCAGCCTGCAAATGGTCCTCAGCCCCTTGCCCAGACCGGCCACGCCCCCCAGTGAGGACCTCACCCTGATGGGTCATGGCCAGCCTGCAAACAGCCATCAATCCCTCACCCAGGCCGGCCATGCCCCCCAGAGGGGACCCTCACCCTGATGGCGTTGTGGCCAGCCTGCAAACAGCCATCAGCCCCTTGCCCAGGCCAGCACGCCCCCCCTTCAGGGCAGACCAGCCAGTCCCCACCCATGCACCAGGCCACTATCTATGCTAATAAAATGGTAATATGCTAATTAGATCAGGAGACCTTCCAGGAGATCTTCTGGATGTCCTTCTGGACAAAGCCATGGTGGCAGGAGCCGAAGCAGAGGTGGTTAGGGGCGATTAGGCCAGGAAGGGAGGGCAGTTGAGGGTGATCAGGCTGTTGGGGAGGGCAGTTGTGGGTGAGCAGGGTGGCAGTTGGGGGTGATCATGCTGGCAAGGGGGGGCTTTTGGGGGCGACCTGGCCAGCAGGCAGAGTGGTTAGGGGTGATCAGGCAGGCAGGCAGGTGAGCGGTTAGGAGCCAGCGGTCCTGGATTGTGAGAGGGATCCCAAATTGGAGAAGGTATAGGCCGGGCTGAGGGACACCCACCCCCCTCCCATGCATGAATTTTATGCACCGGGCCACTAGTTTAACTATATAAGACTCTGGCAAGTAACTTGACTTGTTAAAACTCCATCTTCTCATCTGAAAGTGGGACTATTAATGAATACTTCACTGAGCTGTTGTAAGAATCGGTGCATTAGCATTCATAATTTAGAATATAGAAAAAGTTTAGAATATAGAAATACTCAATAAATGGAGGCATATTACTCTTATTCAACTCTAATTAGCCATTGATAAGTAGTTCTCTCAAAAGTTAGAAAGATTTGGTATTTGTGGGCTTTGTTTTAATTATTAATTTATTTAAGATATTGTTATTTGTTACTTTTTTACTTTTAAATAAATTATACACTCACATACATATACATGCATATACAATATTGTTGTATATATGTCACAACATGGAACATGTCATACACTTCCTTAACCTGGAATTATCTCTGATTATTTTTTACACTGGCTGCACTATCCTGTTTATAATATCTGCAAAGGCTGGCATAGAAGTTTTGGTTTTCTTGTAGTTCCAACAAGTTCTAGCACAAAGTATTATTGTAAATAGAAACCAATAAAAAATATGAAATAAATTAAAATATTAGCTTTATTAGTTGCCATCAATGAAAATTAAATATTAATACATATTCAATTAAATGCATTTTCTTCTGTTTTAAAAACAATTACTATCATTAACATGAACCATTTATGGGGATGTCAGTTTAAATAACAAGAGAAGGGAATTTCTTTATAAACATTATTAATTTAATAATGATAATATTTTTACTTTATTATTCATTCGTATTACTCTTGCAATTACTTATTAGTTGTTTTAATTGTAGTCTGGCACTTTTCCCACAATTCTTTTACTATGAATTAGAAAACATACCAGTTATATAAAGGGGTAATACTAAGACATTGATAGTATTTGGAATAAGTATAAAATAAAATATTTTGCATCAGCATCATATTAAAATAAGATTATTTTGTTCTTTAGTGCCACATAATTAAGTATAAGTTGGTTCAGATTGTAATATAAGATATACAACTCTACCATGATGTTCTTACATGATTTGAAATATTCATTATCTAAAATAACAACATAATAACTTATTAAATAAGTCCACATTATTGCACTAGCCGGTTTTGCTCAGTGGATAGAGCATCAGCCTGCGGACTCAAGGGTCCCAGGTTCGATTCTGGTCAAGGGCATGTACCTTGGTTGCGGGCATATACCTAGTAGGGGGTGTGCAGGAGGCAGCTGATCGATGTTTCTCTCTCATTGATGTTTCTAACTCTCTATCCCTTCCTCTCTGTAAAAAATCAATGAAATATATTTAAAAGAAAAAGAAAAGCAGGAGGAGGGAGTTCCAGAAGACAATAAAAGAGAGTTTCCAGAAGGAAGAAGTGACCAACAGTTTCAAACATTATAAGGAGGTCAAATAGATGAGGACAGTTCTGGAGGTCATTCACCTTGGTGAGTAGGATCACTCTTGACCTTGGTAAGAGTGTTGCCTAGCATATACCTAGTAGCGGGTGTGCAGGAGGCAGCTGATCGGTGTTTCTCTCTCATTGATGTTTCTAACTCTCTATCCCTCTCCCTTCCTCTCTGTAAAAAATCAATAAAATATATTAAAAAAAATAAGTCCACATTATGATGTCTGATTAGTGAGAAAATAATATATTTCTGAATATGCGATTCTTTGGGCATTCAACATAGATTTTTGGCAGCTTCCACTGTAAAGAGATCCAAATAATAGCTTTAATTATAGCAGATTTGACCTTTTCAAATTTATCTCACACATTTTGGAATGATGCACTTACAAGATTAAAGCTGTCGGTGACTTAAAATTTTCTCTATCTCTTTGGTGGCTAAATTCATTTGGATATAATAAAAGGTTTTGTGAAGGGCAAGTAATTGATTTTTCAGTGTGATTCAAAATATAACAGTAAATTTAAGTATTTTAGCTTCTGAGTATAGTTTCAAAGTTCTTTGGAGGAGACTGTCTGTAGTATATAATTAAGGAAAGTATTTTTTCTTTCAAATGGACAGATATATTTTAATTTTGTTAAAGGGTTACCTAGTATGATTTATCTTTTCCATTCTTGAAATTATTATATAGCTTTCTATAAAGTAAAAATGTGCCTAACATTAAAAGAGAATTATGATGACTATTACTGCAAAATATTTTCTGATATTAGAAATGGGTTTAAGAACTAATTTCTAGCCTTTCTGTATGCACATGAGTTTATACATGTATTCATCTTATGTCATTGTGTTTATAGACTTAGAAGCCCATATACCTCTTACTCCCAAAAAAGCATTTTAATAATCTACACTAAATTTGAGAGACCTGAAAAATAATTCAGAAGTTTGGATATTTACATGTGCAAGAAGTAGATTATAGTTCAAATGGAAACAATATGGTTATCTAACCCATGTGTTTTACAGAGTATCTTTAATACTTCAGTTTTGAGTGCAAAATAGATTTTTCAGAAAATGCTAAATCATGTTGTAAGTAACTTTTTCTAGTAGCAGACGTCCTTTATCAATGTAAACATTCTATTCTATTCAATAAAGGATTTCTTATTTCATCTGTAATATTTCCCCCCACACAAGGAATTAATCAAAATTTGTCAATGAATACTACTACAGATAGAAAAATAATTTTAAAATATTAGTGTCATGGAAGTTACTTTTTCTTCTGTTTAAATTTAGTATAAATAGTCAATTCTATTTATTTATGTACTAGGGGCCCAGTGCACGAATCCATGCACCTTGAAAGGAACTGTGGGCCGTGAGGCTTTGGCCCATCCTCTGCACCCCCGCCAGGCCCCTCCTGCCGTGGCCCCCGGTTTCCCTCTCTGCTGGCAGCCCTGCTCCCGCTGCCGCTGCTCCCACACGATGATGGCACCAGCCCCACTCACACCCACTGCTGGCGCCTGCCCTGGTCCCGCTCACACCTGCAGCCGTTGCTGGAGCCACCACTCGCACCCGCAACCGGCACCCAATGCCTGTCCCAATCGCTCGGTTCATCAGTGGGTGCAAGTGGTGGCTGCTGCCCCAATCACCCCTCAGGATCAGGGGGAGGTGGAGAAGCCCTGAGGGGTGATCGGGGCTGGCAGCCGCCACTCGCATCTGCTGACAGCGCCAAGCGATCAGGACCGGCTCCAGGTGCCGGCTGCGGGTGTGAGTGGGGCAGCGCTGGCAGAGGGTGCGAGTAGCAGCTCCAGCGCAGGGAGAGGGTGTGAGTGCCAGGTGGGACTGCAGCGAGCAGTAGCAAAGAATTTTCAGTAACCACCAGAGGCTCACCCCAATGACAGCGACCAGTGCCCCACCTTGGTCTGGTGCCCCTGCTCACCTGCTCCACCATCCCGCCGCGGCTGACACCAGCCATGTTCCGTGCATTCCCCTGTTGGTCAGTGCACATCATAGCAACCAGTTGTTCAGTTGTTCAGTTGTTCTGGTTGTTCCACTGTTCAGTCTATTTGCATATTATACTTTATTGTATAGGATTTTTATCAAATCTTTTCACTAACACCTGTGTAGTTGAAAATATTTATGGAAAATTAATATTACTTTTTGTAGAATCATTTGTTCATATAATGAATTCATTATTTTTTATATTGTATGTACTTTCTTGCCTAATATTTATTTATTCCAGTGTTTTAAGCGTAGGAAATTAGAGATGTTTTTAATCAGGTTATCTCATATGTATAATTTATAATAAAATTAAATAACTTTGTTTTAACATGAGGGCAATAGTAGATGCTGGAGAAAGTTTATTCATTCTTAATTATCTTTCACATAAAAATATAATTTGAAAATAGTTATCATATAAGCTATTATCTTAGTGAAATAAAACTTTATTTCTATAATAAGACATAAAGAGAGTACATAAACCATTGTAATGTATTTTAAAATGTATGAGAGTAGGTGTAAATTTTATTATAGATTTTAATTCACTCTAAATTACCCATGTAATATTCAGTGACCAAGACTGATTTATTTTAACTGAGCATTTATCTTAGATATCATTTGAAATTAGAAAAACCTATAAAATATAAGTCTATTAGTTTTTGCAAACACATTGATTATTACTTCACAACCAGTTACCTGAACAGGGTCTTGCAGTTCTTACAAAACATAAAAAGATGAGCTACTATTGTAGTGTAGCATGACACCTTTGCTAAATATTCAGGGGAAGGTTATTATTATTTAGCATTGATGTCATTACCTTGTTTTTATTTCAAATGAGAAATAGAAATTTTAACTGTAGCATTATTTGCAGAAAAAAGTGTTAAATTTTAAAACATAATACACCCATCCACACAGACATATTTTTATAGTATAAGAACATTTTTATTTGTTTTGGAATAATATTTAAATATTGATATATTTATTGTTTTAGTTCAATCAGAATTATACTGTACCTTGTGATATCATTACAAGAGGATTATTTTAACATGAAGAAATATGTATTGCCACATTCTGATACATTTTTACTGAGTTTTCTTATCTATCTACACTAATAAAAGAGAAAGAAGCAAATAGATCGTACCTTCACGACGCCCACCAGCCAATCAGGAGTGAGTATGCAAATTAACCCAACAAAGATGGCATGTCAATTTGCAGGTGCCAAGCAGCCGGGGGCGGAGTGGGACACACGCGTTCTGCACCACCCCAGCCACTCCGGGCCTCTGAGTAGCATGGGAAGGCAGAATGGTGGCTCTGGCCAGAGCAAAGGCAGTGTGGACAGCCAGGGGAAGGAAGGCCCATATATATTAGAGGCCCGATGAATCTTTATATATATAAAATCTATCCTATCTAATAATAGACAAACATGGTAATTGACTGTACCTTCGCTAAGCCTCCCATTGGCTAATCAGCGTGATGTGCAAATTAACTGCCAACAAATATGCCGGCTAATTTGCATACTGCAGGCAGGGCGGGCACCAGGAGCCGCCATCCAGGCCCCCGTGTGCAACCCCAGGAGCTGCCGGACAGCCAGGCCGCAGGCAAGGCGAATCCCCCGGTACCCAGGAGCCGTCTTGCCTGCGGCCATGATCATGATCATGATCAGAAAGCCACGCCACAGGCAAGGCGGCACCCCGGGACCCAGGAGCCGCCTTGCCTGCAACCAGTGATCCTGATCGTGATCGGAAAGCTGGACTGCAGGCAAGGCGGCACCCTGGGACCCAGGAGCCGCCTTGCCTGTGGCCCGTGATCATGATCGTGATTGGAAAGCCACACCGCAGGCAAGGCGGCACCCCGGGACCCAAGAGCCCCATTGCCTGCGGCCTGTGATCGTGATCGTGATCGTGATCGGAAAGCTGTGCCACAGGCAAGGCAGCACCCCGGGACCCAGGAGCCCATGAGCGAGGTCTGCAGGTGAAGCAGCGATCAAGCTATGAGGGGGAGCATGGGGGGCAGAAGAAGCTACAGGAGCAGCTCTGGCCGGAGACTGAAGACTCCCGCCAGAGCGAGGAGCAAAGACTGAAGGCTCCAGCCTCAGCGAAGACTGTGTCCAGAGCAAAGATGGAAGGCGGGGGCCAGAGTGAAGGTCTGGGTCCCATGCAACAGGCCTCTAGTATATATATAAAAGCCTAATATGCAAAGTGTCCCCTTAGGAGTTTGACCAACTGGAAGTTCGATCACTCCCTATGATGTGCACTGACCACCAGGGGGAAGCATGGAATGAAGGAAGGCCCCAGCTGGCAGCTGCTAGGGCCCCTCCTGTGCATGAATTTTATGCACTGGGCCTCTAGTAATTTAATGATAGCCTAAAACAGTGGTTCTCAACCTTCTGGCCCTTTAAATACAGTTCCTCATGTTGTGACCCAACCATAAAATTATTTTCGTTGCTACTTCATAACTGTTATGTTGCTACTGTTATGAATCATAATGTAAATATCTGATATGCAGGATGGTCTTAGGCGACCCCTGTGAAAGGGTCGTTCAACTGCCAAAGGGGTCGCAACCCACAAGTTGAGAACCACTGGCCTAAAATAAGTGAAAACTATATAGAAAATAAAGGAACATTTTAACACTGATATTTTGATCTGATAGATTTTTTTTTACTTTGTTCTTTTTCAGTATATATATTTTTTGGTATTGGTAAAACCAAAACCATTTTATTTAAAATTATACTAGCACCAATAATTGTCCATCATAAAAGTTTTATTCAGGGTAGATTCCACTAAGATAATATAATTTCTTGAAAGTTACAGATGCCTAGAATTATAGATTGAATGATGTATTACAATTAAATATAAGCCATAATACATTTAAAAGCAAATATAAATTGTTATGCTATATTTTCATTATGTCATATAAAATTAAGATCACTTCCAAAGAAGTCATTGATTAGGTTTATTGAAAGTAAGATGTATGGTAATTCCTCTTTTCAAGAAGTTTACATTGTAAAGGAATTACATTTATTTTATATTAAAATATTTTTAGTAAAGAAATACCTCAATTTATGTTTTATTCAGTAATAAGATAACCCCCTTATATCTTGTTTTCACATGCTATAACGAATTACAAAATATCACCTTCCTTAGCTCAGCCTGAATCATTGTAGGCTCTACAAGAATGTGTAGGGCCATTAAAATAAAAGATAGTCCAATATTTTTTACTTTTACATAGTGAAGTGGATTCACCTTTATTGGTGAATCCCATGGTGAGTTTGCCTATATGCAAAAATAATTTGTAACTCCCAAATCAATATTCTTAGTGGGTTTGCTATCAGTCATTCAGGGACATGTGCTGAGAGGGGAAGAATTTGGGTCACCTATGCACATTGCAAACTGAGGTACAACAGTGACTCTACATTCGTGTTTCAGTTCTCATATTGTTAATGAATGTCCCTTTTGCAATCTATTTAATGCCAGTTTTCTTTTGTTTTTTTTGCACTTCGGTATTTTTTTTAAATCATTTTTTTTCAAACTCAGTTACTCATTAAAAAGAATTGTTCCCTTTAACAAATGTATACTGGTTAGAGGCAGAGCCTACAGGGGATAAGCACCCCTTACCCCTTCATGTCTCCGAGCGGAGCGGCTCATCATGCCACTAGGCAGGATAATCCTTTGCAGCTATAAACCTCTGCAGAGGATGCTTTGTGAAAGGTCTTCTGTCTTAATTATCTCTTGTCTTCTGAGATTTATAAAAATTCTTTTGGATTATAAAGGTGCTATAAAAATGAAAAGAAAATGCCTCTTTGGAAGTTAATTATAATGCCATCTCTGGCATAAAAATGAAAGTTGTTTTATCTAACAAATGTTAGGCTAAGAATTTTGTGATGAGGAATTTTAGTGTTAAAATATAATTAGAGTTATCGTTTTCTAAACATGAATTATCGTAGTATTTATTGCAGTATTTTAGGCTATTTCTCAGGCAGATTTCTTTCATTTTTGAGGAAATAATTATTGCTGAAAAATGTTGTTTTAGACTCTTTAAATATCAGATGGAATGTTGATTTATATTTTCCAGTTTCATTGAAGTATGACTGAAAAATAAAATTGTATATATTTTCAGTGTGATTATTTGATATACTTATATACTGTGTAATGATTATCAAAATAAAGTTAGTCAACATATCTATCATCTCACATACTTACCTTGTGTGTGTGTGTGTGTGTGTGTGCTAAGAACATTTAAGATCAACTATATTGGTAAATTTCAAACTTACAATGCATCATTGTTAACTGTAGTCACCATGCTGTACATTAGATTCCAGAACTTTTTTGTCTTATAATTGAAAGTTTGTACATTTTGATAACCATTTCTCCCACCCCAACCCTTGTGAATCACCAGTCTACTCTGTTGTTTAGTAGCTTTTTTAGATGCCACCTGTGAGATTATATACTACTAGGGGCCCGGCGCATGAAATTCATGCACAGTGGGGGGGTTGTCCATCAGCCCGGCCTTCACCCTCTCCAATCTGGGACCCCTTGGGGGATGTCCGACTACTGGCAATCAGACATCCCTCTCACAATCCGGGACTGCTGGTTCCTAATTGCTCACCTGGCTGCCAGCCTGATCGCCCCCTAACTGTTCCCTGCTGGCCTGATTGACACCTAACTGCCTTCCACTGCAGGCCTGGTTGTCCCCAACTGCCCCCCCTGCCAGCCTGTTCACCCCCAACTGCCCTCCCCTGCCAGCCATCTTGTGGTAGCCATCTTGTGATGACGTCATGACAGCCATCTTGTGACGTCATTGCCTGACACCACCTAGGCTTTTATTATATAGGATTTGTCTTCCTCTGACTTATTTCACTTAGTATAATGCCCAGAAGATTGATTCATGTGGTCACAAATGACAGGGTTTCCTTCTTCTTTATGGCTAATGACATTCCACTCCATAATATTTTCTCTATCCACTTATCTGCTGTTGGATACTTAGGTTCTTTCTATGTCTTGGTTGTTGTAAATAATGCTTCCGTGACCACGAGAGTGCAGATATTTCCTTTAAATATATACTCAGAAATGGGATTGTGGGATCATTTGGTAGGTTGTTTTGTTGTTGTTGTTTAATTTCTTAGGGAACCTCCATGCTGTTTTTCATTGTAGCTACATCAATTTGCATCCTCACTACATTCTTGCCAACACCTGTAATCTCTTGTCTTTTTATGAAAGCCATTCTAATAGATGTGAGATCCTATCTCATTGTGGTTTTGATTTACATATTCCTGATGAATAGTGATGTTGAACACTTCTTCATGTATCTGTTAGCCATGTGTATATTTTTTTGGGGGAAAAATGTCTATTCAGTTCCTCAGGCCATTACTTAATTGGGTTTTCTGGGTTTTGCTATTGAGTTTTTATGTATTTTGTATATCAACTCTTAATCAGATATAGATCATGCTAATATTTTCTCTCATTTCATATGCTGTCTTTTCATTTTGTTCATGTTTTCCTTTGCTATGCAGAAACCTTGTATTTGGATATAGTCCCACTGGTTTATCTTTACCTTTGTTGTCAGTGCTTTTGGTGTTAAGTTAAAAAAAGTGTCACCAAGACCAATGTCAGGGAGCTTCCTGATGGTGTTTTCTTTTAAGAATTTAATGGTTTCAGTTCTCATACTCAAGTCTTTAATCCATTTTAATTTGTTTTCGAGTATTGAGTGAGATGGTGGCTAGTATCATTCTTTTGCATGTGGCTTTTTAGTTTTCCCAGTACAATTTTTTGAAGAGACTGTTATTCTCCATTGTATAGTCTTAGCTGCTGTGTCATAAATTAATTGACCACATATGCATAACTTTATTTCTGGTGTGTGTGTTCTGTTCCATTGATCTATGTGCCTGTTTTATGCCAATGCAATGCATACATCAAGCTTTGTAGAATAGTTTGAAATCAGGAAGTGTAATGCATCCTTCTTTCTTTTTCTTTTCAAGATTATTTTGGCTACTGTGAGTCTTTGTGAGTCCATATACATTTTAGGATTGTCCTATTTCTGTGAAAAATTCCATTGATATTTTTATAGGGATTTTATTAAATCTGTATATCACTTTGGATAGTATGTACATTTAACAATATTAATTCTTGCAGTGCATGAGCATGGGATATCTTTCCATTTATTTTTGTCTTCTTCAATTTTTTTCACCAATATCTTAAAGTTTTCAATGTACTTACTTTTTTACTTCATTGGTATTTTATTCATTTTGATGAAAATGTAAATGGTATTGTTTTCTTAATTCTTTTCCTGATAGTTCATAATTAGTGTATAGAAACACAACTGATTTTTGTATGTTGATTTTGTGTCCTGCAACTTTATTGATTTATTTATTAAATTTAAGTCTTTTTGGAGTCTTTAAGGATTTTTATATATACTATCAATCTGCAAATAGAGGTAGTTTTACCTTTTTCTTCCAAATGTGGATAACTTTTTGTCCTTGCATAATTTCTCTTGCCAGGAAAAGCAAACAAAAAACATTGACCCAGACATTATTATGGTGTTTACCAGAGGGAAGGTGGGTAAGGGGTACCAAATGGTAAAGGAGACCAATATATGGTAGTAGAAGATAAGACTTTGGGTGGTGGGCACACAATGCAGTATACAAATGATGTATCATAGAATTGTATAACCTGAAACCAAGGTCACCCCAATTAGTTTAATTAAAAATTTAAAAATGTGTTTCATTATTTGCTATAGTTTGATAGGTCTTCTGGATTCAAGTCCTGATGCCTTTCAGTGTTAGATGTTTTGGGGCCCATTCTATCCATTTTTATGTTGGGATTTTCTCATTTTCCCAATGTAGGAGTTGCTCAGTAGTTTATGGATTTTTTTTTTCAGAAATAATTGTGTTTGGTTTTTTTTTTTATGTAGCTGTAGGTCCACTGTATCCCTGGGAGAAGGTGAATTCAGGAGTCTCCTATGTTACCTTTTTGGACCAGAACTCCTCTATGTATCTTTATCTTGAAGTTTGAAAATAGTAAAACAAATCAGTTGTTCTGTCTGACCAAAATTTATTTTTATCTGAGCGTTCTACCATAAATATAGGATTTTTTTTTATAACATGCAGGTGACTTAGCTTGATATGACAAGTTCTGGAATTGTAAATCTGGTTACTGGGTATAAAAATGTCTTAAAGGTGTACTGACATTACATGTTTATATTTGCTCTGGGATCCCCAGACTAGGTATGTGCATAATTTGAGCCAGTGAATAAATTGTACTTTTTTTATTGGTGAGGTGTCCTCTGTGCCCCCACCTGTTACTGGAGGATGTGAAATTCTTGGGGTGCCACAGAAATAAGAATTTCTTGAGGCCCCAATGGGAGGAAGAGACATTGAGGAAAGCCTTAATGATGATGTAACCTTAAGGGAATTCCCTCCAAGGTCCCTTCTCCCTCCGTTCAGCCATGGAAAAAGTCCCATTTTATCATCAGCAGAGGTAAGGTCACAGCCACAGCCACATCTTTGCTCCATGTTAATGCACAATGCAGTCCAGCATCAGTCTAGGTTAGCTGTGTTTCCAGCTGCCGTCCATTACATGGGGCATCTGCATGGCCATGAGTCATGCAGCTAGGGCCACATGGCAGGCTAGCACAGGTCACAGAGCAAGGGAGTGCAAGAGGTACAAGAGAGAGGGGATTCTTTGTCTTGGGGTTATAACTGGGAGTTTATAAAATTAATCGTTCGGGAGTTCATATTCTTATAGTGCCTCTGCCCCCCTAGCCAATGATCTTTGTTCCCAGGTTAGACTGACAGGCAAATGCCATCTATATGTCACCCTGACTTCACTGCACATGCACCCATCTCCCTTCCTGCAGTGATTTGCAGGAAATGGGCCAGTGTTCCCCGGAGAGTGTAAAGTTGCAGCTTCCTGGTGAAGCTGCCCAGATGACCATGCTTATAATGTCTGGCCTCCCTTTTGCTCCTTTCCTATTATTAACATTAATAACTAGCTAATTACAATGGTAACACTATTAGAAAAAAAGGTGACTTTTCTGCATCACTGTGGAATTCCAGTAAAACTTTAGAAAACATTACAAATTACTTGATATTGTTCTATATGGTAAATGGTAGGAAGACAGAACAAAGAACAATGTCATTTAAAAAGACAGAGTGAAGTGATGCTGACCTGTGGTGGTGTGACAGGTGAGGGAAAGGAAGACTGTGATTAGTATTTATGACACTATTTCAAATAAGAGAATGTCAGACTGTTCCCATGAATGTGCTCTAGCAAAATTACCTGACATTTTTTAAGGTATAGTTTTGATTAACTTAATGAGGAAAGAATGGGGGGAAGTCACAATTCAGAATAATTTAGAATGAAGTCATCAAAAACTTCAAAGTACAATACATATATCTTTTGAAATAGTATGATCCATTTGTAAGTCATATTATACAGTGGGAAAATTATCAGGAGCATCTACAAGTCATTTTATTAAATCTAGAAAGAATCACATACAAATATAAAACCACTAGTCCTTTCTATCTAGACTTACAAAATATACTCAGACTATTTTAACAAGAAAAAGAGAATAAAAGAAACATATCGACTACAGGAAAGAATGAAACTTTAATGTTGCTGTGCAAACATTCTCCAGCTAGGGCCTTGGGAGGAAGTTTGCACTTGTTAGTGTTGGCATGCCAATCACATGTGTTTTCTATGGTTCTGCTAAGTGGCCTGGATCTCTTTGTGTTGGGCAAACAAGATTCTGGGGTCAGAACTTCAGGGCTGTCAATCATTTTGGTATCTGTCCGGCAACTGAGAAAGGAAAGGAATACATTCAAGAAGATAAGAAAAATGTTAGAGAAAACATTAGAGCTTAAAACTAAATATACTGAAGCCAAAATAAAGGAAAAAAATGGATAAAGACTAACAGGCAAAGCTGAGAGAATAAGTGAGGAGATGTAAGGAAAGATTTTGTAATAAATACCAAAGGGGTAATTTAATTGTGAATGGCAATAATTAGTAACTGTTACTCATCGTTTTTGTGCCAAGGTATAATATAATATGTGATTATAAAGATTTCTTTTTTGTCTTATTTTAGACATTTTTGAGAGAATTCTGAAAACAAAATGAAAGAATATTATAAAAATTAGAGTAAAAATAGTGAATAATACAGAATTAGATAAAAGGTAAAATTATTACAGGTTCTATAAGCCCTTCTATACAGTTAAACAGGCTGGATTATAGTATAGAATGTGAATGCAATAAATACAATGAGATTAATATGATTTCTATAGCAGTAATACTGAAAATAATTGTTAACATCAAATTAAGAAAATATACTTCCAGCAGATCACATTTGGTTCTCTGTCCTATGAATTTTGAAGCAAAAGATAAACCATTGTTTGTAATCATATTGTTGATGAGAAAGGTACACACTTTCTATCTTTATGGAAACAAATGCTGGTTATTTCAGCATAACAGTACACTTTGAATTCAATAAATTCAACATTCAGTACTCTTAATTCTAATAGGCTTATAATGTCACATAGTAATTGGAGGTTGGACAGATATGGAAATTGAAGACACATTACACAAAGCAAGTTTACCTTATTGTTGTAAACTGAGGGAGTACAGAAATGGGTGGATGAGATTTTGTTTTTATCATCACTATAGTTTCCATTATATTAAGAAATAATTAAAATGTGCAATTTCTCTATCACTGAAGCAAGCAAGGTCTAAATAATTGAAAATGCTATTTTTATGCTGATTAGATTCATAAAGGAGGTAAAGTAGCTTATTAAACTAATAGCCCCTCTAAGTCAGGAGGACATGTTTCTGTTATTACTCACTCTTCAATCTAACCACCTAGCAAAATCCGTAGCATGGGACAGGCAGAGCCTGCCAAACAACTGGTACAAAAGATCAGGTGCAGGGAAGAAACCGACAGGATTAGGAGGAAAAATACATGTTTACAACCACTAATATCAAATGTCTGATGGAAAAATTTGAATCTATGATAATCATTTAAAAATCTAAAAAATATGATGCCAGTTCATAATTCAAAGGAAAAACTAAAGCTTGTAGTTGAGGTCTGAACAGTCAAAAATAGGACAACTTTAGTTATTATTTGACTATATAAAGGGGGAAAACTCATTAACCTCTAATGCTAGAAACATTTTTTAAGTGGACAAGGAAAAGTGATGTTTCAATAAGAAAGAATATATCATAACATTAAATAAATTTTATATAATTCTAATTATGTAATTTAATTGTTCTCCAACTTCTGCCAACACATGGACAGAGAACACACACTCTGTTATGACTGTGGAATGTAAATTGATTAATTAACCAATAATGTGCACACTGAAGTAGATAAAAACAGTTCCCAAGTCAAAACATTCTTTTTCTTATCCGATTTTATTGAATTTTTCATGTGCTTTTTAGCTCGAATCTTAATGCAATGTGTGAAAAACAGTTTCCTGGGGAGGATATGTAAAGATGTAACAACTCACATCATAGCCTTAATAGTGAAATAATTTATAATGCTTACATATTCAGCCACACTGCATTTTATCTGTCAGTCTCCAGTCAGAAAAATTGGATTCATGTATTTCAAGGGAGGGAATTTAACATGGGGAATTACTAACGGGAGTTAGGAGCAGATGAAAACTCAGAGTTGATACTCACGGGCAGCCCATATCAAACCTATGGCTGGGCAGAAGGCAGGCAGACGGTAGCACCAGAGTTCAGGAACCAGTGCCCTTCAGAAAAAGAACAGAGGAGGAGGGTACTTGAGGATTTAATTTTGCTGGGTCCACCAGGCTGGACCTTAAAGCACCCGGCCAGATCTGTAATCCCAAGATTTTTAAAAAAATATATATTTTTATTGATTTCAGAGAGGAAGGGAGAGGAAAAGAGAGATAGAAACATTGATCAGCTGCCTCCTGCACGCCCCACACTGGGGATCCAGCCTGCAACCCAGGCATGTGCCCTGACCAGGAATCGAACTGTGACCTCCTTGCTCATAGGTCAACACTCAACTACCTAGGCACACCAGCTGGGCTGTGGTCCCAAGGATTTAAAGTCACTGTCAGATTTGCCATATAGCACCTAGGAAATTGGAGCAAATGCACTTCACTTTCCCCGTGCCTTCCAGTCTCATTTTCCCTGTGCCTCTGAATTGGTCAAAGCTACCTCAAAATACTGCGGGCAAAGAAACCTAGACAGTGTCATTTCCAGGTTTCATATCTCCAGATCCTTGAGATATCAGCGGAGCAAGGTGAAAGCCAGGCATGAACCTGAGAGCAAACAAGAGAATGATGGATGCTATGTTAATTTCCACACCTTACATGCAGGATTGGAGAAAGGGCCAGCCAGGAAATGTACTTCCTTTCATAAGAAAGTCAAATATCCTCCTGAATTCTCAGTGTGCCACAGAAGAAAGGTCTTTTCTAGTGATTAAGGAAAAATAGCACACCATCTAATTTGAAATGACAACCCGAGGTCTGAGTTTTCTCACCTAATTTGAAAATCTAAATGTCATTTTAATCACTTATTATTATTTCTGAGTGTGAAAAGAACTTCTAAAATTATTTGAATTTCCTCCTAACTTTCTCCTCCTATCTCTTCCAATGTTCATAAATGCCTGCATACCCTGAAGTGCAGTCTCCTTTTAAGAGGATGTGTTGCTGTTACATTAATGCTCATATTTCATAAAATGGCTGTTTTCTTAGCATTTACAAGGTAATTTATTTAGAACAGTATAATGTTAAAGATTTTATAGCACAGTACTGAGCACTGAGGACATTTTATGTTATTAAAAAAAGAAAACTGCACTAGATAAATGTAGATAGATGGGGTGTTTACAGCTAGCTGTAAGTGTCTGATTGTTATAACATGAGATGAAATTTTAAATTGAGTTACAAGTAATGCATCTCCTCCTCTGGCACCATCCCTCCTCTGATCTCAAGTGGTTTATTCTCTCTCCTTCCTGGTACTCAAGTATGTCATTTATTAGTTTCCCCATCCATCTTCTCAAGTCTCTCTATGTGTCTTTATCTTTGAGCTTTATGTGTGGCACATACCCACTTGCCAGAATACTCATTCCTCTTCCTTTAAATTCCTATCAGGATTCTTCTCCCAACCTAGACTTTCCTGATGTGCCCAATGATTTTTAAAGCTCTGAGGATTACAATGCATATAATTGACAGGTGTAACTCCAGGTAATACAGTCTTTAAACATGTATTTTATATATAAATATTGCACATATATGTCTTTTCTTAAATGTCAGTAATGCACAGACCTCCTTTGGGGGTGGGGGAGACTAGCAGTTGGAAAAATATTGGCTAAATATTGACCAAACTAAATTTTCCTATAGAAACTTAGATAAATAATTTACAATTATGATTTATCACTGCAAAGATAGTTTTATATTATAACTGTGAATCTCTTTTTGAGGTAATCTAATCATTGCCAGGGTAGCAGAATTAATAAATTTATAGAAATTCTTGAACCCCAAAGAACATGTTTCCCAACTCCAAATACTATCTCTCTCTCTCTCTCTCTCTCTCTCTCTCTCTCTCTCTCTCTCTCTTCACTATGAGAATATGTCCTGTACTTAAATATAAGAACACTTTTTATAAGACCTGCATTTGTGATACATGTTGCTTTCAATCTATTGAAATAAATAAGACAATAGCAAAAGAAAAATTAATGTGCTTTTCTTTAGAGTTATTATCTACTATGAACAGGTGTTTCATTGATATAAATAATGCAACAAAATTTTAAAGTAGCACATGTTGCATTACTGTGGACAAAATCAATCTGGGAAAGCTACTTGTAGGTGTGAAATGAGCAGTCTTTGAATGACTAGGATCTGTAGAGTGGAAGGGAGACTATGCAAGGGCCATTAACAATAGAGAGAAATCAGAATGTAGGGTGGGACTGACTTGCTTGTGGTGAATCATTGGTTTTCAAATCATGTTCTGCTGACGACCAAGACTTCCTATATTATGCAATATGTGGTTAGGTTTTCATTGTTAGAAACATATTTAACATAACAAAACAGAAATAGAATCACCACATATATTTTGCTACATAAATCATTTTGAACTCTTTGAAGATCTACAAACAAATTAACTTGTGCAGCCAGGCTAACTCATTGTTGAGTACTCCATGAGTGCAGTCCTTTTTTCAGCTCTATGCATATAATTTACTTTCTGGCAAATAAGCTATTGATTAGGAAGTTGTAGCTTTACAATAAAAAAAATGCAGATGTGAGAACAGGCACTCATAAATAATTGCACACAAGATAGCACAAGCATGGCATTTTGATTAAGACATGAAAGTTTTATGTCAATAGAACATGTTCTGGTCATATAATAATATAATAGTCATGATATATAAGATTGAATATGATAATTTAAATAATGTGTATGACACATTATAGATACTTTTTTTGAAATGGAAGACCCAATAAGAACCAGAAATTCCACTAGTATTTATCCTGAAAAGATAAAATGTAAACATTTATCTACACAAAACTTGAACATGCATGTTCACAGCAGAATTACTTATACTAGCCAAAATATGGAAACAACTGAAATGTTCATTAATTGATGAATGATACACAAAATGTGGTGTATTCATACAATGGGATATTATTTTACAATAAAAATGAATGAAATGCTGATAAATGCTATTACATGGATATAATATCTCTAAAACATTATGCTCAGTGAAAGAATCTAGTCATAAAACACCCCATATTATATGGTATTATTTATAGGAAATGTCTGGAAAAGGAAAATATAGAGCTATATAAAGTCGATTTGTGATTTCCTTGGATGGTTGGTAGAGGAAGGATGAGGGGTGGCAAGAAGCCAGGAGAGGAAATGGGAACTGATAGCCAAAGGGCAGAGTTTCTGTATGGTGTGATAGTAATGTTTAAAATTTTTATTGTGTTGATGACTGCATAACTCTGTAAGTATACTAAAAATGTTGAATTGCCTATTTTATTTTTTAAATATATTTTTATTGATTTTTAGAGGGGAAGGAAAGGAGAGGGAGAAGCATTGATGTGAGGGTGAAACATCAGTCAGCTGCCTCCTGCATGCCCCCTACTGGGTATCAAACCCATAATCAGGGCATGTGCCCTGACCAGGAATTGAAACCAAAACCAGCAACCTTTAGGTGCACAGGACAATGCCGAACCAAGCGAGACACACAAGCCAGGACTGAATTGCCTATGTTAAAGAGGTAAATTTTATGTCATATGAATCTTAGCTCCAAGAAGCTACAGTGACAGGAGAAGATTTGACTTTGGGTGGTGAGCACATGGTGCTATATGCAGATTTTATAACTTAGAAATCCATACATGAAACCTATATGGTCATGTTGACCAAAGTCACCCCAATAAAATTTAATTTTATAAAAAGGAAAAAAGAAAGTATAGATAAATATTATCAGCTATTGGTTGTTACTACTTGGAAGAGCCTGATTCAGAAATGTAAAACATATCACCAATTAAATGAATAATATTAAGCCCAAAGCATGCTGATGGGTTCTGAAGGGGTTAAAAGCAACTAATAAGATAAGCATTTGTGTACAAGTGGCTCATTATACAGTAAAAATAAGGATATGTAATTTTGAATTTGCAAAGTTCTGCAAAACTTACTGCAAAATGTCTCTCTAAAAGGTCATTCTAACTTCCAGCTAGAAAGACTAAGAAATTTTTTTCATACTAATAGATCATCTGTTATGTGGGAAAGAATATATGTATCCAAAGCATCAATCCATGAGAAAGATGTTATAAAAGAAGTCCAGCCTGTCACATTTAGTCAAGCATCATTGAACAACATATTGCAGGCACTATTTAGAAGCAGGTGGATGCCGAGGCCTATGACATTCTACCAGTGAAGTAAAATATTGGTAAGAAGCAAATTATGATTGACCTGAATAGTTATAATCACATAATTTTTGTAATGAACAATAATCCTATGTAATAAAAGGGTAATATGCAAATTAACCATCACTCCATCACAAAGATGGTGGCGCCCAGTCCTCTCAGCTCTGCCAGAGTCCCCCAGTCCTGGGGAGTGGCTGCTGAGAGCGGGCAGCATGAGCAGCCTGGCGGAATGCTTGCTTCATCACCGTGGCAACGAGGCAAGTATTCCGCGCCTGGCCACAGATGGGCCTCTGGGCTGCGGAGAGCCTCTGGGCAGTGGGCGTGGAGCACCCAGGCCCCTCAGAGAGCTACTGGCACACGGATTCATGCGCAGGGCTACTAGTTATTATATAAAAATCTCAACAAAAAGGGCATCCAAAGAAGGCTGATACTTTACGAGTAAGTAATAAATGAAATATTTATGGTCAACACAATTTTAAATTCTGAAATACCATTTTTCGCAAAAAGCAATGGTAGTGCCACATTCTTTTCATATCTCAAAACAATAATGATCAAATCCATTTTCTGAACCCAACAGGTCCAGGAGACTTAAGCTTAGAAAAAGAATTGTTCTTTTGGAAGTAGTTAATAATCACAAGTAAACACTTCAAGTTATATCAAAATAAATATTGACATTTATCACTTAATTCTGTTATTTATTTCAGTAAGCATTTATGCTTGTTGAAATGAGGCTCCATAATTGATGGCTAAAGACTAGTATATACTCAGTCATCCTAAACTAGATCTTTGGTGGTAAAAGTGAAAAGAACTGCATTCCCATCTAGGAGGAAAAAAAATGTGTGGATGCCAGAGACCTAATCAATAATTGGGGCATTTTAAAGATATAACTTTATGTAATTAAAAGCAGTTCTAAAGGATAACTAATGCTAATCTCATTTAAAAGCTGAGAAAATTAGTTCTTGGAACATTCAAGTATCTTGCATACCTTCACGCAGCTAAAGGAAGCAGGTTGGTCTGCCTACAACACTTGTCCTTTCACTGAACTCCTGAGGTCAATTGAGGGTTACAAAAATCTCTCACTTAAATTAGTGGTAGGAAGCATTAAGTAACAGACATCCTTACAGGAAGGTGATTTCTGAGATCAAAGGAATTTATCTGATTATCTGCCAGGAGTCAGAGAGCAGGGCTCAGGGGATTGAAATACAGAGTGAGGGTGTTTTGATGAAGAGGAGGGGAAACATAAGTGTCCAATGCTCTGCTCGGGGTGGGCAACCCTACATGAAGTGCCCCTATAAAAGACCTTTCATGAGGCAGAAATTCAGTTGAAGATGCTCATGACAGGGAAGGGAGTAACTGGTAAGCTTCTGTGATATGTGAAGGATGTTTTTGGATACCAAATACTTTTGTGCATCCTTCATATTTAATCTCAAGGAGGAATTATGAACATTTTTATTAAAAATGAAATTACACTCATCTCAACTGCCTAAATTTGAAAAAATGTTAAAATAAAAAAATGCTACAATATATATTATATGTAATAATGCAGGCTTCCAATACCATGAAACAGGTGGTTACTTTCATTCTTTGCATTAAACTAAATAGGTACTGTCACACCTTGATTAGAAATATTATATGTCAATGCACATTGACAAAGAAAAAATTATTCCTGTGAGGTAATTACTTACACTATTTTCAGTGGTGAATGCCTATTAGAAGCAGTAATGACTATTTTAATTGGGAATAAAAACACTCAAAATTGAAAGTGATTTATGGAGTTTGTCCTACTTATAAATTATCTAATTAAAGTTTTCATGCCTCCTGTTGTACCAGAAATGTTATGATATTCTAATATTAATAGCTCCTATTAGCTTTAAAAATATTATAGCCTTTCATATTAATGACATATCTTAATAGGAAGTGAGGAATACACATCTCTCAGGGAGAAATAAGTCAGTCAAAATTTTGTACCTCCTGTTAGTAGAATACACCAAAGCCCATAGTTTTCATCTGAATAAAAGTAGGAAACATTATTCTCACTTTAAAGATGAGAAAATTGACTCTTACAAAGTTTAAATAACTTTGTTAATATCAGTAACTTCTCTTGGGCCTCATTCATGTATGATCATTAATTCCCTACAATCTTGTAATGAAGGATGAATGTGATTGTGTTACCAATGAGAGAACTGCTTCTCAAAGGGATTAAACAAATTTCCCTCGGTTAAAGTTGGAGCTCTCTGCAGTACACCAGTCTGCTCCCATGGCTTCCTTCCAATGGCACTGTGTTGCTGTTTGACCCCTTCCCAATGTTCCCCACGGGCTGTGATTTACCCTGTGCAGAAGGGAAGAGTCAGGACGGCCAGTGTCAACCCGAAGCTCACATCTTGTAACTCCACTCATCTGAGCACAAAAATAAACCTCTAAGTACCCTGACAATGAAACTTGCTGTTAGGAAAACCCTGGGCAATGTGAAAAGGGGATGTATTAATCAGTCATTAACTTAGCTATCAGCTACTCTCAATGAATTATCTAGTGAGACTGGATGGAGGCTTATCTACCTTGTCCACTTCGTTATCCTTCGCACCAAGAAGAGAGCCCAGTAAAGAGGAACTTCTCAATAGGTGTACATTGAATATTGAGTGAATGAATACATATGACTTTATCATGAGATGGAAGTGATAGGTTGGATAATATCTCCAAGTCCTCCGAATCTAACTGGTATAACTCTCACCATTGTCCATGATTTGCTATAAGATAGGGATTTCATTGACTTTAATGTTATCATTCCCATTGCCTTGCGGGTTGTCAAAAGTTGGAAATAGCAATAGGAAGTCAGAGCAATTGAGTTAAACATTATAAAAACATCTCATTTTCTTGTTTAGAAAATATATCCATTTGAAGTTCCCACTTTACACTAAATTACAAGTATGTTGCCCAGGAACTAAAAGAAGCAGAGAGTAAAGTTATTCCAGGATAGTTTACGTAATCTTTCCAGCTAGACCTGAAGAGTAATAGATCGACTATCCGCAAGGTATAGGCACCTAGAATGGCCAGGGTAATAATTGCCAAGAAAAGCAAGCAAATAATACCTCCCTTCTGGTATTACCTTTAAAAATATCTTTCTTTTGTACTTACCCTCTCCCTCATCTTAAATATACATAAAATAAAGACATAGTGAATGTAAATTATAAGTCTACTTTAACTCTTATTTTGTTACTTTGCAACTGGAAGTGTCATCCAATACAAAGGTGTCCAATCAGAATGTATTGAGAAGCCTATGGTTATATTCTGTAATTGTCTTATTTGATACTAGTATATCCACTTGCACTATTAGCCCCTCATTTGGACATTATGTGCCGGATATCATGCATTTGTCCTTGCAGATTTGCTCTCCACACTTCTTCTTGGTATTTGCTTTGGGCCCCTTGCCCTCTGATATCTGGTTGTGTTCACCCAACAGGTAGCCCTGTTGGGACAGCAGAGGAAGTGAGGAAATTGAGGTCAGGGTGCTTTGCAGTATTTATTCCCCTAGTGCTCTCCTCGTCACTGACTGGCTGTGTCCTGTGCTGAAGGTTAATGATCCTCTCAACATTCCCCTTTCTAGTCAGTGCTTTCCTTCTGAATTAGGGTGACCACCCCCTCCCCAGGCCCCCCGAAGGCTCCACATTTGTTAGCACTAGCATGCTGCACTATTCCTTGTCTTATAGGAAACAGCCCTTTGTAAAATGCCCTCCCTTTGCAATAGTCTCTGTTTTAAACTGTCCTCAAACATCTGATTCTGAGCAAGCCATCTGTTTTCTTCTGCTAACCTGACTGATAAACCCTGCATCCTCTTTCTGTGACAATCCTACTCTTCCATATCTTTGCTTTTGTTTCTTTGCCATTCTCATGACGCTGACTTTTAGTTGAATGCATAATTCTGAACCACAAGATGACGTCTGTATTTGGTAGAGATTTTTGAGACATCAAGTGAAATTGGAAATGATTACAGTAGATAAAATGACCTTTAAGAGCATGCAGACTGTGACAGAATGTCTAAGGACAGAATAATTATAGCTGTCTTTTATTGAGCATAGGGACATGTCCTAAGCCCCTTACATTTTTCTAAGTACTTTTCCTATTTAATTTGATTTAATCCTCAGAATTCTCTGAGGTAAATACTTCTATTACACCAATTTTACAAGTTAGAAAATGAAAACACCAAGTGGTTGAGCAGCTTGTCCATGTCACTAGCTGGGGAATAGTGGGAAAGATAAAAATCCAAGAAGTCTGGCAGTTTCGTTCTGGATACCTGCACAATACTATCCATACACTGACAGAGCAGCTGGAAATGTGGGCGGCTCTATCGTGTTTATTTAGACTCCTCTATCTTTATTCTGTATTTAATTGATATCTCTACCCAGTCACCAAAACTAAAAGCCTGAGCTGTTTTTTTTCCCTCCACGTTGTCTACATTACCACAGTGTTCAATTAGGTCTTGGCCATTTGACCCACAGATTTCTATGAGAACACTGAAATCCACATGAATGAATGGATCACACTCTTAGGCCACTTAAGCCAGACATGACCTCAAGTATTTGAGTGTGACTCATGTTATATGTGTCATCTTAAAAAGGCGTTTGTTTGTTTTTTAATATCAGTATGTATTTTGAGGATATTGGAAGTTAGGAAGTGCATAAACTAGTTTAGGATATTACTGTTCAGTTATATTTTACGTTCCTTTTATACTAAACATGTAAAATATTTTAAAATAAAACAGCAATTAAGAATACATTAATATTTGCCTTCAAGAGAAGGCACTTCTAAAGTTCACACATTAATTGAAGCATGAGGCCAAGAAATTATGCACATAAAAAGATGGCAAGATTTGAAAGTTAATTCATACAGAGGAAGTATTAGAAAATTTTCTCCTAAAATTTTATGGTTTGTACAATGTTCAGAGTTTATTAGGACCCGTAAATCAATGCACTTATTGGGGTAATTCCTGGAAGCATCTAAAGGCATAAGAGCTATTTGCCCTTCTGGTTTATAAATATAGGATATAGCACTACTTTATCACTCATACACAGGAGACATTTACATTAGACTCTAGAAAACAAAGATACTAACATTTAGAAAGGCAACCAAGTCAAAATAATGCAGCAGCATTTCTCTATTCCTCCCCTTCATTTCGGCCCCCCACAGAAATCTCTATCTAGAATTATTTTCAGATTATTACAAATATTGAGTTTTGTTTTTATTTATTTTTTTAAAATATATTTTATTGTTTTTTTACAGAAAGGAAGGGAGAGGGATAGAGAGTTAGAAACATCGATGAGAGAGAAACATCGATCAGCTGCCTCCT
>NW_005356870.1:7145691-7155528 GCF_000412655.1 Myotis brandtii | reverse complement strand
AGGGTTATGCATGATTATTCTTTGTTTTTCAATATCTATAATAATTACATGTTATGTTGTATGTAAAGGAAGCAATTTTTCAATTAGAATTTTTTTTTTAAATTTTTCTATCTTGAGACTGACCATATTAGGGAAGAAATGTTTTCAAAGATGATGACAGATTATTTTGCTTGGCCAGTCTTATTGTTTCCAGTCTCAAACCAGGCATTACATCACTCCATTTCTAAATTATCCCTAGAACCTCAAGGAGGGTCATATATACTTGGGTTTCTTAGCTCTAAAGATTTGTTGTTGGGTAGTATTGGAGATAGAGACACATGTTTTATTTAGTTCTGTGCATCTGGAAGTAGGTCAGAAGTTTATTTTATTTGTCATACCTGTTCATTGCAGGTTTCCCCTATCTTTTCTTTCTTCTGATTTGAATGTGTTAGCTTTATTCTTCTGATTTCTTTTTAGTGGTTTGGAAATTGGATTCTGCATTATTATTTTAATAGTTCTAAAATTTTTATTATGCTTGTGTTAATTTTATCTATGAAATAAACATATTATTACATATAGTGTCATTTGGACAATTTAAAAATATTTTTATTATTTGAAATACTTTGGATACCATCTTCTATTTGTCACATCAACCCATTCTCTTTCATTTTCCTTTGTCTTCTCATGTAGTTTGTAACTTCTTTATCATTAGGCCATTTTCAGTAAAGATTTGTCACAGCCCACCCTGCACCCCAAGTTTGGAAGGTTGAAATTGGAGTTTATTCTTTCTGAAATCTTGGGACTTTATGCTCGTAGACTAGTTTTTATGTTCATTTTTCAATTTAATATTCTCTTTCTATAGAAAATCAGACTTTTGCTCATTCATTGTTGAGACTAGTGTTTTTTATTCCTCGGTGTGTGTGTGTGTGTGTGTGAATATCTATTTTTAAATTAAAACTACCAGATGGGTAGGAAGATTTCTCTCATTTTCCAGACCATTAGTAAATATTTCTTGCCTTTCTCTTTCCCAATCAAGTGCTTGTTCTTACCAGCCACTTTGCCTGCAATGATTTTTACCCCATTTTGCCTCTCAACATTTAGTTTCAGTGAAAAGGTATTAGCATAAAAGTATCTTTCCCTTAGGACAGTGGTTCTCAACCTGTGGGTTGCGACCCCTTTGGGAGTCGAATGACCCTTTCAGAGGGGTCGCCTAAGACCATTGGAAAACACATATTTTCGATGGTCTTAGGAACTGAGACAGCAGAATTACTTATACTAGCCAAAATATGGAAACAACTGAAATGTTCATTAATTGATGAATGATACACAAAATGTGGTGTATTCATACAATGGGATATTATTTTACAATAAAAATGAATGAAATGCTGATAAATGCTATTACATGGATATAATATCTCTAAAACATTATGCTCAGTGAAAGAATCTAGTCATAAAACACCCCATATTATATGGTATTATTTATAGGAAATGTCTGGAAAAGGAAAATATAGAGCTATATAAAGTCGATTTGTGATTTCCTTGGATGGTTGGTAGAGGAAGGATGAGGGGTGGCAAGAAGCCAGGAGAGGAAATGGGAACTGATAGCCAAAGGGCAGAGTTTCTGTATGGTGTGATAGTAATGTTTAAAATTTTTATTGTGTTGATGACTGCATAACTCTGTAAGTATACTAAAAATGTTGAATTGCCTATTTTATTTTTTAAATATATTTTTATTGATTTTTAGAGGGGAAGGAAAGGAGAGGGAGAAGCATTGATGTGAGGGTGAAACATCAGTCAGCTGCCTCCTGCATGCCCCCTACTGGGTATCAAACCCATAATCAGGGCATGTGCCCTGACCAGGAATTGAAACCAAAACCAGCAACCTTTAGGTGCACAGGACAATGCCGAACCAAGCGAGACACACAAGCCAGGACTGAATTGCCTATGTTAAAGAGGTAAATTTTATGTCATATGAATCTTAGCTCCAAGAAGCTACAGTGACAGGAGAAGATTTGACTTTGGGTGGTGAGCACATGGTGCTATATGCAGATTTTATAACTTAGAAATCCATACATGAAACCTATATGGTCATGTTGACCAAAGTCACCCCAATAAAATTTAATTTTATAAAAAGGAAAAAAGAAAGTATAGATAAATATTATCAGCTATTGGTTGTTACTACTTGGAAGAGCCTGATTCAGAAATGTAAAACATATCACCAATTAAATGAATAATATTAAGCCCAAAGCATGCTGATGGGTTCTGAAGGGGTTAAAAGCAACTAATAAGATAAGCATTTGTGTACAAGTGGCTCATTATACAGTAAAAATAAGGATATGTAATTTTGAATTTGCAAAGTTCTGCAAAACTTACTGCAAAATGTCTCTCTAAAAGGTCATTCTAACTTCCAGCTAGAAAGACTAAGAAATTTTTTTCATACTAATAGATCATCTGTTATGTGGGAAAGAATATATGTATCCAAAGCATCAATCCATGAGAAAGATGTTATAAAAGAAGTCCAGCCTGTCACATTTAGTCAAGCATCATTGAACAACATATTGCAGGCACTATTTAGAAGCAGGTGGATGCCGAGGCCTATGACATTCTACCAGTGAAGTAAAATATTGGTAAGAAGCAAATTATGATTGACCTGAATAGTTATAATCACATAATTTTTGTAATGAACAATAATCCTATGTAATAAAAGGGTAATATGCAAATTAACCATCACTCCATCACAAAGATGGTGGCGCCCAGTCCTCTCAGCTCTGCCAGAGTCCCCCAGTCCTGGGGAGTGGCTGCTGAGAGCGGGCAGCATGAGCAGCCTGGCGGAATGCTTGCTTCATCACCGTGGCAACGAGGCAAGTATTCCACGCCTGGCCACAGATGGGCCTCTGGGCTGCGGAGAGCCTCTGGGCAGTGGGCGTGGAGCACCCAGGCCCCTCAGAGAGCTACTGGCACACGGATTCATGCGCAGGGCTACTAGTTATTATATAAAAATCTCAACAAAAAGGGCATCCAAAGAAGGCTGATACTTTACGAGTAAGTAATAAATGAAATATTTATGGTCAACACAATTTTAAATTCTGAAATACCATTTTTCGCAAAAAGCAATGGTAGTGCCACATTCTTTTCATATCTCAAAACAATAATGATCAAATCCATTTTCTGAACCCAACAGGTCCAGGAGACTTAAGCTTAGAAAAAGAATTGTTCTTTTGGAAGTAGTTAATAATCACAAGTAAACACTTCAAGTTATATCAAAATAAATATTGACATTTATCACTTAATTCTGTTATTTATTTCAGTAAGCATTTATGCTTGTTGAAATGAGGCTCCATAATTGATGGCTAAAGACTAGTATATACTCAGTCATCCTAAACTAGATCTTTGGTGGTAAAAGTGAAAAGAACTGCATTCCCATCTAGGAGGAAAAAAAATGTGTGGATGCCAGAGACCTAATCAATAATTGGGGCATTTTAAAGATATAACTTTATGTAATTAAAAGCAGTTCTAAAGGATAACTAATGCTAATCTCATTTAAAAGCTGAGAAAATTAGTTCTTGGAACATTCAAGTATCTTGCATACCTTCACGCAGCTAAAGGAAGCAGGTTGGTCTGCCTACAACACTTGTCCTTTCACTGAACTCCTGAGGTCAATTGAGGGTTACAAAAATCTCTCACTTAAATTAGTGGTAGGAAGCATTAAGTAACAGACATCCTTACAGGAAGGTGATTTCTGAGATCAAAGGAATTTATCTGATTATCTGCCAGGAGTCAGAGAGCAGGGCTCAGGGGATTGAAATACAGAGTGAGGGTGTTTTGATGAAGAGGAGGGGAAACATAAGTGTCCAAGGCTCTGCTCGGGGTGGGCAACCCTACATGAAGTGCCCCTATAAAAGACCTTTCATGAGGCAGAAATTCAGTTGAAGATGCTCATGACAGGGAAGGGAGTAACTGGTAAGCTTCTGTGATATGTGAAGGATGTTTTTGGATACCAAATACTTTTGTGCATCCTTCATATTTAATCTCAAGGAGGAATTATGAACATTTTTATTAAAAATGAAATTACACTCATCTCAACTGCCTAAATTTGAAAAAATGTTAAAATAAAAAAATGCTACAATATATATTATATGTAATAATGCAGGCTTCCAATACCATGAAACAGGTGGTTACTTTCATTCTTTGCATTAAACTAAATAGGTACTGTCACACCTTGATTAGAAATATTATATGTCAATGCACATTGACAAAGAAAAAATTATTCCTGTGAGGTAATTACTTACACTATTTTCAGTGGTGAATGCCTATTAGAAGCAGTAATGACTATTTTAATTGGGAATAAAAACACTCAAAATTGAAAGTGATTTATGGAGTTTGTCCTACTTATAAATTATCTAATTAAAGTTTTCATGCCTCCTGTTGTACCAGAAATGTTATGATATTCTAATATTAATAGCTCCTATTAGCTTTAAAAATATTATAGCCTTTCATATTAATGACATATCTTAATAGGAAGTGAGGAATACACATCTCTCAGGGAGAAATAAGTCAGTCAAAATTTTGTACCTCCTGTTAGTAGAATACACCAAAGCCCATAGTTTTCATCTGAATAAAAGTAGGAAACATTATTCTCACTTTAAAGATGAGAAAATTGACTCTTACAAAGTTTAAATAACTTTGTTAATACTTACCAGTAACTTCTCTTGGGCCTCATTCATGTATGATCATTAATTCCCTACAATCTTGTAATGAAGGATGAATGTGATTGTGTTACCAATGAGAGAACTGCTTCTCAAAGGGATTAAACAAATTTCCCTCGGTTAAAGTTGGAGCTCTCTGCAGTACACCAGTCTGCTCCCATGGCTTCCTTCCAATGGCACTGTGTTGCTGTTTGACCCCTTCCCAATGTTCCCCACGGGCTGTGATTTACCCTGTGCAGAAGGGAAGAGTCAGGACGGCCAGTGTCAACCCGAAGCTCACATCTTGTAACTCCACTCATCTGAGCACAAAAATAAACCTCTAAGTACCCTGACAATGAAACTTGCTGTTAGGAAAACCCTGGGCAATGTGAAAAGGGGATGTATTAATCAGTCATTAACTTAGCTATCAGCTACTCTCAATGAATTATCTAGTGAGACTGGATGGAGGCTTATCTACCTTGTCCACTTCGTTATCCTTCGCACCAAGAAGAGAGCCCAGTAAAGAGGAACTTCTCAATAGGTGTACATTGAATATTGAGTGAATGAATACATATGACTTTATCATGAGATGGAAGTGATAGGTTGGATAATATCTCCAAGTCCTCCGAATCTAACTGGTATAACTCTCACCATTGTCCATGATTTGCTATAAGATAGGGATTTCATTGACTTTAATGTTATCATTCCCATTGCCTTGCGGGTTGTCAAAAGTTGGAAATAGCAATAGGAAGTCAGAGCAATTGAGTTAAACATTATAAAAACATCTCATTTTCTTGTTTAGAAAATATATCCATTTGAAGTTCCCACTTTACACTAAATTACAAGTATGTTGCCCAGGAACTAAAAGAAGCAGAGAGTAAAGTTATTCCAGGATAGTTTACGTAATCTTTCCAGCTAGACCTGAAGAGTAATAGATCGACTATCCGCAAGGTATAGGCACCTAGAATGGCCAGGGTAATAATTGCCAAGAAAAGCAAGCAAATAATACCTCCCTTCTGGTATTACCTTTAAAAATATCTTTCTTTTGTACTTACCCTCTCCCTCATCTTAAATATACATAAAATAAAGACATAGTGAATGTAAATTATAAGTCTACTTTAACTCTTATTTTGTTACTTTGCAACTGGAAGTGTCATCCAATACAAAGGTGTCCAATCAGAATGTATTGAGAAGCCTATGGTTATATTCTGTAATTGTCTTATTTGATACTAGTATATCCACTTGCACTATTAGCCCCTCATTTGGACATTATGTGCCGGATATCATGCATTTGTCCTTGCAGATTTGCTCTCCACACTTCTTCTTGGTATTTGCTTTGGGCCCCTTGCCCTCTGATATCTGGTTGTGTTCACCCAACAGGTAGCCCTGTTGGGACAGCAGAGGAAGTGAGGAAATTGAGGTCAGGGTGCTTTGCAGTATTTATTCCCCTAGTGCTCTCCTCGTCACTGACTGGCTGTGTCCTGTGCTGAAGGTTAATGATCCTCTCAACATTCCCCTTTCTAGTCAGTGCTTTCCTTCTGAATTAGGGTGACCACCCCCTCCCCAGGCCCCCCGAAGGCTCCACATTTGTTAGCACTAGCATGCTGCACTATTCCTTGTCTTATAGGAAACAGCCCTTTGTAAAATGCCCTCCCTTTGCAATAGTCTCTGTTTTAAACTGTCCTCAAACATCTGATTCTGAGCAAGCCATCTGTTTTCTTCTGCTAACCTGACTGATAAACCCTGCATCCTCTTTCTGTGACAATCCTACTCTTCCATATCTTTGCTTTTGTTTCTTTGCCATTCTCATGACGCTGACTTTTAGTTGAATGCATAATTCTGAACCACAAGATGACGTCTGTATTTGGTAGAGATTTTTGAGACATCAAGTGAAATTGGAAACGATTACAGTAGATAAAATGACCTTTAAGAGCATGCAGACTGTGACAGAATGTCTAAGGACAGAATAATTATAGCTGTCTTTTATTGAGCATAGGGACATGTCCTAAGCCCCTTACATTTTTCTAAGTACTTTTCCTATTTAATTTGATTTAATCCTCAGAATTCTCTGAGGTAAATACTTCTATTACACCAATTTTACAAGTTAGAAAATGAAAACACCAAGTGGTTGAGCAGCTTGTCCATGTCACTAGCTGGGGAATAGTGGGAAAGATAAAAATCCAAGAAGTCTGGCAGTTTCGTTCTGGATACCTGCACAATACTATCCATACACTGACAGAGCAGCTGGAAATGTGGGCGGCTCTATCGTGTTTATTTAGACTCCTCTATCTTTATTCTGTATTTAATTGATATCTCTACCCAGTCACCAAAACTAAAAGCCTGAGCTGTTTTTTTTCCCTCCACGTTGTCTACATTACCACAGTGTTCAATTAGGTCTTGGCCATTTTACCCACAGATTTCTATGAGAACCTGAAATCCACATGAATGAATGGATCACACTCTTAGGCCACTTAAGCCAGACATGACCTCAAGTATTTGAGTGTGACTCATGTTATATGTGTCATCTTAAAAAGGCGTTTGTTTGTTTTTTAATATCAGTATGTATTTTGAGGATATTGGAAGTTAGGAAGTGCATAAACTAGTTTAGGATATTACTGTTCAGTTATATTTTACGTTCCTTTTATACTAAACATGTAAAATATTTTAAAATAAAACAGCAATTAAGAATACATTAATATTTGCCTTAAAGAGAAGGCACTTCTAAAGTTCACACATTAATTAAAGCATGAGGCCAAGAAATTATGCACATAAAAAGATGGCAAGATTTGAAAGTTAATTCATACAGAGGAAGTATTAGAAAATTTTCTCCTAAAATTTTATGGTTTGTACAATGTTCAGAGTTTATTAGGACCCGTAAATCAATGCACTTATTGGGGTAATTCCTGGAAGCATCTAAAGGCATAAGAGCTATTTGCCCTTCTGGTTTATAAATATAGGATACAGCACTACTTTATCACTCATACACAGGAGACATTTACATTAGACTCTAGAAAACAAAGATACTAACATTTAGAAAGGCAACCAAGTCAAAATAATGCAGCAGCATTTCTCTATTCCTCCCCTTCATTTCGGCCCCCCACAGAAATCTCTATCTAGAATTATTTTCAGATTATTACAAATATTGAGTTTTGTTTTTATTTATTTTTTTAAAATATATTTTATTGTTTTTTTACAGAAAGGAAGGGAGAGGGATAGAGAGTTAGAAACATCGATGAGAGAGAAACATCGATCAGCTGCCTCCTACACACCCCCAACTGGGGATGTACCCGCAACCAAGGTACATGCCCTTGACCGGAATCAAACCTGGGATCCTTCAGTCCACAGGCTGATGCTCTATCCCCTGAGCCAAACCGGTTAGGGTGAGTTTTGTTTTTAAATGTATATCTCCTAATATAACACAAAGTTAAAGTATAATAAAAAATAAATTAGATATAATTTTTTCTAAGTTAAAGGATACACATAATAAGTATAATTTTTAGATTAAACATGATAATTCACAAAGGTAGAGCCCATGTGTAAGTCTAAAATAATTTTTATTGTGGAGTTTGATCTTTTAACATTAAAGTTATTAAATACCTAAAAATAATGTATTATTTATATGCATGGTATTAAGTTACATGTAATTTTATAATAGTTTCCTAAATTCAAAATAATTGTACTTGCTTATATATGTGCTTAAAGTACTGTTTTTTATTGTAATTTAAGTAATTGTATTATATCTACCTATTAAACTGATAAAAATAGACCTGCTATCAATGTGTAAACCAGGATTCATCTAAGGTTCAGTGCCCCATGTACTCTTGGATCTAAAATAAATACAGCACAATTTGCTTTGGGAACTCTTCTCACTCCAGTTTTCCAAATCAGCAAACATCTTATTACCACTCTTATCCAATTGTGATTACAGGTTTTAAACTCTTCCACATCATTTTGATTACCATCTACTTCCTCAGTTCAGTTAGAACGACTAGTTGGTCTATCTAGAGAATCTTACTAGAGTTGAGAATCAATTCTTCACACCACCTGAAAGCTAGAAGGCTAGCTAGCTCTTTAGCTAGAGTAAGAGAAAATGATTCTAAAATAAACTTTTGTTAGAAAATTGGATCTGTCATGAGAAAAAGAAAATGAAATATTAGTAAAGAGAATACTATGCATTAAATTATATCGTTTATTGCTCTAATATTACTGATAATTGTGTTGTTTGTGATTAGTATAAAATATTAAATTTAGGAGATTAAATAAAGCCAGGACTCTGGGAATCATTTAAAATTTTCTCGCCCTTATATTCCTCCCTAGAGCTCCAAATGAAATTAATCACAAAATACTGTTCGTTCTGCCTTCTAAACGCACTAGTTCATGCCCATCTCTTTGTGGTACTGGAGTGTTCTCCTAACTGGTTCCCAGCAGTAGACTAGTTGATTTCCTATGCACCCTTCTCAGTACTGTCACTGAGCATAGTACTCCTTGCTTGAACTACATCAGTAGCTCCCCATGTGCTGTCATACAAATCTGACATTTTGAGATACATACAGAATCTCTTATTATATAGGTGAAGGACATAGTCCAAAGTCTTGACAATGACTATTTCTACACTTTAGGGTTATGCATGATTATTCTTTGTTTTTCAATATCTATAATAATTACATGTTATGTTGTATGTAAAGGAAGCAATTTTTCAATTAGAATTTTTTTTTTAAATTTTTCTATCTTGAGACTGACCATATTAGGGAAGAAATGTTTTCAAAGATGATGACAGATTATTTTGCTTGGCCAGTCTTATTGTTTCCAGTCTCAAACCAGGCATTACATCACTCCATTTCTAAATTATCCCTAGAACCTCAAGGAGGGTCATATATACTTGGGTTTCTTAGCTCTAAAGATTTGTTGTTGGGTAGTATTGGAGATAGAGACACATGTTTTATTTAGTTCTGTGCATCTGGAAGTAGGTCAGAAGTTTATTTTATTTGTCATACCTGTTCATTGCAGGTTTCCCCTATCTTTTCTTTCTTCTGATTTGAATGTGTTAGCTTTATTCTTCTGATTTCTTTTTAGTGGTTTGGAAATTGGATTCTGCATTATTATTTTAATAGTTCTAAAATTTTTATTATGCTTGTGTTAATTTTTATCTATGAAATAAACATATTATTACATA
>NW_005356870.1:7054441-7138856 GCF_000412655.1 Myotis brandtii | reverse complement strand
AAATATTGAGTTTTGTTTTTATTTATTTTTTTAAAATATATTTTATTGTTTTTTTACAGAAAGGAAGGGAGAGGGATAGAGAGTTAGAAACATCGATGAGAGAGAAACATCGATCAGCTGCCTCCTGCACACCCCCAACTGGGGATGTACCCGCAACCAAGGTACATGCCCTTGACCGGAATCAAACCTGGGATCCTTCAGTCCACAGGCTGATGCTCTATCCCCTGAGCCAAACCGGTTAGGGTGAGTTTTGTTTTTAAATGTATATCTCCTAATATAACACAAAGTTAAAGTATAATAAAAAATAAATTAGATATAATTTTTTCTAAGTTAAAGGATACACATAATAAGTATAATTTTTAGATTAAACATGATAATTCACAAAGGTAGAGCCCATGTGTAAGTCTAAAATAATTTTTATTGTGGAGTTTGATCTTTTAACATTAAAGTTATTAAATACCTAAAAATAATGTATTATTTATATGCATGGTATTAAGTTACATGTAATTTTATAATAGTTTCCTAAATTCAAAATAATTGTACTTGCTTATATATGTGCTTAAAGTACTGTTTTTTATTGTAATTTAAGTAATTGTATTATATCTACCTATTAAACTGATAAAAATAGACCTGGTCTATTAAACTGATAAAAATAGACCTGCTATCAATGTGTAAACCAGGATTCATCTAAGGTTCAGTGCCCCATGTACTCTTGGATCTAAAATAAATACAGCACAATTTGCTTTGGGAACTCTTCTCACTCCAGTTTTCCAAATCAGCAAACATCTTATTACCACTCTTATCCAATTGTGATTACAGGTTTTAAACTCTTCCACATCATTTTGATTACCATCTACTTCCTCAGTTCAGTTAGAACGACTAGTTGGTCTATCTAGAGAATCTTACTAGAGTTGAGAATCAATTCTTCACACCACCTGAAAGCTAGAAGGCTAGCTAGCTCTTTAGCTAGAGTAAGAGAAAATGATTCTAAAATAAACTTTTGTTAGAAAATTGGATCTGACATGAGAAAAAGAAAATGAAATATTAGTAAAGCGAATACTATGCATTAAATTATAGCGTTTATTGCTTTAATATTACTGATAATTGTGTTGTTTGTGATTAGTATAAAATATTAAATTTAGGAGATTAAATAAAGCCAGGACTCTGGGAATCATTTAAAATTTTCTCGCCCTTATATTCCTCCCTAGAGCTCCAAATGAAATTAATCACAAAATACTGTTCGTTCTGCCTTCTAAACGCACTAGTTCATGCCCATCTCTTTGTGGTACTGGAGTGTTCTCCTAACTGGTTCCCAGCAGTAGACTAGTTGATTTCCTATGCACCCTTCTCAGTACTGTCACTGAGCATAGTACTCCTTGCTTGAACTACATCAGTAGCTCCCCATGTGCTGTCATACAAATCTGACATTTTGAGATACATACAGAATCTCTTATTATATAGGTGAAGGACATAGTCCAAAGTCTTGACAATGACTATTTCTACACTTTAGGGTTATGCATGATTATTCTTTGTTTTTCAATATCTATAATAATTACATGTTATGTTGTATGTAAAGGAAGCAATTTTTCAATTAGAATTTTTTTTTTAAATTTTTCTATCTTGAGACTGACCATATTAGGGAAGAAATGTTTTCAAAGATGATGACAGATTATTTTGCTTGGCCAGTCTTATTGTTTCCAGTCTCAAACCAGGCATTACATCACTCCATTTCTAAATTATCCCTAGAACCTCAAGGAGGGTCATATATACTTGGGTTTCTTAGCTCTAAAGATTTGTTGTTGGGTAGTATTGGAGATAGAGACACATGTTTTATTTAGTTCTGTGCATCTGGAAGTAGGTCAGAAGTTTATTTTATTTGTCATACCTGTTCATTGCAGGTTTCCCCTATCTTTTCTTTCTTCTGATTTGAATGTGTTAGCTTTATTCTTCTGATTTCTTTTTAGTGGTTTGGAAATTGGATTCTGCATTATTATTTTAATAGTTCTAAAATTTTTATTATGCTTGTGTTAATTTTTATCTATGAAATAAACATATTATTACATAGTGTCATTTGGATAATTTAAAAATATTTTTATTATTTGAAATACTTTGGATACCATCTTCTATTTGTCACATCAACCCATTCTCTCTTTCATTTTCCTTTGTCTTCTCATGTAGTTTGTAACTTCTTTATCATTAGGCCATTTTCAGTAAAGATTTGTCACAGCCCACCCTGCACCCCAAGTTTGGAAGGTTGAAATTGGAGTTTATTCTTTCTGAAATCTTGGGACTTTATGCTCGTAGACTAGTTTTTATGTTCATTTTTCAATTTAATATTCTCTTTCTATAGAAAATCAGACTTTTGCTCATTCATTGTTGAGACTAGTGTTTTTTATTCCTCGGTGTGTGTGTGTGTGTGTGTGAATATCTATTTTTAAATTAAAACTACCAGATGGGTAGGAAGATTTCTCTCATTTTCCAGACCATTAGTAAATATTTCTTGCCTTTCTCTTTCCCAATCAAGTGCTTGTTCTTACCAGCCACTTTGCCTGCAATGCTTTTTACCCCATTTTACCTCTCAACATTTAGTTTCAGTGAAAAGGTGTTAGCATAAAAGTATCTTTCCCTTAGGACAGTGGTTTTCAACCTGTGGGTTGCGACCCCTTTGGGAGTTGAACGACCCTTTCACAGGGGTCGCCTAAGACCATCGGAAAACACATATTTTCGATGGTCTTAGGAACTGAGACACCGCTCCTCTATCCGTTTCCAAGCGGGTCCGCCCACATGCAGATACGCCCACATATGAGTACCCGGCGTGATTACATCATCGCGCCAACCCCATCTTAGAGATGAATATTTTGAACCTTTAAAAGAAGAAAATATCATAAATCAGCGGTTCTCAACCTGTGAGTCGCAACCCGTTTGGGGGTCGAACGACCCTTTCACAGGGGTCGCCTAAGACCATCGGAAAACACATATTTTCGATGGTCTTAGGAACAGAGACACCGCTCCTCTATCCGTCTCAAAGTGGGTCCGCCCACATGCAGATACGCCCATATACGAGTACCCGGCGTAATGACATCATCACGCCAACCCCATTACATACACCCAGCTTGTTGGTTATCAAGTCTAAATACAGCAGTAGACTTGTTGTGGGAGATGATCTTCGTTGTGCTCTTGCAAAGACTGCCCTGAGAATTTCTGATCTGGTGAGAAAGAAGCAATCTCAACCTTCGCACTGACATTGGACATATTGTTTTTGTGATTAATCACTATGCTTTAATTATGTTCAATTTGTAACAATGAAAATACATCCTGCATATCAGATATTTACGATTCATAACAGTAGCAAAATTACAGTTATGAAGTAGCAACGAAAATAATTTTATGGTTGGGGGTCACCACAACATGAGGAACTGTATTAAAATGTCACGGCATTAGGAAGGTTGAGAACAAGTGCCTTAGGACCTCCCTTAACAGATGGTCCTCTTTTTCTTTTTGGTATTTAACATCTACCATTGCTAGTATTATCAACGCACATATCCTTTATCTGGGAAGATCTAGCATTGGAGACTTGTGAGTGAAATGGAGTACTCCAACAAATTAGGTTAGAACGTACTATATAACCAGGAAATATACAGGGCACATTAAGGCATATTGTCATTTATCTTTAGGTCTCTTTCTCATAATCATAATCGTCTTTAGTGATAAAATCAGAGAGAAGACATTTAATACATATTACATCAATTTTCTTCAAAATTAGAGCTTTTTATTTTGTCAGTTTAATTAATCGATTTTATAGCAAATTTGATATGGCTTAGACATAACAGAGATTTCATCTTGATTTATAGCCTACTGACATCTACTGCAGCTTTTTATTTGGAGGGTGGTTGAGCCAGATCCAACAGATATCATTTTTATAAAGTTGGGGGAAAGTCTGGGAATTAAACATAGCTGCATCTCTGCTGGGCTGCATTCGGGTATATGAAATGGTGGGATGATTCCACATAATTTTCTTTTCAGGATACAGAACAGCTTTCTGGGAGGGAAGTGATCTTGAGAGAAGACAGAACTGGACATGATGAGTTATAGCCAGTATCGAAAATCGAGCCCATAGAGGACAGTAATCCATCTTAGTACAGGACTCTAGCTGTTTGAATTTGGTGTCTGGAAAAGAGCACTGGGCACCCCTGTGTGTTCCAAGGAAAGAGACGGCCATAAGTAAACAGTGCAGAACTGCTTCGTTAAGCTCACTTACGTATTCAATACTCTGCCCACTGGTGTGTACTAATATGTGACATTTCCACACCGTGGTGCTGTGAGCACGTATCTTTTCATTCAGAAAAAGTTTATTGATATATTTTCTTGGAACCTCCTCGGAAAATGTTCTTTACATTCCTAATAATGATGTTTGTGGCACATATCTCTCTTCACTTTAAGGAACTTATGTGTGCTGACATGTGCAGAGGAGTCCCAGGGGAAAGACTAGCTAATACATGATTATCACACATTCAGCATGCACCTGCTCTGTGCCAGACAATGGTCTAAGTCAGTGATGGCGAACCTATCACATGCGTGTCAGACGTGACACGCAAACTCATTTTACTGGTTTATTTTTCTTTGTTAAATGGCATTTAAATATATAAAATAAATATCAAAAATATAAGTCTTTGTTTTACTATGGTTGCAAATATCAAAAAATTTCTATATGTGACACGGCACCAGAGTTAAGTTAGGGTTTTTCAAAATGCTGACATGTCGAGCTCAAAAGGTTCGCCATCACTGGTTTAAATACTGTGATATTATTATATTTTTCTTTTGTTGGTGACTGTCAGACAGGTCTATGTATTTCTGAGCTCTGTTCTTGGATCTAAGTTCTTTTTTATAGGTCTTGGTCCTCATTCAAAACAGTTGATATTTATACAGACAGGAAACTCTTGGATGTAAAGAAGTTCTGTAAATATTCATTTTTTTAGATATTTTTTAGAAAGAGAAGAAGGGGTTGGGGGGAAGAGAAACATTGATAGGCTTCCTCTTGCATGCCCCCTACTGGGGATCCGGCCTGCAACCCAGGCATGTTCCCTGACCTGGAATTGAATCAGCAACCTTTTGGTGCAAAGGTAGATGCCCAGCCAGCTGAGCCACACTTTCAGGGTGGTAACTATTCTTAAATTAGGGTACTGTTCTGCTTCACTACATACAAGGCCTCAAGAGGTAGTGATATCTAATCCACTGTCAATTTAGCAGAAACCTAGCCCGGGTTTTTTAGCAGGCACAATCTGTTAAGCAAACAAGGCCTCCCTGTGGTCCCCTTTGTCAGTGTGTAGTAAGAAAAGCTGGAGGGAGTGTTCATCCTTCCTGTCACTTTTACTCAATATTCTATATGATCATTTCTCCAGGAGCCCTCACAGAAAAGCTCAGAAAATGGTAAGGCTATACGGTGAGCTCATGTGACCAGGAAGGAACAATTCTTCCAAAGGTGAGAAGGCTCAGTGAGGTGTCGGCAGAAACTGGAATGCTTGGCAGAGAGGTAGAGCATTTTTCAGGGAATGCTGACTAGCGAAACCATGTTTGTGTGTGTAGGTAAACTCTGGGATTTCAATATGTTGTTTTTTTTCTTTTTTTGGGGGGTGGGGTGTTGGAGAGCAGGAATCATGTAGGACTAATAGATGAAGACGTGGTATAATGTGGATTATTATTCACGCTGTGACCCTCTCAGAGCTATCAGGGTGGCTAGGCCTGAGAAATTTCTAGAAGATTACCTATTTTTACACTCAGAACTTCTTTCTTTTTTCTTTTTCTTAAAAATATATTTTATTGATTTTTTACAGAGAGGAAGGGAGAAGGATAGAGTTAGAAACATGAATGAGAGAGAAACATCCATCAGCTGCCTCCTGCACACCCCCTACTGGGGATGTGCCCGCAACCAAGGTACATGCCCTTGGCCGGAATTGAGTCTGCAGGCCGACGCTCTATCCACTGAGGCAAACCGGTTAGGGCCAGAACTTCTGGGGACTGAAGGGTCCTGAATTCGATTCTGGTCAAGGGCGTGTACCTCAGTTGCTGGCACATCCCCAGTGGGGGATGTGCGGGAGGCAGCTGATCGATGTTTCTCTCCCATCAATGTTTCTAACTCTCTATCCCTCTCCCTTCCTCGCTGTTAAAAAATTAATTAAAATTTATATATATTTAAAAGAAAAGAAGTTTTGTAGTGACTTCAGCCAAAAATGTTAGCGTTCAGACTCAACCATTATAATTAACACAACCATCCATATATCTAAATCCTATGAATCTGATTCAAGTTTTTGTCACATATTCCAAGATATGTTTTTACCTCTTTTGCAGATCACCAGGTCAGATGAAAAAAAATGTGGTTCAGAAACTGACTACTTATGAGAATAAAAAAATGTATGTATAGTAAAAAATGTGTTAAGAATCATTGAGACTACTCACTAAAATGTTTAAAATGGAAACCTCTTGGAATTGGAATTGAGAGCATGACAGATAGTTTTACATTTTACATTATACAGTTCTTTATTGTTTGATTTTCATGACTGTATTTCTTCAACTAAAGAAAAATGCAAACAAAATCAATAAAGAATTGATAAATTATTTAATACATTGAGTTGGAAAAATTGACTAGCTACTTGGAAAATATATTTTGATAACAGTTCATCATATTATATGTCAAAAATAAATTCTAGATGAATTGAAGTTAAAGCTAAAATAATGATATCCAAATGTGATAGAAAAATATAGGTGATTATCTAGTATTGATTAAAGAAAACCTTTTAACAAAACATAAAAGAATGGGAGAAAGTAAAGGCAATTTAACAGTGTCAGTGACATCATAATTGCAAACCACAGAATGGAAAATATTCATAATAAATTGGCACATAAAATGTTAATGTAATATGTAAAGATTGCATATATTAATAAGAGAAAATTTTCATGAGCCAATTAAAGAATGTGGAAGAGAAAATGTAAATGGCTGATATGATTAGAAATACTCAATATTTTTGGAGTTGTTCTAATGTTTTAATATCTGGTTGGGCAAGACAACTCTCCCCTTATAGCTTTTCTCTATCAGCATTTGCATAGCTATTTATGCATGCTTACTTGTTCATATAAATGTAAAATCAAATTGATTAGGTTTCAAATACTGTATTTTCATTGGAATTTTGTAAACAATCATAAGATCATTTGTCATCTTTCTGATATCCAGGTATCCTATCTGAAGCAGAGCATGGCTTTCAATGTGCTCAAGATGTGCTTGTAACTCAGAGGAGTACATTACAGTTTTCATGATATAGGTTTTGCAATTTTTAAGTTTAATTTTAAGTATTTGACAGGTGTTGTTATTGCAAATGGGTTTTCTCTACCATGATATCCTGTATCTAGTTATTGTTTGTGTAACCTATGAAGGCTACTGATGTCTATAAGTTAATTTTATCTTTTGCTACCTGACAAAATTTTTTTATTATGAACTTAAAATGGTAAGTTTTTTTCATTGATTCTGCAAGGTTTCCTAGGTATATAATAATTTCTATGGCAAAGAGAAATAGGTTCAGTATCTATTTTCCAATTCTTATTATTGTAGTTGATTTTTTTCTGCTTGCATTTGCTGGTAGTTTCAGATGAATTATAAATGGTAATGGAAATGTGTGCATGCTTTCCTTTTCCCTTATATTAATGGGAAGTCTTGATTGATTGTCCATTAACTACATGCTGGGCTAAGAATTAAGGTAAAGAGATTATATATTTTAATAAAAACATCCATCAGTTTTTTATTTTTAAGTGATTTTAAATAAATGGGTTTGTCAAAGGCTTTTAAAATCTATAAAAATAATCATGTTTCTTAAATCCATTAATATGTTATGTCAATGGTTTTTAAATATTTAACCCACATTGCATTCCTTAAATAAATCTTACCTGCTAATTTTCTTAATGTAATCCTGAATTCTGCTTGCTAAAATGTCATTAAAATGTTTACCTGATATTCACAGGTAATATTGTTTTGCAATTTTCTTTCTTTTATCTGAGTTAGATACTCATATTACATGTTTTGCTAAAAAGAGTTTGGAAATAGTTTTTCAGTTTCCATGCTTGGAACAAGATGTGTAGCATTAGGGGCAACCTATCTGTTTTTGAAGTCTGGGAAGATTCCCTCGTAAAACAATTTGGGCCTGGGCCATTTTATCTTTACTTATTCTGTGGAAATTGATCTAAGTTTTCTATAACCAATTGAGTTCATTTTTGGAAACTGCTTTTTGAGGAAATTATATAACTCCTCTAACTTTTCAAACTTGTTTAGATAGACATATTCAAAATAATCTCTTCTTTATAAATTTGTGGTGGTTTCAACAGTTATTTTCCCTTGTTATCTCTTACTTTTGTCTTTTTGTAAAATAATCATGCTTTTTTTTCCTTGAAAGTTTTTCAACACTGTTTATAATTTCTCTCAGCTCATTCTTTCTTAATGTGTTTATTACATCCCCTCCTCAATAAATCCACTAAAATTGGTCTTTTCAAGTCATTAAGGAGTTATGTAAAATCCAACAGTCACTTTTAGTCCTTCTTACTCATTCCTTGCTCCAGAGGTGTTTTTTACTTTGATTTCCAAAATAGGGCACTTCGATAGCTGGTTTTACCTCCTTGAGCCAAATAATGTTTGGTCCCTGGGGCAGAGTCCTGAGGCTTCATAGTTTTACTATCTTCTCTGAATGTCATGCGTTTCATTGCTCAAAATGCCATAAATGTGCTTAGTGCTCACAAATTAATATCTCTAACCCAGACCCCTGCAGGAATTCTAGAATTGTATATCCGAGTTAGACTCAAAATAACCACATAGTAGCCATACACAAATTTCAGATTTAACATGTACAAAATGGGGCTCATAATCTTTTTAATTTAAATATGTTTTATTGATTTTTAGAGAAAGAGGCATGGAGAGGGATAGATAGAAACATCAATGAGAGAGAAACATCGTTTGGCTGCCTCCTGCACACCCTGTACTGGGGGTTAAGTCCACATGTGCCCTGACTGGGAATGGAACCAGTGACCTCTTGGTTCATGGGTCGACATTCAACCGCTGAGCCATATCAGCCAGGCAGAACTCATAATCTTCCTTTCATGTTCCACTGGATACCATTTTGGTAAATGCCAGTACTGTCTGTCACTTGTGTAAGCTGAATTCTGGATATCATCCCTCTCTCTCTTGTTTAACCTCATACAAGATCAGCAAGAACTAAATAGTAGAATGTGATTTCTTATCCAATCTACTGCTACCATCCTTTTACAAGCAATCATTTTCTCTCCTCTAGATTATTGCAATAGCCTCTTGGCTGATCTTGATGTTCCCATTCTTTGCCATCCAAAGGTTATTCTCAACTCTTTAGTGAGTGCCACCTTCTATTTTATAGTAAATCAGATAATACCATGTTGTCACGCTTCTGCTCAAAATCTTACTGTGGCTCTCTGCCTAATTAGAATGAAAGTAACAATGTTTGCAATTAACTATTAGGTCTCTAATGAACTGCCTCTGCAGCCTACTTCATTATCTCACTGGCTTCATTTTCTACTCATTTTCCTGGGTGCTTTTGGCTCAATCCCCACATGCCCTCTTGCTGTTCCCCCGATACTCTAAACAGGTTCCTGTATCCTGGGCTTTGCATTTCCTGTTTCTCTGCCTTAATTTTTTTGTTGTATTTTTTTTGTACAAATGTTTTTATTTATTTCAGAGAAAAGAAGGGAGAAGGATAGAAACATCAATGATGAGCGAGAATCATTGATCAGTTGCCTTCTGCACGTTCCCTACTGGGGATGGAGCTTGCAACCCAGGCATGTGCCCTGACCAGGAATCGAACTGTGATCTCCTGGGTTCAAGGGTCCATCCTCAATCACTGAGCCACACCGGCCAGGCTGCCTTAATGTTTTTATTTCCTTCATTTATCTCCAAAATTTCCCTAGAAGATCCACTCCCTCATCTCCTTCAGGTGGTATTTGCACAAAATGCTACCTATTCGATGAAGCTATTCCTGCCAACCTGCTGAAAATTGCACCCCACCAGCTGTGCTTCCCACCCTCTGTCTATGCTTTCTGTTACTCCACAGCACTTCTCACCAGCCCATGTGATACACAACTTGTTTTAGGAGTTTCCTGTCCCTTAACCAAGTGTAAACTCTGTGAAACCATAGGTTTTCTTTCTTGTTTGCTCCTCTATTCATAGGACATAAATGATCTAACACAGAATAGACAGTAAATATTTATTCAATCCAAGAATGAATAATGGAATTAATTTTCTGATATTTCTTTAAAATAAATACCAATAAATAAGATATACACATTCCCCATAAAATCTTCAACCTGAGGCACGGGTTGAACCTATGGACAAGACCCCCCTTCATAATTTTAGTTTTATTATAATTCTCAATACTCATCCTGGAACTGTTTACTTCTGAAGATTCTACAAATATTCTCCTGGGGATCTATAAACTGTTGTTTGGATCTCATTCCCTATCTTGTGATGTAGCCTAAAATTCCTGCAAGATTTTTCAATTTCTCCTCCATGAATTTTCCCCGTATTATTTCAGCACATATTGATCCCTCTCTCTGTTCCCATTAAAATCTCATCCATGCCATATGAGGATTATCTTATAAATTTAGATTTTGATTTATTCTTTATAGGTAAGCTTAATTTACACAGATGCACAACAAGTAATATAAGGGTAAAGACAGCATTTCCTAATTTGTATCTATTACCCTATCATTATCATTATAGCTGGCAACGTAGAAATGTAAATATCTAATTGTAATGAATATATTTATAAAACACAGATTTTAAATAGATTTTATAGCAGAAATTCTTTTCTAAAATCAGAAAATCTTATCACTCAACTGAAGTGACTTAGTTACAAAAAACCTTAATGGTTCTAATGATAATTTTTATGATCTCTTATTCAGGATATTTAGTTGCTAATTGTTCCATGAATATGTTACAGTAAATTATACCCTTCTGTAGACATCTGGATTCTTTGAAGGGAGAATTAACTTTTAATTCAAATTTGATAAATGCCAAAGATTTCCTGAAGGTGCCTACCATCTGAGAGGAATTTTATTATTTACTAGTATTTGACTATTTTAAACATTTTCATATGGAACAAAAGAGTAAGAAAAGAGTAATTTTATTGGCTCTCAAAATGTAAAAGTACATCTCCTTTAAAATGTTAAGTTATTTATTTATGTGTTTCATTTGTAACCTCTTTGGAATGATGTATTAATGGTCGTGGGTAGTGGAAAAAGCTCAGACATGTACTCTGAAGTGCCTCATTCTATGGGGCTTCCATATGATGTTTGTATCACATGTCTGGTATGACAAATGCAAACTATATTTGTATTAGATAATTTCAAATTTAAAGTATTTATCTATAAATATGAGTTTTATTAATATATATACATATATATATATATAAAGCCAGCGACCAGAACACCATAATGACCAGAACAATCAGTTGCTATCATGCCACTGTTGCCAGCGAACTGGCCCGATAGGAGCATGGGGCCAGCCAGCCAACCTCCCATGGCCCTTCTCCCCAACCAGCCTGCCCCTGATCAGATTCTCCCACCCCAATTGAGGGCGGGGCAGCTGGCCAACCAGCCCTGCCCCTGATCAGCCTGCCCCACCCCAATTGGCCTACAACCCCTCCTCTAGCTTGCCCCACCCCTGATTGCCCCCCACTCCGATCAGGGACAGGGCCGGCCAGCCAACTGCCTGGGGCCCCTCTCCCCAGCCAGCTGGCCAACCTTTGAGTTAGGAGTTTATTACTTCATGAGCAGAAAAAAATCAAGAAGTCAGCCTATATAACAGTTATGTCTAAGTAACTTTCCAAAATATTCCTTGTTAATTAATTGTATAAGTATTAATTAATAAATTCTATTAATTAATAAATTGTATAAGTATTTATTAATAAATTGTTAATATACACATAGAGGATATTTTAAATTAGCAATAAAAAGAAAACCAGTAAAAATATCTATACTAATAAAAGGGTAATATGCTAATTAGACTGGACGTCTTCTGGACGTCTTTCCAGACAAAGCCACAGTGGCAGGGGCAGAGGCAGAGGCTATTAGGGGACATCAGGCTGGCAGGGGGGAGCAGTTAGGGGGCTATCAGACTGGCAGGCAGGTGAGTGGTTAGGAGCCATGTGGTCGCAGATTATGAGAGGAATGTCTGACATCCCCTGAGGGGTCCCGGATTGGAGAGGGTGCAGGCCAGACTGAGGGATCCCCACCCAGTGCACGAATTTCATGCAGTAGGCCTCTAGTTTAGATATAAATCTGCTTACTCTCTGTTATCTTCATTGAATTATATAAATTCTCACAAGTTTATATGTTTCATATTTAGAATTGTGTCAATAATGTAAAATCTTTTGCTTTAGTAACTTTATATAGCTTAATGATTTTGGGGGTTGTGCTTGTCAGAATATCTGAGTTTTGAAAGTCACTATATTAATGAAAATTTAATAAAGCCTATTAAAGCAATATACTACAGGCTATTTAATCAAGGAATATCAGATGACTGACCTGACAACTTCATAGCCACTTGATCAAGAGTATCTTTGTCTACTAAGCTCTAGAATCCTTTTGACTTACAGAGAACTGAGAAGTGTGTTTCTATGCCAGTTTACTCTTTGCCATTTAAAACTTTCCTTTCTCTTCCTGTGTGCTAGCTCTTGTGTCAAACTTGTCAGCTCATTAGAAGTAAAGGTCTTTTTAACTCCCCGCAGAGCTCTGAAATGAGTATTTTGGCCACAACTGTGGGAGCTGTCCCCAACCCTGAATTACTCTGCCATGTTCCTTAATTGTGTATGAAGACAAAGATATGTCAGCAATTTAGATTTGAAACCTGACCTATATCATTTCCTGAACTTGGCTTTTGTTTTTTATTTTGTAGTTGTCTTTTTTAGTAATTTCAAACATCATAACATATTTTGAACAGAACAGAGCTAACTTCCTGAGTCCCAGAGTAAACTGTCTTATTGTAATGTAGAAGTTATAAAATATTTAGACATATTTAGTTCAATATACTACTCATATTATAAATTTTTTAAAAATATATATTTTATTGATTTTTTACAGAGAAGAAGGGAGAGGGATAGAGAGTTAGAAACATCGATCAGCTGCCTCCTGCACGCCCCCCACTGGGGATGTGCCCACAACCAGGGTACATGCCCTTGACCGGAATCGAACCCGGGACCCTTGAGTCTGCAGGCCAACGCTCTATCCACTGAGCCAAACCGCTTCGGCATACCCATGCAGATCTAAATTAAACACACACACACACACACACACACACACAGATTAATTCAATCAAGCTAATAAATTTTGAAAATTGTCACTTGCCTCCCCCCCCGCCATAACTAGAGTGTTTTCAGGGTTTAAGGAGATGTTCATAAAGGAGAATAAGCAAAGCCTGCGGGACTATTTGCAAATGAGTCTTGTGCACCCTTAATATCTGGTGCAGCAGCTGCCACCAAAGAGTTGAAATGAGTAAATGATTGAATCCTTTCTACTTTTTGTTAGCCAGTTGGTGAGGTAACATTCCTTAAAGCACCAAATTATCAGATCTTCTTTATTGTTAAAAGTAAATTGTTGCTTGGGGGCAGGGGTAGAAGAAAAAGAAAAAGAATGATGCCCTCAGACCACAAATACTCTTCTGTTCTAACTGCACTTCTGTGATAGTTGCCTATGGGTAAAAAACAAAATGCCTAAATGCTGCTTGCAATTGCTCCAAAATTAAAAGGTGCCCTCTATAGCTTCTGGATATGAAAAATGCAACCTCTAGATTACAATTATAGGAGTTAAGTCTCAGCCTGAAAGTCAGTATTTTTCTCTTAGTACCTAAGTCTGGCCATTCATAGTGTATAGACTGCCAGTAAGTAAAGAATGAGAGAAAACTAGTGTGGATGCAAGATCTCATATATTTCATATTGTCATTATAGAACAACTCTAACTCAAAGGGAAAATATGTCAACTGACAGTCACATTGATGTTTTCAGATGTCTTTAGGCTTATGGAGGTATAAAGGAAATAAAGAAATGCTTTCCCATTTAAACTCCAGATTAGGAACAATTTATTGAATTTTCTCCTTTTTCCAGACTGTCATCTTGAAGGAAGCCTTGAAGATAACATGCAAAATTGACATCCACAAATTGAGAATCTATAAAATTATTTTAAAAATTCACATTGTTGAATAACATATAATGTTATACCAAAAAATATTTTAAAAATACATTTTCTTACTATATAGTACTATATTTGTATACATGTATTGATAAAATTGGCATGTGTAAGGAGTTGTGTATATCTCTTAAGTTTTTATTTAAAATAATAAAATGTAAATAGTCAATGGGAGAAGAGTTTGACCTCTAAAAGTCTAGCTACAAAGGAACATAAACTAAAGAAATAAAACAACAATTTAGCAAAATAAACATTTGTTCAGCTAAATGAGGTAGAAACTCAGAACAAGGATACTCAAAATAATAAAGCTAGGAAATGAATTCAGTAGACTCAGAAGTTAATTCTTACTGAGAAAGAATGATTTCATGAAATGAAGTTTTGTCCATATGGTGTTTCTTTAGTCACAAAGATTAGAGGATGTAGACTGGAGGTTTTGGTTTGGCCTTTGAACCAACTCTGAGAAGTAGCAGAATACAAGTGCTCTCTTGAAGACTCTGTAGGAACAAAGATGCTCCCTTGACAACCATAGAACATCAGAAAACAGTCTATAAATATAACAGCTAAGGTATTTTCCTGTAAAAACCCCAGCAAGATTCTTTGCAGATATAGGCTAGCTTACCCTAAAATTTGTATAGAAATGCACAGGCCCTGGAATAGCTAAAGCAATCTTAATGAATACAGTGGGAGAGATCACCCTACTTGATACCAAGTCTTACAATCTAACTACAGTAATCAAGAGAGAAGCAGAGAACACTGTAACAGAATAGAGAAATCTACATAGATAGACCCACACAAATATACTTAACTGATTTGACAAAGCTACAAAAGCAATTCAATGGAGAAAGAATAGCCTATTCAATAATTGTGCCAGAGCAATTGAACATTCATAGGCATAGAAACAAACCTCTAAGTCTCAAATTATATATATATATATCTCCTATTTAATAAAAGGCTAATATGCAAATTGTCCCCTCGGAAGTTTGATCTACTGGGAGTTTGACTGCTCACTATGACTTGCGCTGACCACCAGGGGGCGGCACGGATTGAAGGAAGGCCCTGGCCACCAGCTGGCAGCCAGGGAAGGAAGGCCCCAATCATCTCTGATCTAGCCGGCCAGGCCTAGGAACCCTACCTGTGCACAAATTTCCCACTTATATATTTGGAAAATTATAATTTTTTAAAATTCAGAAATTCTGAGAATAAGGTAATCAAAAATTAAAAGCAGATTTTATATAGCATGTAAATATAGATTCCATCTAGCCCTAGCTGGTTTGGCCTGCGGACTGAAGGGTTCCTGGTTTGATTCCAGTCAAGGACACATGCCTGGGTTGTAGGCTTGATCTCTAGTAGGGGATGTGCAGGAGGTAGACAATCAATGATCCTCATCATTTATGTTTCTATCTCTTTCTCCCTCTCCCTCTTCCTTCTTCTCCAAAATCAATAAAAATATATTTAAAAAAACTCTATTAGATTCCATCTAGCTAGTTTCCTATATATCAATTTATATCTATTTCCAAATATTGCTAGAAATAATTTTTAAAAACAAATTTAAGTGGCCCCCTATCGCTTTCTTGATAGTTACTTTTCCAAACAGATTATCATTACCGTATTTTTGCAAGTAGTTTCTATTAACAATATTTTAACCTTAGTAATCATAGCATTTCAATTTAATTGTCTGAATTTCCTACTGACACCAAACATTTTTTTAATGTACATAGGTCATTTCTTTTCTGTGTATCTGAGAATATTCTCTTCATGACTTCTCATTTTGGTGGGGTTTCATAGGATTGTAGAGTTCTAATTCTTTTTTTTTTGTAGGTTAAAGTAGATTTGGTGGGGGATACATTTTGACTTATCAATAATGATTGTTTCTTTTCCCTCCTTCCTTCTTCCTTACTCCTCTTCTCTTCCTTTTTCTCCTTTATCTCTTTCTCCCTCAACTTCTCTACATGATTCAAGACCAGTCACCCCTAGTGAATAGAATTCTTGTCACAGTGTAACCTACAGGTTCTGGAAAACCATACATTTCTGTCAGCTAGTCTCTAGAACAGTGGTTCTCAACCTGTGGGTTGCGACCCCTTTGGGGGGTTGAACGACCCTTTCACAATGGTCGCCTAAGACCATCAGAAAACACATATATAATTACATATTGCTTTTGTGATTAATCACTATGCTTTAATTATGTTCAATTTGTAACAATGAAATTGGGGGTCACCACAACATGAGGAACTGTATTAAAGGGTCGCGGCACTAGGAAGGTTGAGAACCACTGCTCTAGAAGATCCCTTGGTTTGGCTGCCCATGTTAGCATAGTAAGGGAACATACCTATCACGGTGATCCTTTGTAAGGAACTATTTTGTCAGCTTGTTAGAAAGTAGTTTATGGTGGTGAAGTTTCACCAGAGCATTATATCCCATAGAGGCACAAAAGCCATTATCTATCGTCCAACTCTTTCTCATTCATGTTACCTTTTACGTTAAGTAAATAATATCCATTTATGTGTGTAATTCTGCATTTATGTGTATGTCTGTGTTATGTAAATTCCTCTTTTAATTCTCAAATGCCTACTATGGACAATCTAACCCAAAACATTTAAGAAATAGTGAGATCTTGATTAGTTCGAATTAAGAATAGTTTCTTACCTTATGAGTTTAATATTTGCTATTATTATTGTTGTTATTATTATTTCCTTCTTGTAATATAGCATCACAGTTAATTGCACAGACTTTGGATTTAAACCAGATTTCAACATAAATATTATCCCTAATAATTTTAACTTTATTATTTAGGTGATATCATTTACATGTTTTGAGTTTAATTTAACTTTTATGTTCTTTAAAGTATTAAATTATATAGTACATACTAATACAGTTTATAACAGGGCCTTGGTTCCTACGAATTGAATGAAGCATCTATTTTTTTTATTATTATTTTCTGTCGAATCCCTCTTAGTGAGACTAAGGAGAAAAAAAAGTGGTGATGAAGCTGCTAATATCAAGAGTTATGCTATTGCAGTTATGTTCATTTTAATTGGGAATACCTCTATTTTTTGAAAGTATAGAAATTATCTGATTAAATGTATTAAATGCCATTCCTAGTATAGCTGCTCAGCTTAGCCAAGTGATAAAGTTGCCAAGATTACTTTCAAAGTCATTAGTGTTGTGTGGGAAGTGTTATATTCTGTATTCTAGCACTGTAACACTTGTAACAAAAAAACACTTACTGTATGTCTTAAAACTTAACTTAGCCACTTGAAAAACAGTTTGTCTTATAGGAGAAATGCAAAGTCCTCAGTGATTTGAGAAAACTGGGTCAGTTATGTTATCTCAGTGATTACACAAAGATATAGTCAAGGACCTTGTAAACCTTAAATGACTTTCATCCTCTTGTAAACTCAAATCACACTCCAAGGAAAGTATTAATTTGTTTGCTGCTTTAAGTAACATGCATTTTCTCCTTTAGTACTTATATCACAAACCTATATGTCATTTGAAGAAGGTTAATTATTAAATAAGCTTAAGTGATATCCTCTTCCTTGAATAAAATAATCTCACTTAATACATGAACAGAGAAATTTAAAAATGTCAGTACAGGCACAAGAGCAGTGACCTGACCTATCATTTCTAGAACTAAGACGGTGATTAAAATGAAGTTGAATCATCATTCTGAGGCTCTACTGAGACTATCAGTCTGAGAATAATGAATATAAATGTAGATTATGAGTGTCATTTGGAAATTTCTCCTGTATCCCTTACAAGTGAGAAGACCATAGGTCAATAAAAAATATCACATTTATAATATAGTCACAATATATTATTTTAAAGAGAGACATTACTAGCATGAATGTTATATTACTGACCTCAGTAAATGATAGAACAGGTTATTTACATGAATTATCTTCAGTGTTATATTTTCAAACTAACGCTAAAAATCAGTAGAGGAACCATCAACTCTTATTTTGTCCTTAATCTATTGTGTTAGTGGTAGCAATCATAACTATTTAAATTCAAAATAGTGGTACACATAATTTAAAACAAAGCTGAAAACAGAACATATTTTTATATGTGGTAAATATTAGGATTATAATGAATTCTTCCAAATTGTGTACTGTATCTTAATAAATTTCAAGAAGCAAGCACAATTTTGTGAATATATCCAAAATATTTCTATTGTCTGTGTGTGTGTTTTTAACATAGAGATGGTTTTTAAGACACCTTAAGTTTAATTTATGAAAGAAATTGAAACCAACATCATAAACCATCCCACCGACATCCTGGAGCTCCTGGTAACAGCCAGGGGATCAGTGAAATAAAAATGGCCCCTTTCCTTCCCACCAATGTCCCAGTTCCAGGCACCAGAGTTAACCACTTTTAAATGCTTGTGTTTTTATTCTTAGTTTTTAAGATTAGTTATCATCATAAGTATTTTCTGTGTTATCAGACATATATGGACTATATTGACTGTGAAAGATGAGGAATTTAATTGATCTCACCACCTCTGTCTCCTTTTACTGTACTACCTAACATTTCCACTTTAGACATTTATTTTTTAAATTCTAGGACTCACCCTCATAACTTTAAATTGTAAACTTTTGCTGAGTATTACATTATTTATTGTCATGGTTTATAATAATTACATTTTGTTTGTTAATATTGTCTTTAGATCAAATCTAAAAATTCAGGTGTAATATACAGAAAAATATTATACTTATATAGATCATTTTTATTCAAAATCAAGTGGTTTTGAGCATGCAGAGTAGCATTAACAATGCTGTTTTATTAATATTGCCATTAATGAGGCAGTATTTAAAACATTATAGGTAAAGAAGTTTTACTTTCACAAACTCTAGCAAATGCTCAAAATCTTGCCATAAGTTAGTTTGCTTTATGTGTACAAATATTTCTTGGTAGATTATCTTTATTCTTGTGGGGGAAAAACACACAAAAAAACCTAAATAATTTCATTATATCTCATCAACAGAAACATCCAGATTTTTTATATCACATATTTTGTTAAATGAAGACTTTTTTTTCCTCTTGAATGCATTGTTGTGAACCCTCTAATTTTGTTGACTCTAATATTATTTACTTTTTCTTAATACACAGTATTTCAATTTCTCTTTCTCTTTACTCTGTTAATTTTCTTCCAGTATCTAGAAATTTTTGATAGCTTATTCATATTTTAAAATATATTACTCTATTGACAAATAGCAATTGCTTATGAAGGATTTCGGGTAATATGTATATTATATATTAACATATATTATATGTTGTGTATTTTACATATATGATATCTGTATATAACTAATGGCCCCTCTCAGACTTTCTCAAGTGTCAAAATAGAGAAGATCTGACACTGGAATCAGGCAATTTACTGGTTTGACTCTTAGATATAATATATACCTTTCTTTGCTCCTCCTTCAACTGGCTCCACTCAATATGCAAGATATTGGCTGATTGGCCCAGAACTTCCAAAGAGTATTTACTTAATAGTTCTTTTTAATGACTGTATTATTTACATAAGCTTTTACAGTGTTAAACAGTTTATAAAAATATTTGATAATGATATACAATTTTATCTTCTTATCAATTGATCCAGTAGAATGGGCATACATGATTATTGCATGGTATAAATTATTAAATTAAAATCTTAGATGAGATGACTTTACCAAGATATTGAAATGATGCAACTAGAGATACAGAAAATCTGCATAGAAGTAAAATAAATATATCACTTTATTGTTGAAGAATAAATTAAATTCTCTGTCTTGTAAGGTTTGTGAACTTTACCTTCAGAAATAGAAAGCAGTCTAGCTACTATTCTTGGCAGTCAGTCTAGTTACTATATCTAATAATGATAGCAACTAGTTACTATTCTTAGCAATTAAATTATGAATTGATTTGTAATGAAGAAAACCAGGAATATAGACTTTGAGTTTTTTAGCACATAAAAATTTGTTCTTGTTTTACTGCTGATCGAATATATAAATAATCTGCATTCTGACATGTTTATAGCAAAACATCTGCTTGTACCTTATAAACCAACAAATTACACAGACACTTTGGAATGAATAAAATGTGCAATAAAAATTGAAGGAATTTACATCATAAATTATATATAATAACAACATATTTTGATTCAAGGACAGTGTTATCACAAATGCCTTATTTGTAATAGTAGAATGTTAGCTAGCCAATTAAAATAGAAATATACCTATAATTTTTTAAAATAACCATCAAATATTTTTGTTATTAATGTTGTACTATGAAAAATTGCTTGGGATTAAATCCAGATGCTTACAGTTCAATTAGGTCTGCTTTTGAGAAAAATAAGTTTTGTCATTTGGATATAGCATTGTATAACATTTATGTTATTTCCCTTACAAAATATTTGAATATATGAGTGCTGATAATTGGATAATAAATAGAAGTTAAATGAGAATTCAAAGTTCTTTAGCTTCAGAATTTCATTGCAAAGTATTTTTAGAAATTTTAAAAAGCAATTTATGAATATATAGGGTGGGACAAAACCAGGTTTACAGTTGTAAGTACATGAAACAGTTTATTATTGCATTACTATGTATTAATTTTGTATTATTTTCCATAAGAACGATTGGAAACCTACTTTTGCTCCACCCTATATTTCATGTGCTATACCTATATTTGGGATACATAAATTACATATACATATATATATATATATACACATACATATATATTTAACAAGGGTACTCACATGCTTAGGAATTTGATACTACATAGATAATATAATATCATGTTTTACTTATTTATGTTTTGTCCTCTCTGATTGACTCCTGTAGTATGTATATGTCTTCTTAGTATGTGACATGCTATAAATACTAGAATATCAGTGTGTTAGAACATTACCTCATAAAGAGGAGCATTCTGAACTTCTATGGGAAGATGCCTTCATTAGATATGCTTGAATTGCTATGCAAAGAATGAGACAAAGAAAACAAATAAAGGAGGAGGGGGGAGGGTTGGAGAGAGAGAATAGTGAAGAAGCAAGGAGCTTGACTTAACTGAAGAATTTAGCCATGGAAGTGGATGTGGTCACCAAGTTGGAGTATGAATATAAAGCAGACATTCTGTTCAATTGATTTAATTGTTACCTCACTACACTAGTAAGTAGGATGAGATAATTTGCAGGATCAGGGCACTGAAGGAAGTGTTGAAAAGAAACAACAGGACATGATTTGGGGAAGACAGCTAAGCATGTGTGCTTTAGAAAGAACTAGAAACAGGGATACAGTTGGTAAGTGGAATTAGCCTCCTTTATCCTCTGCTCTCCTACCCTAGGCCTATTCTGGGTTTCTCTAAATCACTTAGAGATGGTCACTGTTAACTTCAGTTCTATATTCAAAGAGAAATTGTTCAATTGGTTGTACTTAATTTTGAGTTCAAGATATGTTAGTAAAAGTGTCTGACTGACTGACCTGGATGAGGTGGTGAACTCTTGCTTGAATCGCCGGTACTGTAAGCATGTCAGACCAGGTAAGGAAATGGCAGTTTCTGTGGGAAGCATGTTGCTGAGAAGGGGTTGGCGAAGGGGGAGGCAGTAATTCCCACAAGAAGGATTCCATTGTGGGCTGAGGTCTATGTTTGACATGACAAACAAGAAAAGTTTGGAAAGGATGCCATTTGGTACTATCATAAAGTATACCAGCTAAAATGTAGAAAAACATGTCATCTTAAATATTTATCTAATGGTTGTGACTAGTACCTAAAATGGAACTTATATTAAAGAAGAGATGCTAGACTACATGTTTTAGGGAAAAAATCCATTCTTAAAATCCCAGGGTGAAATCGATGGAAACTTATAGAATCTTTTAAGATCTGGCTGAGAGATGACCTGTTGCATTTCCGCGTGCAAGGTTCTCCTTCATGATGAGAAGGATCTTCAGACGTTTTAACAAAGCCTAAGAGACGACTTTAGTTTAAGAGGCCACATGCTACGGCTTTATAAACTCCGTATTGTACATGGCAAAACGCTGTGGGGATTAGGAAGTCCGTGAACCATAAAATAACCCAAAGTCAGAAAACTCTTATCTATAGTCTCACTGCCTAGTCTCTCAGGGAGAATCAGCTTTCTCATCTGTGTCTTCATGGTGTGTCTGTCCTGTTATGAATGACATTTACCTAATATTCCCTCAGTTCCCAGTTAGCAGGATACCTACAATTTTAAGTTCAAGTTCATTTTACCTACCCCTCCTGTGCAACTCATCTCTTCTAAATACGCACACGCATGCACACATGCATTGAAGTACACACACACACACATACACACAACTTAGTTATAGGACACACACACACACACACACACACACACAATTTAGTTATAGTATGAGGCTAATTACAAAACAATTCATAAAAAGATTGTGAAATGCTTATTTTTTTTTCTTTACAAAAAATCTTCTTTTGAGATTTCTTTAAAATGGTGCTTGAGTATACAAATATCAATAATTTGTCCTGGGGGCTTCATTTCCAGGGTGAACTTTGTAATCATTTGGAACTAGAGTTTTTTGTGTGTTGTTTTTTTTTCTTAGCAGAAAACTTTCTTCAGAATACTATGATACAGATCTGAGCCCAAAGAGAAATATGTGCTGTTAAATGAAGTCTGAAAACAAAATTAAGAAAACAAAAGAATCCAAAAATTTTAATAAAGAAGAGATACAAATTAACTCAGAAATAATCATAAACATATTAGGATTCCCTACTGGAATTACCTAAGAAAGTAAATTTAACTTACATTTTCTATTTCCATAGTTGCCAAGGTTTACTAGATTTCAGGCTAACTTCCTAGCTGCATAAAATCTACTTAACTCCCTTTCTTTCGGTGCTTTAATTAAAATGAGGACAATAATGTGCCTATTTCCCAAGGTTGTTTGATATGCCATTGGCTCAGAATTTGCTGAAGCGCTCTCTGAATTCGGCTGGTATGCCTGATTTCACAACAGTTAGGGTGGAAATTGAAGATGCTGTCTTGAGATTCTGGAAGGACTTCTTAGACAAGACCTTACCATGTAGGCTACTTACACAGAGTGGCCATACCTTCAGGTCTTGTCTTTAATTTACAGGTCCAGAAATGTGATTTTGCTCAAGGCAAGATGTGATCCTTCTTTTAGGAACTAAATTATGCTCATAACAATGGACAAATAGCATGTGCAAAACCAGAGCTATGATCAGCATTACCTCTCTTTCTCACTTCTTATAGACAATAAGAAGTTGCATCCATGAAGCAGATCAAATTCCTAGCACTGTTCAGCCTATTCTCTCCCGTATTCAAGGACAGCTGTGAAATCAAATTATAAACAGAATTTAGTGGTTCTATGCATAGGCTATCAAAAAATATTTGTGGAGACATAGCTTTTAACTCTTTTTGAACCTCCTGCTATACAATGCACCTCCTTTTTAATAAGTATTCCTACAGAGTTTGTAAAATACAGGTGATTAAACTAGTGTTCAGGGGATGTTATTCAATCTGTCCTAAAATACAGGTGAGTAGGGGACCCATTGGGCAAAATGTTTGGAGAACTCTGTACTGAACAAAGTAAATAGGTTTCTTTATTGTAGACGTCTAGACTATTTAGGATACTAACATGCATTATGAATCTCTGAATGTGAATATAGCATGCAACAGTTTTCTAAATTTACTTGAAAACTGAGCATTTTTTTCACTAGGTTTATTATAATTCTGGTATTCTATTAAACACTAGAGGCCAAGTACACGAATTCGTGTATGGGTGGGGTTCCTTGGCCTGGCCAGGGATTGGGGCCAATCAGGGGCTGTCTCGCCCAGTCCCAATCAGGGCCAATCAGGGCCGGCTGGCCGGAGGGAGGGACTGCGGGAGGTTGGCCGGCTGTGGGAGGTTGGCTGTGGGAGCGCACTGACCACAAGGGGGCAGCTTCTGCATTGAGCGTCTGCCCCCTGGTGGTCAGTGTGTGTCTTAGTGACCGGTTGTTCAGTCGTTCAGTCTCTTAGGCTTTTATATATAGAGAAGTTTGAGAAAGACAGGAATGCTAATAGTGAACCTTTAGGCTTTATAGTCATGTTGCAAAGATTAAAATATGGATGTTTCTCAGTCAACTACTTATGGATGGCTGTCTGTAGGGTGCATAGCATTATTATTAATTAATTATGTAATATTTTTCTTAAGTCAAATCCCTGATGTTTTTTTCAGTTGTCACATTTACCACCAAGAAATGTGCTGTGTTTTAATAGCATCCTCAGTTTTCCTAGAGAACTGTTGATTAAGAAGCCTGTCTTCTGCCAAGGTTGATTATCACATTCTTAAGATGTAAACTTGAATTTAAAGTTAAAGCTGCACATTACAGGGATTTCCCTGCACATTTAAAGTTGTGTTATACAAGTAATATAATATTAGTAGGCTTGGTCACAGAAATAATTTTTTCCTTGCAGCAATTCCTGTGGAAGCCATTTGTTTTTAAGAATATTGAACATAAAATGCATCTGTATTACAAATGTTCCTACTGGATTGAACAGCTATGATCTATTCTCCATTTACTTCAAATAAACATTTGCTGGTCCCTGATATATAATATCATTACTATAAGGCTTATATCTTTGCTGATCCCTTATACTAGTACATAGTCTCATCAGATTTATTGAATGCATCCACATTTTCTCCACTTACTAGATTATTGTGATCATATCTACCATGTCATTAAGTATATTATTTTTTTATTTTATTTTGCTTCAGCATATTACCATTCTGATTATTTTGTTACTAAGCAATTGCATATGTCCCAAGAAGTGAATGATATGTGAGTTGTTAGAAAAAGAGGAAAATATTTGTCAAGAAATTATATTTTAGCAAGAGAAAATTTAGGAAAAAATGAATTTTATTTTATTATGCATTTTAAAAATCATTCACATGGTTAAAGGATGCCAATACAAATAAAAGATACCAACTGCAATGTTTATTGTCTTATTCAATATATGAAAACAGTTAAAACCTTTTCACAGTGCTGACAATTGGTGGTATATAAATTATTTGAAACTTTGAATATTGGCTAAGAAAAAAAGGTAATATATTATGCTCCAGATGATAAAAGATATTTTACTAACAAAAACCTATAAAGATATTGCTATATAAGCTGAATTAGAGGTCAAATTTATAGTTCTATCAATTATTATCACTGTAATACTTATTTTCTAATAATAGGCAGTAATAAAGAAGGCCTATTGAAATGAAAATAACATACAGGCTTACAGCAAACAGCATAGTAAAAACACATTCAAAGCAGGCTGTCAACTTACGTTTTTATTTGTTCTTCCTCTTATGAGAGAAAACAGCTTATTATCCTATATAATAAAAGGATAATATGCAAATTGACCCTAACAGCAAAATGACCTGGAACGACCAGTCGCTATGACGTGCACTGACCACCAGGGGCCAGACACTCAATGCAGGAGCTGCCCCCTGGTGGTCAGTACACTTCCACAAGGGGAGCACTGCTCAGCCAGAAGCCAGCTCATGGCTGGCCAGCACAGTGGCAGTGGCCAGAGCCTCTCCCGCCTCCACGGCAGCACTAAGGATGTCCCCTGGGGAGTGGGCCTAAGCCGGCAGGTGGACAACCCCCAAGGGGTTCTGAACTGCGAGAGGGTGCAGGCTGGACTGAGGGACCCCCCACCAAGTGCATGAATTTTCATGCACTGGCCTCTACTAAATTATAAATAACAGCCTAAAACAGTGTGTGTATTTTTAAATATATATATATTTAAGATTTTTTTCTTTAGAAGTTGGAAATTAAGTATTTTCCATTTATTTATGGTACATTAAAGAATAAATAATGCCCTAGCTGGTTTGGCTCAGTGGATAGTCTGCCTGTGGACTGAAAGGTCCCAGGTTCCATTCTTGTCAAGGGGACATGCTAGGGTTGCAGGCTCAATCCCCCGTAGGGGGTATGCAGTAGGCAGCCAATCAATGATTCTTTCTCATCATTGATGCTTCTATCTATCTCTCTTTCTATCCCTTCCTCTCTGAAATCAATAAAAATATGTTTTTTTAAAAAGTATTTAAAAAGATTAATATTGAAATGGGAATTATGTTTGCGATAGAATTTTTTGGTTTCCCTAAGATAATTCTATTAGATATGTTCAGAGCAACTCCATGGGAAATACTGCAGAAAATTTCCTTCAGATAGAATTTGACCATATATATGGACAGTCAGTGTGTGAGATTTAGTAAAGAAAATCCCTTGAGGAAATAAATACTTTAAGCCATGTGTCATTTCACATGTTCTAATATTATCTGCTTTCTGAATTATAGAGAGTTCTGTCTCCACTTCTCCCACCACTGCCCAAGTGTTCTTTAGGCCTCGTCATATCTGGAAATTCTCTCACTGTCAAAATCTCAATATCAGAAGCTCCATTTTCTGGTGACAAATCTCTCTTCCCCTATCTCATATTTCTAAACCCCTGTTGATCTTGGTTATCAATTCATTATCAATTATCATTCTTTGACCTTGTGCTATTTTGCAGCCCAGCAGTGCTGTTCTGGCTTTATTTGTTCCTACCCAATAAGAAAAATAATGGCCAGATATTTGAAGGGCATAATTTTTGCTACTTTAGAATGTCACATCCTTATGACTCTGCCATTCCTGCCTGGCACATCCTCAGTTCGGAGTCTCTAACTGACTTCTGCCTCTGTCCCTACCTAGGTAGAATGCTGTGAAACTATACTAACTGAGCCAGTATATCGGTGGCCATGTAATTAATTTCTAGGTCAGAGACACATTTCACTTTTGAGAGTGAAAGTGTCTGTTATAAAACTGGTATAAACAGCTATCTCAGAGAAACCAGGGTGTGTCATCCTCCCTAAAAAGGTAGACGGTTTTCCCATCAGAATTAGCCTTGAATGGTCCTTAAAATTCTCTCTCTCTCTCTCTCTCTCTCTCTCTCTCTCTCTCTCTCTCATCCAGTTCCCTAATAGGCATTTCCAGTGTCAGTTTTAAGTCAGAGCCTCAAGAAGCGAATTTCTTCTTCCCATTCCCAGTTCAATTCAACCAAAATCTATTACTTTCTCCTTTGATGAGATATAAACCTCACCACATAAAAATTTCTCTCTCTTAATAGTCATTTTTCTTGTCTAACTTAAAAGTCTTTTAATTCTTATTCAAAATTCTATTTATACTACTTCATTGACTTGTTTTTGGAGAGAGAAGGGGTAGAGACTGGGGCTATCAGAATGTCTTGGGTTTCCTCTGATGTTACTGGTCACAGCCTCCCGGAATGTATGAAATAACTGTTTTCCAACTCACAAACCTAAGTCATCATCTAAAAGTTTTAGAGTAAAATTTGCTCATCCACCATGATCGACTCAAGCATGCCTTAAGTGATTGGCATCCTCCAACCCACTTTCCGCAGATGCAATGGTTTATTAGTAGTATCTGAAGTTTTCAATGTTACCTCAAAGTTAGAAAGTCCAAAGCTGAATTTATTTTTGCTATTCTGCCTACAAATTTCCAGGATCTAGTGTAAAAACCACTATGTTCCCTTATTTAGTCATAGAGGTGAAATCTTGGATAAATTGTAAATGCTCCCTTTTTAGTATCTCCAGATAAAGTTAGTCACAAGGTCTTATAAGTTGTTCTTCCACCACCACCCTCACACATATGCCAAGTTGTTCATTAGTAACTGACGCTCTGTCAATTAGGCCCACATAATATACCAGAATTGTCTTAAAGCTTAAACACTGGTAATCTGAGCTACTGACGAACTTCTGTTTCTTCTCTTGGAGACTGAAATAAGTACAGACTCCTTAGCTTTGTATTCAGGGCTTTCCTTTCTCTGGCCTCAAAACATACTCCCAGTTGTATTCTCTCACCATATTTCATACACTATCCAGATTGGATGGCATTGTTATGTCCTATGTGTTACCAGATGTTCATTTTGCTCCTCTCTCTCTAAGGACATCTCAGGTTGAAATTCCATATTCTTAAGGCCTTTATCATAGTCAATCTCTTCCATGAGATGTGGCATATTCAATTGCCAGGTTTGAAATCTTCTTTTTAAATTCCCAGTAGCGTTCTGTTCTTACTTATTTATTTTACTCTGTTTCATAAACATTATTTGCGTACTTGTTTAACCCTCCTCATAGAGTATTTTCTAAAGGAGAGGATATATGCGTTATTTATTATTTGAATACTGAAACACCATGCTTACTTATACTAGTCAATTATTAAGTACTTATTGAAATTATTATATGAATGTGACTATTTGAATATTGTAGAAATATGTGTGTGTATAATTGTAATGTAAAAATATTATTAGATTTCTGCAAATAAAGTTGTTCCCAATAATCGGGTAGCTAGTATCATTATACCTAACAAATAGTTGAACTGGTTGCTGCATGAAGAAAGTACAGGATTTATTCATAGATACATTCCTGATAGAGCTGAGAGAGATACTTGATCCTTTTTATTCCTCTCATCCTGCTTATGTTAAACAGAGCCCTCTATATGCATGCAAAATGCTGCAGTCATTCATTAAATAGATTAAATCTCCCATTTTCCTTAAATCATTCCTGACTTGAGCTTACTGTTTTCTCAATTTAGGCCTAAGAAAATTATGGCCAGTTATTCATTCTCTCATTAACCTAAAAGTGAACTATATTTCATTGCTTGTAGGATGGTATGGGAAATCTGAGAGTCACCAAGAAGGGAATTCGACTTGAAGGTATATCTGAGTTTCTACTTCCATTGTATGTGAAAGAAATTCATTCCCGAAAGGTATGTGATACTGGCTTTGGCTTACTGTAAAAGATAATTTAGAGGTTATGTTCTAGCTTGAACTAAGAAGATAGAATCCCCTTATCTCTTCAATATGTAATTGTTTCCTAAAGCTAAAGACTTATTTACATAAATCAAAACAATTAAACAACTGAACAAGTGAAGGCTAGTTTCAAAGTAACACATTAGAAACCATTTAGAATTAAACTATAGTGTTGTGTTTGTTAGTCTATAATATGTGCCCCTCTATTTTCAATGGAAGTTAGAAATACACACTTACAGGAATTCCAAAAGGGGCATTTAATAAATCTTGAGCAATTTTTGCTGGAAGCATTGATTTGAATAAGTGATTTTATTTCAATATATTATATATATTTTAATGCAGATGCATTTTCTAAGAGATGACAAAGAGTCTTAGTATAGAAGTTAAATTTATTTTGGAATTTATTTAAATCAAGTAAGAATATTATCCTTTCACCTGTGTGTGTGCTCTATGTGTTTTATCACTTAGCAGCATGTTAAAACTCAAAAGGTTATAAATGAGACGTTGTTCATGTTGGTTTGTGTGTTACTTCTCAGAAGGTAGTAAGTATTCTTGGTTATCTCAAAATCTAACTAGAATCTTTCAATCTATAAGGCATTCCCTGGGATCTGTACGTAGGTGTGGAAATAAATTTATTAAGACAGGAAAAATGGAAAGCATGTGACATAAAATGTGGAAAGATTGATAAATTTATTTCATAAATATAAAAGTATTTTTAAAACTAGAGTTATATTTAAATATTACTGATATAACATCTTAGGAAATTGGGTACATAGTAAGACATAATTTGATAATTTGTTTCAAAGCCATTTTTTCACTTAAATGTCATAGTGACAACAGAATAGAACATTCTTTTATATAAAATGTTTAATGAGGATAATTATATTAACTTTTTTATTTTATCAATATTTTTTATTGATTCCAGAGAGGAAGGGAGAGAGAGAGAGAGAGAGAGGGAGCTAGAAACATCAATGATGAGAGAGAATCATTGATTGGCTGCCTCTTACACACCCCACACTGGGATCAAAACCACAACCTGGGTATATGCCCTGACCACGAATTAAACTGTGACCTCCTGGTTCATAGGTCAATGTTCAACCACGGAGCAACACCAGCCAGGCTTAACTTTAAATTTTATTTTGTTTTATGTGAACCTACAGAGTTTCACTAATATACTATATTGACTTTGGGTACTAGAAAAATATACTGAGATTACTTTCTGCATTTTGGTCAGACAAATAACACAGTAGGCACATGTATGACTACCTAACCTCACTAGTACATGATTAACTATAAAAATAATTAAACTTAAAAATTGATTGGTGTTTTGTTTTATTTTTATAAAAACTGAAAAATAACATGCTTACAGAGGTTAATGTCTTTCCTCTGAATGGAAGTTAGTGTTGTGTTTGGATTAAACAATTTAATCTTTGAAGAAATGAAAACTTGTACATGGAAATCAAGAAATTAACATGGGAAGAAGGTGAGAGTCATCATAGGCAGTAAACTTCTTTGAAAATTCATCCATTTTAGACCAAATTATAGTGGCTGCCTGGGAAAACAATTTAGAGAAAGATAGAATTTACCTTCTCAGCTGGAACATTTTTCAGAGCTATGGGTGTAAACTAGGATTCTCCTAGGAGAACTGGATGAATGTTGACTCCATCTATCGACCTAATAAGAAAGAATCCACTGATTCTCTGACATTAAAGTGTGAGGTGGTGGCAGTCAGGCGTCCTAACCTTTGTCCCTGGAAAGTTTGCAAGCTCGGTTCACCAGCATTTCTAAAGCCCACTGTGGTGATCGACATCTACATGCCGCCTTTCACATCTCCAGTCCTGCTGCGTGTCCTTCCCATGGGTCCTCTGCTCATCGTTTGCCTTTAGGTAACTGCAAAGCGAAGGGCACAGCACAGGCAGGAGGCACGTTCTGTCTGCAGTCAGGCACAGGGTGTGGCTTGGGAACAAAAGAAGGAGACCCATTTACTTCCTGAAAATTTCTCTACATATACACTACCAAAAAATGTATGAAATGAAGAAAAAGCCTGGTCAGTGTGGCTCAGTGGTTGAGCAACGACCCATGAACCAGAAGGTCCAGGTTTGATTCCTGATCAGGGTACATGCCTGGGTTGTGGGCTCCATCCAGAGTAGAGGGCGTGCAGGAGGCAGTGAACCAATGATTCCCTCTCACCATTGATGTTTCTATTTGTCAGAAAATACAGTTGCCCACAGACACACACTTCTAGTGTCTCAACCTATAAACCAGGGGCTGTTCCTACTGTCTACATGCTAACTGGCCTCCCTCCCCACCTCTAAATGTCTATAGGTATTTGGAGTTCTATTATTATCTATCACAGCTTACTCTTTATTTATGCTTTGAAAAAAAATCAACCTTTTCTATTGTCTGTCATATTGGTGCACAGAAAATCATATCTGCTTGAAATATCTTAGAATTCAATGAACCTTTCAAAATTAACACATTGCTTTCAGAGAGTAAGAACTCGTTGAATATTTATGAAATTAAATATATAGTTCTCTTCAATGAGAAGGAATAGTGAAGGATCTGTAATTTGGGGCTACCTCAAATAAATGATTACATTCTGAATCAATCTTCAATGCACATGTTCTAACATTAGGTCAGATGTTTTGAAATAGCAGGAAATTAGGACATGTAATCTCCAGGCTGTTTGTTTTTTCATGTAACTGAAGTATGTTTCCCAAGATTTCATGAGTCCACAGTACTAACTGCATCCCACTGATTCTTACCTGAAATTTGGCATCATATGCAGGTCTCTGGAACTTGAAGCATTACCTAACTTCATCTGACATAAGCTAACCAGCCTTGTTGTTTACTTTTTTAGTTAAGTTGTTTCCCCACCACTGCCCTCCCATCCCAGCACCGTGCATGCGAGATTGATACTTATGCCGGGGAGCCATACCAGATAATTCCAGTTTCAATAACACCCCAGCAAAGCAAACACGTTTGTTTTCTTTATGGTTCCTGTGTTAGCGGAGCTGTGAATGAGGCTCTGCTCCCCGCTCCATGCCCACTCATTTCACCGGGCATCAGAGCTTGGATGCTAACTCCGTTCTTGGTTACAACCAGTTTCTTACCTTGTGTAATCAACACTTTTTTATGGAGTTCAGACACAGAGCCATGGGGTCAGGCAGGCTCAGCAAAACTCATTCCTAGTTACCTAGCGTGCGAATCTCCGGACCCCGTCTTTTTTCTGGTACCTTTCTCCCCTATAAATCTCTTCGCTGGTTTCTTTCTCCCACGCAGACCAATTCATGCAAAGAGATATCTGCCGGCTTCTATAATCATTTCCTCATTGTCATTATCATCTTGCATTTAGATGTAGAAAACAGGTGAAAGTGATTATTTCACTGCAATGTCTTTATTCAAGGTAAAAGAAAAATAAAAACTACAAATTATCCCAAAATCTTTACACTCAGGAAAAAACAACAACACACTGTTAATATACATTGAATATCATCACAGTTATATGTTTATACATCTGCATCCGTGGCAAAGTATGTAGAGAGACACGGACATGCTTTTTACAATAACATAGTCATTTAGTAGAGGAAATATACTCTGAAATAAATTAAGAAGAATTACTGAACTTAAATTTTTCTTCACAACAAGAATTCTTTAAAGCTTGTCTTTATGTTCAGAATAAAAGTTTATGAGTACCATTTAGAAGCTGGCTGCCTCAGCCGCACGTGTCAGTGTTCATTAACTCCCCGCAGTGCAATTTGAGGTGATTAGCTCCTCTCCAATTTGTCCTCACCCTTTTTCATTTTCAGTTTTCTGGACAATTATATTATTTTAACTTTGCCAGAGTTCAGAGTAATTGCATTCTGTTCTGCAACATTAATTGCCTTGGCACTTTGATCTTAATTCTATATATAGGCGGCTGCGGTATTCACCACCAGTATTCCATTATGGCTTCTCTATGGCAAGTTCAATATTTAAGTCATCCCTCCTTACGTGTATTTCACTGCTAATTAGTTTTGTTTGTGCGTTTGCTTGCTTGCTTGTTAACCCTTGAAATATTTCATGCAAAATATGTCTGTTCTCTTTATTTGTTTTTCTGGGGATATTAGTAAGGGCTCATCACTTCTTTTCCTGTTAACTCACTTCCTATGACATTCTAGCACTGAATATTGGCATAAAAATGTCTGAAGGCAGCCTGATACTTGTCTCTTGTTCTGTCTGATCTGATACATTTTGCACTTTCACTTTTTCACCTCAGGGAAATTTTCTCTATTATATCGTTCAATATCTTTCAGATTCTTTTGTTGAGTCTTCACTTCGGAGAAAATAATAATTCCTATGTTGGGTCATCTTTGTCCTCCACAGCTGTCATAATATATCCAGTTATTTTAAACCCTGTTATTTTCCTCTGACCACAGTTAACTGCCATTATCTAGAGTCTTTCTTCCATAGCATTCACTTATTTAAAATTTTGAAAATATGAGTTTTGCCCTTGCTTCCCCTCATTCATGTATTTTATATACAAGGATGATGTTTTGATCTTCAGAATTTCCCTTAAGTCCACAGTCTCCTTGTATATAAAATCCTGTTATATTGGTGTCTCTGAGCTATGGTTTTATTCAATTTACTTTTTTTAATCCTAAAACTTAAAGCACTTGCTTTACCTATCTTGAATTATCCATGATGAGCCACAATTTGAGGTAGAGGAATTAAGGGCTAGCTACTTTGTTTATTTTAAAGAGATAGTTGGTGAGAAGGGGAAAACAGACTTTGACTGTTTGTTTGTTTTTTGGGTTTTTTTGTTGTTTTTCCCCCCAGTTGAGGTGCTACAAGATGGCTTCTGCCAACCAGACAGGGACTATTTTAAATCTATGGGTCTTGGTGGCCCTTTCTGCCTCTGTAGAATATTTCCAGTGGTATAATCAGTCCTTCATTTTTGGTAGGTTTTCCCAGTAGTGTCTACTTTACCACAATCTTTCCTATATCTTGGTTAGTTTATTTGCATAGGATTTCTCAGAAAGATGTTAACATTCTTTTTTTTTCTTTCCAGGGTATGGGTGGGAGTAGTATATGGATACATGTTACATGCTGCTATGAGATATTCTCTTTTCTTGGCTTCCACTTTTTTAGGTTTATAGCATAAACTTGTTTCAAGAAATTGTGAGTTGTTCTTAAAAAATGATTTTAAAAAATCATTGTGGTTTACTTTGTTAAGTAGTAAGGGGGAGAAGTTTTTGAAAACTTTTCTATTTTGAAGTCTAGTATCAGATAGGATCACCTCCTTCCTCCCCCCTCCCTCCTCCTTTCTTTTCCTTCCTTCCTTCCTTCCTTCTTTCCTTCCTTCCTTCCTTCCTTCCTTCCTTCCTTCCTTCCCTTCTTCCCTTCTTCATTTCTTTCTCTCCTTTATGGCCAATAGTACACAATACCATAACTTGAATACTCCATTTTTACCATCAATGATTTGACATATGCCTTTTCTCATATACTGCATTCTTAAATGTACATAGATTTATTTCTAGTGTCTCTGTTCTATTGATATACTTAGACAAAAAAAAAACCCACAAACTTTAAGGAATGGTTTTAATAACTTTGAGAGCAAGTTCTTTTTATTGTTCTTTTTAAAGAGCTTTTGCCTATCGTGTGTTTTATTTTAAAAATGAACTTAATGATCAGCTGTCAAGTTTCATAAAAATTCCTGTTGGGAGTTAATTGTGGTTATATTTAATTTGTCTAGAATTGGCATCTTTATAGTTATATATATATATTTATCCCAAGAACATGGCTCCTCTCTTGATTTTTTTTTGAGAACTTATTTTGTGTTGTTCAGAAACATTTTTAACATTATTATTCATATAATCATCACATATTTCTTGTCATTTTATGATTCTTATTGCTTATGAGAATGGGTTTTCCATTCATTTTTTTCATCAGTCTTTGTGTTTGTATAGAAAAGCTGTTCTTTTTTGGTGTTGCAAATATAATCTGTCAATTTTCTTGAAGTTTTATTGTTTTAGTATATCTCAAATTATTTTTTGGCTATTCACAGAGATAATGATTTTTAATATTAGCTAACATTTATCTTAAACTAGATCTCTGGAGTCCAATTCCTAGTTTTTAAATCCTAGCTCTGTCACTTAGCAGTTACTAATTACCCTGTTTAATCTCTCTGTGCCTTACTTTATCATCTGTAAAATCAAGTCCATAGTGTTCCCTAATATTTTAAGGGCTAGAGTATTATGCCTTACAATTACCTGATATAATAATATAATCCATTGTTAAGAATGATATGCTTAAGAAGCACAAATCATTACATGTTGAATACCTGATAATTCATCTTGAATAGCTCTTGCTACCAATTAACTACTTTCTCTATGTTAACTGCTATGTGAAGGACCTAATATGCATTCATGCTTATCTAATTCTCATAGTGACCCACATGAAGTTGACATCATTACATTCATTTTACACATGAGAAAAGCACATGGTTCAAAGACATTATATAACTTACCTGAATATCTTAGCGCACTGGGCAAGGACCAGATCCAGGTCTGTCAGACTCATACCCATGCCCTGAGCTTCTGTGAAGTCTCCACATCAGTGAATGGAATAAGCCAAGTCTTGTCAGAAGAGGTGAAGGGTATTTCTATTATGATTCTTCTTCTATGAAACATTCTTTACTTTATATAAAAGATTTTTTTTGAAAGCCATGCTATAGAGTTTGTTTTTCAATAAGAACTCACGCCCTTTTAGAATTTTTCCTGCAGGAGATAAAAAAAAATGAGCCCTTATTATTTTGAATATCTTTCTCCAGTGAAAGGAATTTTAACGATGCTTCAGTGTCACTATTTATAATGGAGCTGAAAGAAATTGTCCTCCCAAAAGTGGATTTCTTCACTGCCCCACACTTGCATATCCACATGAATTTGTGGACTTACTATTGCTATATAGGTTCATCTTTATTCAAATCTTTGGGAACAGACCACAGTGAATATAGTAGTGACACATATATTAGCTCAGTGTTTTTTCAACACTTTTTAGTATGAACCACAGTAAAACAGATTATACGTTGTACACATGATGCACAGATTTTTATAGTCTAATATATTATAGTAAGATGGTACTATTTTATTTTATATATATTAAAATATGATATATATTTTATATATTTATAATGGATATATATTATATGTATATATTATTGCAACCCATTACATTGATTTAAAGGCCCCAATATGTGTTTGATTTGAAAACCACTGCCCTAGCTATTAGCTACTCAGCATGTTCAATAAATTTATGGCCAAATATTTTCTCTTCTCTCAGGTGTCATAGAAATAATGGGTTTTTCAGTGGGGAATATGAAACACTTTATTTGAATTTCAAAGGACAAAGAGTGAGACGTTTAAATTTCATGAGAACAGCAATCATGTATTTTGACTACTTCCTATAACTGCCTGATAGGTGAAATTCCCAGTGAAAAATTTAAAACTCTTTATTCAATATAATTGCATACACCTCAGTGTATGTTTGCTTTACTGAGAGAATGAAATGGTTGATGTATTCAAAAATGTAAATTAAAACCACAGAAAGAGATGTTTCTCTATTACATTAGACAAACAGAATAAGTGACCTTATTACACCGGATATTTTATACTTGTTTCACCAGTTTTTTTTCCCCAATATTAGATCCTAGAATTGGCTTATATTGCATAAGAAAAAGTAGTCATATTACTTTTATACTTATAAAGAAGGTCTCCCCTGCATGCCCTAAAAAGAATTGATGAGAACAGAAGTTCTAACTTTGAATTATCACAGCTTTGTGTTTTATTATGATCTTGCCGGTATGAATATAACTGGTTCATCATCTATGTCCACGAGTTAGTACCAAAGTACCAAAACTGGGCATATTAGAGTGATCCTTGAGCCACAGAATAGTCTGACTTATTTTTTTTTAATCTCTGTAATGTTGCTTGATAAAATAGCTTTTATTAGTTGATGCATTTTTTAAAAATTGTTGTTTACTTACTTATGTTTGCTGTCCTTAGAAGTTAGGCCTGGGAACTGAGCATGGCAACAATATTAGTGACTGGTTTTGACTTTTGATTGGGTCTTCCACATGAAATAAGAAACCCAGGATGCCTCCATGTGAAAGAATTTCAGCTGGGCTTTGAAGAGTGATTGGGTTTTGAATTTCAAATTAGATCATATTTGTGAGCAAGAAAATAGATTATAAAAACCATTGTTTGCTTAGAAAATAGAGTCGAGCAGTTTGGTTTAATTTGAGGAATTCTATAAAGCGAGAGTCTAAAACCCAAGGGTGTTCCAAGATTTCTCAGGTTTTACTGAGGCAGTTTCCCATGCAAAGTAAGGCTCATTGTACTGATGATTTAGGTTATATGGCAGGCATGTTTTATCATTTGGCTAAGCTCAATGTGAGCTCCAAAAAATTGGAGTGTTGCACAAAATACATTTGAAATACATATACAATATTTAGCATCAGATATTTTATCTCTTACAAACATTAAACTTTTTAAGCCAAAATATTGCATATATCAGCTTAAAATATTTGAGAAGGCATAGTTTCAAAAACTATTTTAGGGGATGAGTGAGCACAAATATATTTGAAGAACAAAGAGATAGAGGAACAGGGAAACATTGATTTTAAAAGCAGCTTAGGGCTTCACACATGCAAGGATGTTAAGGAACTTAGAATTTGTCCTCAAGGTAATGCAACTCTAAAGGACCTATAGTATTAAAATTCCTAGTCTACTATATTTCAAGTTAATAAAAAAGCATTTATTTAAATATAATAAACAGAAATTTCATTAGCTGAAAAAGCTGTATATTCTTTCCCATTATTTTTGGTAACTGCATTTTAGTGTGCTAGATAATAATTCTTTTTAATATTTCTAAGACATAGAGTCACAGAAATTTTATAAAATGCATTATACTGAGCCACAGCTAAAGTAGAAAAGGCTAAAGATGGGATAAATGGTGATGGAAAGAGACCCAACTTGGGGTAGTGAACATACAATACAATATACAGATGATGTATTATAGAATTGTACACTTGAAACCTACATAATTTTATTAACCAATATCACCCCAATACATTAAAAAAGTAAAAAAAATTGTGATAATCAGTCCATGAAGGAAAACTACCACATGATCTCACTCATTTATGGATAATAAAGACCATTATAAACTGATGAACAAAACTAGATACAGAGGCAGAGCAGCATCGAACAGACTGTCAAACTACAGCGGGAAGGCTGGGGAGGCTTGAGGGGCAGGAGGGGGGGGAAGAGATCAACCGAAGGACTTGTATGCAAGCATATAAGCATAACCAATGGACATAAGACACTGAGGGGTAGGGGAGGTCGGGAGAATGTCAAGGGGTGGGGAGGAGACATATGTAATACTCTTTGTAATACTTTAAGCAATAAAACAAAATTTTAAAAAAATTGTGATAAAATAAATAAAAGTAGAGAAAAATTTTAAAAATATAAATATTCAGTATCTTAAAACTAAAAATGCATTACTCTTAATTATTACAAATTATTATATTTGTTGGATTGGTGGTTTATTAATAACTTTTAGATATGAGAGTTGCCCTTCAAATAAAATCTTAGTAAAAAACAAAATCAATGTAAAGCAAATGGACATGAAGTTGTGCCCCATCCATGATAATAATCTGTTGGACATTTGGTACGTTTGCATTATAAGTGGAAAAACCCTGGCTTTGACCAATATCTCTAGTGTTGTCCTACACTTTCCTTATTGTACAAAATTAAATTAATCACTAACACTATAACTATTTGTATTAATATTTTATCATAATCTCCCTCTTCACTGTAAAGGCCCATAATTTATTATCGTCATGATTTTGCCTTTTCGCACATTTCTATCACACTTCTGTGAATTTCCTTTACATTAATAAAATAACTGAAAGATTTAGGGATGTCAATCTTAAAAATAAAATAGCTAGTTATTTAAGGAGGAAAAATGAGTTTATTTATAAACAGCACAGGAATTGCAATTTGGGACATGCAAGCTTCAGCAAACCATTGGCATGTCCAGAGAACAAAGGAAACTTCCTTTATAAAGTAAAAGGGGAAGTTGGGAGGGAGGACTTTGAATGAAAGGCCATTGGAAGAAAGTAAACAGTTCAGGGCGGTGACAATCTCTCATTGGCTGAGTTGTAGCAGTTTCTCATTGCCTGGGCTGTTGCTGAGGAGAAAAATGTTCCTCCTGTTGGAGTGGTAAAGTAGGCTTATGTCTGCTGGGAGGATAAGGTAGACTTCTTCCTGCTGGAGTCCACAAGTGTCAGTGGGTAGAAGTGGTGAGAGCTCCACTTTCAGAGCTTCTCCACTTTGATTTTAATAAAGTTTCCTTTATTCATTTTCATAGGGTATAATTTATTCCTCTTAACTTTACATCCTCATAGCTATTGAAATCTCTTTTGAACTAATAAGCAGCCTCTTATAAATAAGAACTTACTTTAAATGAGCACAGCTGTGACAAAATAAGTAATCTTTATCACAAATGTACTAAGACATATCAAGATCATGACATTTCCAAGCATTAAGAAAGAAAACAAGACATGCTATGTAATTTTGTTTTGTATTAATTTTATTGTTGCTAATTATAATGTTTTTAATATAACGAACCCATATTCTGCCTTTTATAACCCTGCTTTTTAGAAACTTAAGAAATTTATATCCATACACTTAACTGACTTTGTTGATAATTTCCAAAAGTTCTTTTTGTTGTTGTTGAGTCTTTAGGAGTTTTCACATATAGTTTAACCCTTATTCCATGTCCTATGGTTAACTCTATTTATCCATAAAATAGTACATATGGATTTCCAGGGGACTTAGGTCATCTGGCCACAAGTTTCTGTCACTGTTGGATTCTTTTCCCCCTACATTATATGAAAAGTTGTTTTTCCTCTCATGATATCTACCCAATTTTGGAACTCTATCATTTATTGGATTTCCCACTTTGATCCCCTAAAAGGCACACATATATTTGCATGTGTGTTTTTATTTATTTTGTAAAGACCCCACTAAAGTTTTAAAGACATAAAATGTTATCACAACTCTGAGTCATTCTTACTCTCCTGTCTCTTCCCTTTTTCCCTTTCCCTTTTTTTCGAGATCAGCAACCAAAAAGTTATTTTTTTCTTTGATATGTTGATGTTATACTTAAAATGATAGAATATACATTTGTGTGCTTTTCTATAAAAAAGGAAAATGTAATGGGAAAATGCCCAACAATTTGTTAACAGAATTTACCTCAGATAATGGAAGTAAACATGAGGACAAAGACAATTTTAATTTAGACACTTTTGTGTCTTTATTACAAGTATATGTTAGAGGACAACAATTTTAACTCAGTTCACAGCCCTAGTTTTAATGCTCTGTCCCTCAGGGCCAAGATAACCTTATAATTTCCTTTGTCCTCCCTTTTATATACCAAACAGGAAAAAGTCATTTTTGCCAAAGAAATTTTAGAATGACCTATATAATTCAGGAAATAAGAAAAAGAATGGAGAGTGGGAGAGAGAATCTGGGAAAAACCAAAGATATATGTCAGATTCTATAAAAGTGGATAGTAGCAGAAAAAATTATATTTATATATTTTCATTGATTTTAAGATATGCAAATACATATCTGAACTATTAAAACTTACTTTGTGTTGCTGAATTGTTTCTTTGATCCTCACACTATTATGGGTGGGGTGTTCTTTGTGTCCCCACCTGTTGCCAGTGGAAGTGGGATTCTTGTGATGTTACGAGAAAATGAATTTTCTAAGAATTTCTTGGGAGAATCAGTGATATTTATCTGCATGGAATTAAACCCCTGAATTTCCAAGGTTCCATCTCCCTCCATTCCTCCAAAGAAAAAGTCCAGCGATGTCTTCAGCACAGCTAGGATTAAAGCCACTGCCCAGAGTTTCCTCTCCATATTTGCACAGTCCATTCCAATATCAGGCCAAGTTAGCTTGTGCTCCCAGACACAGTCCATTGTGCGTGGGGTGTGCATGGCCATGGCCATGCAGCTTCTAGGGCCACATGGCTATGGAGAGAACATAGGGGAGTACTGCCAGGGCTGACCAGCAAACCCTGAGGGACAGATGAATGATTACTCTGACACAACATTTGCTGTGAAAGAGAGGGCTAAGGGACTGCCTGGCTAAAGGAACCAGACAGCCTCAATAGGCTTTTATTATAACAGCAGTTTGAGATAAAGTAGGATAAGTAATCTTGGGAGGGCACATGTGTTTGCAGTGCCCTTTAAGCAAGGACACCCAAAGATTAAGCATAAGGATTCCAGGAAACACCCAGGGGTCTGCACGGACACAGACTTGTTTGGAAAGGTCAAGGAATAATTAGGGGAGCCGCCTTTGGCATCCCCTAATTCAGAATTCCAATAACCAGGGTGGACACCTTCCAAACACTTCCCTTTTCTCAAAATGTCCTCCTTATAAACTTTCTAACCAAGTCTCAGGTGCTCCCCAACAGAGTACAAGGAAACAGAGCAAAGCCAGAGGAACAATAGAGAGAGAATTCCTTTGTCTGTGGATTTTAAATAGGAGTATAACCAATGAAGCCTTCAGGATTTCACATAGTGGCTCTGCACCCCTCCCCCAAGCCAATTATTTTTGTTTCCAGGTTAGACTGACAGGCAAGTGCCTTCCCTAATGCACACTGACTCACTGCCCATGTGACTATCCCCCCCTTTATTGGACCCCTTCCCCCAGTGATCTATGGGTAATGGGCCAATGGTTCTTTGGGGAGTGTGAAATTGCAGCTTCTTGGAGAAGCTGGTCAGATAGCCATGCTTATAATGTCTGGTGTTTTCTTTGCTTTATTATTAACTAGTGGCCTGCTGCATGGATTTGTGCACATTGAAAGGAAATTAATTAGAAGACAGAGTTTAATATCGCTATTTGCCCTTTATAATAGAAGTATCAGAGATGAAAGAAAATTAGCAAAATGTATATGACAATAATATATAAATTGATTAATAAACAATAACAACATGATATAACAACAAATACATGATATAAAAACAACAAAAACATGATATAAAAACAACAGTGATAAAAACAATGACTGATAAATTGATTAAACTTATTCTAATATCTCCCTGTATATCACATTAAGAGTAAAAACACTTTCAGAGTGCTTGACTAATTTCCCTTGTGATGAAGTATTTACAACTTTAACTTTAACATCACATGCTCTTTGAACTCGAGAGAAAGCAACATATAACTGACCATGTGCGAAAACTGGTTCAGGTAGGAATATTCCTACTCTGTCTAGAGTTTGTCCTTGTGATTTATTAATAGTTGTCGCAAATGCTGACATCATGGGAAACTATCTTCAAAATAATTTAAATGGGAGGCCAGTGTCAGACGGGGACAAAAATCACGCATGCACAAGTCAACATTTATTTTTAAATGGCCAGTGCACATCATCTGTACCTGCCAGTCAGTCGGTGGAACGGTTGGTCGACAGACAGTCAGTTACTTAGCCTTTTATATAGATAGATAGATAGTTAATTACAATGGTAAAAATACCACTCTGAAGCTTAACTACATGGTTCTAATCTTTAACCAAGTTACTAAAATATTAATTTAGAAACCTGAATAACTGGGAAATAAGGAAAAAGACAATAAGAAAAATACTTATTTAAGTGCCATATCTTTTGTGTATCTTATACTCACTGTTTCATTTCTATGTTCCAGTTTTGTTTGGTTAAGTAAAAGTTATTTTAGCTGTATTATTTTTTTCCTTATAAAATATTTAATTTAACAATAATTTCTCTTTTTATTTTTCTCTCATTTCTTAAATGTACATCAGTGCAAATATTCCCCTTCAATAAATTTAGGTGTAATTAGTAATTGTCTGCCATTTCATTTCTTGCTAGGAACTATTTATGAAGTGAAATGTTAAAAAAAAATAAAAGCTACTATAAACCACCATCTCCGTCCTGTCTTTTATCCTCTGGTACTTGTGCAACATAATAAAAAGTAGTCTTATATAATTTTTTTCCTTCTCCATTCTTTATTTAAGTTTCATATCAATCTGATACTTTAAATTATCATTTTAAATTTTATTCTTAAGTAGAAAAAAATAAATTTAACATAGTTATGTAAATGCCTGCACTTATTGTGTGTGTGTGTGTGTTTTAAATCAGTGCCTATATAATACCATGTCATCCTTGCTCTCTTTATTTATCTGTGATTTTCAATCAGCATCTCATGTTGCATTTCACTCAACTTACTCCACTTACACCACGTTGTCATCTTATTTTGTTCATCATGGGAGATCATCCAATATTGGAAAACGCTTTTGCAGATAACCTAATTTTAACATTTTTCCAGTGCTTTACATTTTATTTGAAATAATGTTTAATTGGTGGAATAGTCAATTACACATCTCACCTGCCCGTTATTTCAAAATTTTTAAAATTAATGGACATAGTTTCTATGGAAAAATATATAAAGTAGTTTTTATTAAGACTGATGTTATACTATAACATTATCACATTAACTTACTATTTTGCTTTAGTCCTGCTGTTCTGTAGACTATATTTGTTATGATAGTTATGAAAATTAGTTTAGTTGCATAAATTCATTATATGAAGATTGATCTAACTAACTTTTTCTGCAAAAAATAACCTATTTTGCCCAAAACCAAAAACATTAATTATTCTCCTCAATTTTGTGCATTAGCCAGGCCTTGTACTAATCAGCGGTTAGTGGGTTAAGACCCCTTTGGTGGTCGAATGACCCTTTCACAGGGGTCGCCTAAGACCATCCTGCATATCAGATATTTACATTACGATTCATAACAGTAGCAACATTACAGTTATGAAGTAGCAACGAAAATAATTTTATGGTTGGGTCACAACATGAGGAACTGTATTTAAAGGGCCAGAAGGTTGAGAACCACTGTAACTGGTCTGGAGCTGAATTACCTAAAACATCCTCACAGGCTCCTCTCCCTGGCTATAATGGCTGATATAGCTCTCCTGAAATCCCGAGTCTTGTAGGAGTTTGGTCCCAATTTGAGCACATGGTGACAAAATGGTTCCCAGCAGCAAGCCCCAATGGGCAGATGCAGCTCAAGCCTCTGCTATGGCAAATCAGTGAATGGCTCATTAGCCAATATAAGTCACAGGCTAAGCCCAATTCAAGGGGTAGAGAAATCAGTTCTACCTCCTGATGGTTGAACAGTAATGTCATTTTCCAAAGGGGCACAGAATAATGGAAGAATCTTTTGCCACCTTTCAGCCTACCACAAAAGCTGTCATTATTTCTTATCTTAATCATTTTATAGCACTTTTTCATTTGATAGTTTACCAGTAGCATTTTGTATGAAAGACTGAATTGTGTACTTGGGCTTTTGTTTAAAAAGAAGTAAACATTTGTTAATTAAACTTGAAAGATCCGTATTATTTTTTCACTTAAAATCAAATAAAATCCCTAGATTTTTGCTCTTTTATGTTTATAGCAGAACTTTGTTTTAAGCAATTCAAAAACAATGGTTTTTGAAGATATGAAAGAACTGCTTTTGAATTATTTGAAAGTTTTAGTATTGTGGCATCACAATTTTAAAATAAGCAATATAAATATGAGAAATATTGGGTGCTGTGACCATATCAACAAATGTAATTTATTTGGCATTACTATGACTTATGAGGCATCTATCATGCTAAACATTACTCATCTCTTTGAATTTATGTGATTATGTTGTCCTTCTGATAGCAATATTGGTAGATTAGTTGTTGATATTGATTGACCTATGAAGATTTATAGCTTGGCTTTATATTATTTTAAAATAAAGACCAGTGAAAATAAGATATGTGTTCAATCTATTTTATCTAGAATCTTTATACAATAAAGCACCCTAAGCTAGGATAGATTGCTGTAATGCTTTGTAAGTGCTGTTTGTCTCAATATTTGATTAAATGAATTATAGAAATGGTGTGATCACCATGCTCTATTTTCTCTAGGATGCTATTAACTGATAATTTTAGGAATACTACAAATCACTGAAATTTTATTCTATTAATTTCTATATCAGTCATTTTTTTACTCCTATAACAAAATTACAGCCATAATTAATATGAAATAGATGTGCTACTTCTAGAATTATAATAGAATGGATATAGTGTTCATGTTTCACAGTTAAAACAACCTTAAAGTTTAAAATTGTTGCCATAGAGAACATTTATTTAAATAGTTTGGCCATTTTTTCAGGAAGTAAAATCAATCACAAGAGATGATTCATCACCATAGCAATGGAATATAGAGCCATGAGCGATATATACAGTTTTGTTTTTTTCTGGTATACACATACCTACATTAGTTCCACTTGATAATGAGATTGTGGCATTAGTATTAGGTGATCTTATGATTATATTATTCCTTTAACATGTAAAAACATTCTACAACTACAGCTGACTATAGAAATTGTCAGTTGCATTATAGTGTTTCAGAGAAATATTAACAATAAATTGAAAAAAATTGATAATTGGAGTAGGATGAGATATCTGTTGTCTTAGAAATGTCTTTATTTCAGAAAAAAACTGTAACTATTTAGCCAACTGAGGGAATCATTTTTTCTAAATCATGTAGATATAATACAACTCCATTATTATTCTAGTGAAAATAAAGTAAAAAAATACATTGTAATTACTAAAAATAAGTGAATCAATAATTAAATGAACATGATGTAATACTTTTTAATTTTTAGAATAAAAATATCTTGCTACTTAATTTAATGAGTTATCCATTATTTTCACTGATGTTTCAATATGTCATTATTGAAGTGTTTTGCTTTGCTGGAAATTTTTTAGAGTCATTTAGTTATAACAAAAATACATATTTGTTGACAATAATTTTAGTTTGGAACTTCTATGAATCCACTGACTAATTGTTCATTGAAGCAATGTTTGGTTTCCTAAATCGTATTTGGAGTTTATTATCAGAGGACTTCTGGCCTATGAATACCTAGCTCCTGTGTGTGTGTGTGTGTGTGTGTGTGTGATATTAGGTTTTTAATAAATCCATGTTTTTTAATATTTAAAACTTATAATCTTGATATTTTATATTTGAGGGATAAGTGACAGTTACATTTTATTTTTAAAGTAACTACCCTCTGTATTTATGCTATTCATATATGTTTTAGCTAGGTTTAATTAGTTTGTTTTATATAATTTTTTTTTATTATGGTTTTGCTCTTTAACTAAGTTGAGAATACATTGAGGTATATTATTCCTTGAAGAAACTGGTTCCAAAATATATTTGGAGATTTTAAATAAGTTTGTTTTATTTTATATTTAAGATTTAAGATTTTTTTATTTCCCTGTCTCAGACAAAAGTGGCCAATGAATAGCTGATGAGATTAATGACCTTTGAGGTAGGACTTGTAAAATAATGATAGATAGATAGATAGATAGATAGATAGATAGATAGATAGATGATAGATGATAGATAGATAGATAGATAGATAGATAGATAGATAGATAGATAGATAGAAAGAAGGGGCCTGCTAGTCAGAGGAGGAGCTTGAGCAACTAGTCAGAGTAAGATGTTCAAACATGACTGAAACTAGAAAGGTTTAGGTCATGTTGGTTGTTCTTAAAAACTTGTACCAAGAATTTAGATTTTATGCACTACAGAAATAGTCATTAGATACTTTTTAAGCCTTTAAGTGACTTCAAATTTTATTTTAGGAATAGGATTCTGGTAGTTATATATATTTATATGAACAATAAATATTGTTATACATATGAACAATAAAATAAATGTATAACTTAAAAACAATGCATGAAGTACATGATAAAATTTTAAAATATTAAAATCAAAAGTTTTCCCAAACTTTCAACTTATTCGCCTCAATGTTTATTTTTAGGTTTCTAACTTGTAGTCAAATGGATTTGGGGGCAGAGATGCTACATTGAATGGATACAGGCTTTCAATAAAAATAAACTAATGCCAAGTAAAATTATTCTTATTTTAGAGAAACTTATCATCTATAACATCCTATATAATAAAAGCCCAGCGACCGAATGGCAGAACAACTGGAATGACCAGACAACTGTGGCCCCTCACCTCGGCCAGCCCCAGCCCCGATTGGCCCCCATTGGGGCAGGCCACCTGGACCCACCAGTGCATGAATTTGTGGACCGGGCCTCTAGTTATGTTATAATTGACAATGAGGGAAGATTGTGTATATGGTCTTCTGCCCAGTAGATTAGATTAACTTTTCCCTAATTCAAATTTAATCTCATTTGAACAAAATCCTAAATCATATGGCTCAGAAAGAAGTCTGTTTGACTTCCACAATTTAAAAAAAAATGGCAAAAGAGAAAGGATTTGAGCAAAGCCCCAAAGCTGACTAATTCTTATATTTAGACTTAGGTCACTTAGACAAAGTTCAATATTTTATTTAATAGATTGATTTAAAGAACGAGTTTTTAGCCCAGCTAGTGTAGATAAGTGGTTAAGCATTGACCTATAAACCGGAAAGTCATGGTTCGACTCCCAGTCAGAGAACATGCCTGGGTTGCGGGCTCATTCCCAGTAGGAGGTGTACTGGAGACAGCCAATCAGTGATTCTCTCTTATCATTAATATTTCCATCCCTCTCTCTCCCTTCCTCTCTGAAATCATTAAAAATATATCCAAAAAAAAAGATTAATTTTCAGATGGGCCTAGTTGCTATTTATTTATTTTCTCTGAGGAATAAAATAGAAAAAAATTGCATATGACATGAATATTTTAATTAAAAATAACAGTAATTTTTCTGAAATTTCAGTTATTAAATATCACAATGAATGCTATTTAGGCTGTGAATTTCCTTCGCAGACACTAAGAGTGGCCTCCTGTCATCTTTGTGGGGTAATATGTAGCTTCACCTGCCAAAAGTTACGCAGTGAACCTAACATTCTCTAAAATTGTGTTATGAGGACATATGCCATAGTTAAGAATTCTTAATGTATCATTGCTTTCTTTTTTTGTTAATAAAGTAGGTTCAAATTTTTTATTGTAAAGAAATTGAAATTTGTGGAGTCCTTTAGTTGTCTCTTTGTTCTCTTTAGTATACAATGGGTTAAAAAAGAATTCAAATCTAAAAAAAAATTATATAATTTAAAATTTTCATACATACTGTTGTTTCCTGTAGCTTTTGAACAGCTTGTTGTCTACAGTAGGGGTTTTGAAAATAGCAATTTACAGATGAATCTTAAATTGTTTAACGCTTTTCTAAAGTTTATTAATGTATGTTTTAGTAATGATCTTTCTGAATTCCTGATAAAAACCAAAAGTGAACTCACATAACTAGTTTTTTAACATTTCCACAAAATATAGCATGTTATACTTTGTAGCTTTTTAATCATTTGTTTGCATCTGTACTCAATATGCCCTGGAAATTTCAATGCACTGGCCATAGAAGTAGTTTCTGTTATTTTTATAACAAACAGGTAGCATTCACAGGGCTGAAATTAGAAAATGAAGTTTATTTAAATTTGAGGGACAATTGTGTAGTGATAGAGAAACAAGCAAATAAATTAACTTTGCTTCTTATAAAAGGTACAAGTCTAATTAATTAATAAGTAAGCCAAGCTGTCTTTCAATTCCTTTTCAAATGGTCAGTGAAAGTTTAGATCATTATTGTATCTACACTTAAAATATTATCAATCCCTTGTAACATGGGTATACTGTCTTAACGTTTATTCCAAAGATATTGTTACATAAGCATCAATGTCGATTTTATGGCTATAAGGTTTTATGTAGACATTTAAAAGTTTGGTGATGGGCACACAGTGCACTATACAGATCTTGTAACATAGAAACCCACACTTGAAACCTATATGTTCATGTTGACCAATGTCACCTCAATCAACTTAATAAATACATAAATAAATAATAAAAATTTAAAAAGTTTCTAGAATAAAAATTTAACAAAAACAAGGAATTTTTTTCAGTACTGGTGATTATTCAAGATTTTTAAGATAAAAATACAATACAAATTTGAATTCAATGGTGAAGTAATATGGGCTGTTGATTCTCTATCTGAAAACTCAACAAGGTGAGGTTCCAGAGTCAAGACAGGTTTATGAATCTTGTAACTGAAAAACTATGATAATACAGTTATCAAAGGAGCATGGTTATGTTCCAATAAAACTTCATCTGAGGACACTTACACTTGAACTTCCTATAATTTCCATGTGTCATAGAATAGTACTCTTCACTTGATTTTACAAACTATTTAAAAATGTAAAAACTGTTCTTTGTTTGTGAATGTAGCAAAACAATCAGCTGATAGAATTTGTCAAGTGAGCTGTATTCGGTTGGCCCCCAAGGCAAAAGGAAAAAGTCCAGACCAAGAAGGTCTTCCAAAAGTTATCAGGAATGATTGAAAAATAAAAGAAGAATTAGAAAATGTTGAGATATGGAGTAAAAAAAATCATGTGAGTGCTTATTTCCAGGGATAAGGATTATTTAGGGTGCTTTTTAGTTTTCTTGCTATTGTTGTTGTTCTAAAATTACTGTGACAGGCATGTTAGATTTTGTATTATTGGGAAAATAAGACCATTTAAATCTGAAGCAAAACATTGAACTGTAAATTATTGAATACCCCGTTTTTCCTAATGTATATCAAGTATTCATCCGTACTTAGAGTTTGAGGGGGATGTGGAACATAAAGTTTCAGACTAATACATCTCAAAATTAGCCATAGTCAGAAAATGTTTGGATAATGTAGCCCTTATCTGTAATACATTTTAAAAGAACAAAACATACCCACATCTGTTTTCTTTCTTTTCTTCTCTAAAACTATAGTCTCCACAGACACCCAGTCAGGTTCTTGAATTTGCATTTTTCAAAGTGAATTGGGTAGCTGTGGTTTGATGATCAAAAGCTAAAAGAAAAACACATTATGTTACCGTTGAGTTAGTGGGCTAGACAAGCACCTCTTCAGATTGAAACCTCAGAATTCTGTACATTTCTCTACTGGAGTCTCAGTTCCATTAGTGACCCTGATGTGAGCTCTTCAGCATCACTATCCTTCCCCCCTCAAACATCCTCAGGATGGTACACGATACCCTACAACTACTGGCATTGACTCCTTCCCCTAAAGCAAACAATTACTAATGACAGCAACCATCTGTCATTAGTAACAAAAGAAAGTTATTATTTTGACTAAAATGATACTCAGAACAGACAAGTACCATAAACATTAGGAAACATAGTCTCTACTGTTAGGAAACAGGGCTTCATGAGATCCGCACAGCTTGCTTCACACCACTCTCCCTGTGCCATTACTGACACCCCGCTGTTTCCAGTCTCCTGACCATCCATCCCTGCGTAGCTTCAGGAAAGAAACTCCAGGCCAGTGCTCTGAGGATGAGGTGACACACTGACGGAAACTCTCGCACTCCAGTGACTGATTTTCTTCTTTCTGTTTGAAGCAGTTCAAGAGGATTAGTTTTTTGTTAGACTGGAAGCTGATCTCCTGCTTACTCTTCCTTGGTCAACTAAAAAATGATATACAATGGTTTCCCCTGAAGCAAGCACACAAAAACAATAAGTAAGCAAGTAGGTAAATAAGTAAATAAACCAGCTACCTGCGGTAGTTAGATAGATCTCAGGCAACACTGCCTTTTACATATTAATGTCATGAAAAGGCATGAGATGGAGGTAAAGGATTCTGTTTAGGCTTCACCTTAGCTCCATGCATTTGCCTGGCTTGCTGGATGGACAGACCCTAGAAACTGGTTGAAATAGTTTCTAGTTATGCAGCCAAGTCTCTACTGCTGCCACTGCAACCGATCCTGTAATGAAACCCCATGCTTGACATTGACTGACCAAAGATCACTGTGAACTTGACTGGCCAGGTTCCACTGGAGCTCTGGCTTCCTTAACAGCTGCCTAGAGAGACCTGGTGTGTTTGTGGGAGGAAACGGGGCTGGGGGTTGGGAGGCATGAATTATAAACCGTGGCATAGCCTTTGATCAGTAAGGGATAGGGAACCAGAGAAGTACTGCCCCTGACAGATGCCTGTCCTCAGATATCATTATTCATAAGGCTTCTCTGATGAGGGATGATTATCAGTGACCATCTAGGTCTCTCTTCTCAGTATACATGTTCTTCCTTTTTCCATGTCTCACTACATTTCCTTCCTTCTCTCTTAATCACCAGTGACTGATTGGAGTCCTTAATAAAACGTTAGCACATAATATTTTACTCAGGCTCTGATTTTTAGGCAATTCAACCTAAGATAAGTAATTATGATTAAATTGCACACCAAGAACAAACGTGAAGCAATATATTCCTATTATTTCATTTTAAAGAGACATGTCTCCATTAAATGTCTAGACTGAGAATTAGAGCTATTTCCTTAAAACATCAATTTATCAGGGGAGAGACATGCATTCTAAGAGTTTATGACAGAAATTTCCATATTTTTGTGGGCTGAGAATTTAAAACTACCTTGTGGCTTATTGAGGATATTGCTCAGAGGCTTGTGCATATTCTGAGTTTATCACAAACACAAAGTCTCATGTAGACATAGATCACAGCAGAATACCCGCTTCTTCACTGAGATGCCTTAGTTGGGGGTTTGCTACTGTGAATAACCTAATAGCCCTACTGTATGTAGGAGGAGATTCAGCTTCGTATTGGGAAGATTATACCAATAAATGCATAGCTTGTTTTGTAGAATGCATGCTGCTTGGGAAATAACAATGTAGAAAATACAGAAACTCTCCGTGTTTGTTATCACTATTTCACAATCTTTCATTCTCTTTGAAGACCTTTTCACCTTGACGTGAATTGCCCAATAACTACAAGTAGTTGATCAGGAGACTCTTAACACATTCAAAATACTGATTCTGTGCATACTTTTACCATAGAAGTCACTTTGCTCATGGTAGCCTTAGTTTGACTAAACTATTTGCAGGTCTCCATAGGGAGAATCAGACCACTTAATGTGGTAATATTCTGGTGACTATTAAACTGCTTGAAAATAAATGGAGCTAATAAATATTATATAATTTATACAGTTAATCCTCCCTTTTCGTTCTCTCCATTTGTATTCCAGATGCTATGCTTATGATGCTTTTTTTCTCCCACCAACACCCTAGCAATTTAACAATGTTTAATTTATTGATTGTTTAAATCATTTATTGATTGATTGATTGATTGATTATAATAAAGAAACTACTCCAGTCAAGTTGAAAAGACAGATATATAGACAAATAATATAGAGTAATATATGCATTAGAAGCATATGGTCTGGAGTTAGCAGAACTGAGGAAGTATTTCTGAAAGGGGTTGTAAAATATCATTTGCAGTGGCACTTGAAGTCGACCAGATAAACAAGAGAGGAAGGTATTCCTTGAAAAGGAAATACATTTGCCAAAGTTGGAAATTATGAAAGAGCATGGTCCATTCTTTAATCTCTTTGTGGTTGAATATTATTGAAATTCAATAGGGTAAAAGAGGTGAATGGTACAAGAAGGTAATGGGGAGTTAGACAGATTTCACATTGTAAAAGTTGTTCGTGTCTTTCTGGATAATTTGGACTCTCTTCAAAATGTGAGAGAAGTGGGTTAAACAGAGGGCAGAGTAATGGGATAGAATAAAAGGATCAAATTTTAATTTTTAGAGTAACACCCTTGAAGACAGTATAAAATACTGATTAGAAGGAAAAGAATGTGTTATAGAGAAATAAGAATGTTTAGAGCAGTCCAAGTGAGAGGTGAACACCTAACTTAAGTCAGTGGATAAAAAAGGTGTGGAGTGGGGCAAATATTTTAGTGATAGAAAGGGTACAAAATTAAGACTCAGTGAAAAATGTGTTGTTGAACTCATTGGGAGAAAATAAATCAAGAATTGCTTACATGTTTATTTTTCTGAGAACACATGGTGCAGGATCTAAATTAACGATCACTTCAATCTTTTTTTAAAAAAAAGCACAGTTATTTAATACCTGCTAAGTTTCAATCACTGTGATAAGCACTGGGAATGCAAAAAAAAAATGAATGCTACATGTTTTCTAAGAATCTGTGACAACATGATTAAATGAAATTGTTTTAATCACAGTCTCAGTTGAGACCCCAAGAAAATGCACACTCATTCCAAAGTAATGAATGGACTATCCCATAGGACTTGGCAAAGAAGCATAGGAAATAATTTACATTACTCATCATACCCTCCAAACTGAGGATACACAGGCATCGGATTTTGTATAAAGAAGAGAAGTTGTAGAGCTTTTCATGTACGGGTCCTCTGCTATTCCCCAAGGGAAAGGCATGGTCGCTCTAGCACAGGGGTTGGCCCCCATTGGAGGGTGTTATATGTGACCGCAGAACTTGGGACACCTAGAGGACCGGTGTTTGACTTGGGTCTGAGAGATTTTAAGGATGGTAGGTTGGCACATTTGAGTGGCTTTCACTCCCAGAGTTTGGCAGACAAAGAATGCTGAGGTTCACCCTTAACCAGATGGTGGTCCTCTGTGAGTGAGAGCCAGCTTAGGGTTGCATGACATCATCAGTCGGGATAAAGTAACCTGTACAGGTATGGAGCCCAGGATTCCCAGGTGTAAGAAAACAGTCTCAAGTTACCAGCGGATGAAGAAGCGTCCACTTCATAAAGGGCCCTGCAGGAGAGGGATCCCCAGCCGTTGGGAGGTCCCACCACTAAATCAAAGAAATGAGTGTTCCAGAAAAGTGCAAGGAGTGGCCTCCAGGCACCTGCCATGGGCCTGATGTGCAAACTCCAGCCCAGAGCAGTAATAGTGAAGGAACATTGTTCCCTCTTGATTTGTTGTTGTTGTCCTCCATGTTGTGAGAATGAGGAGGAGGAAGAGTAGAAGTTTTAAGATGTGAGAGAGAAAGGAACTAACCTCCCTTTTAGTTGAAGGCAGTGAGTATCAGCTGGCCCCAGCTGAGGAATGAGAGGGGAGATTTGAGGCTTGTGTAGTAGGTGGATTAAATACATTAATTATTGCAAAGAGACCTTTTAATTTCCTGAGAGTATCCTGAAAATGCATTGGACTTTGACTAGATTTCATCTAATGGGACAGGGAAGAGGTTGTTCTACGAGTGGGTTAGAATAGGCAATGGGGAAAACCAAGGTAGGGTCTAATTTTACTCTGTGGGTTTACATTTGCTATTCATGATGATTAGAAATCTTTCAGTTTCAAATGTTCAAATATTTGATGTTGATTAGTTTACTGAAATTTGACTGTGAGTGAGGAGACCTAGGTTAACTCTGACCTGTGTTACTATAAGCCAGTGATGGCAAACCTTTTGAGCTCGGCGTGTCAGCATTTTGAAAAACCCTAACTTAACTCTGGTGCCGTGTCACATATAGAAATTTTTTGATATTTGCAACCATAGTAAAACAAAGATTTATATTTTGTATGTTTATTTTATATATTTAAATGCCATTTAACAAAGAAAAATCAACCAAAAAAATGAGTTCACGTGTCACCTCTGACACGCGTGCCATAGGTTCACCATCACTGCTATAGGCCCATGATCACACCACCCCATGTTCTCTGTGTTTTCATATGTACAGTAAGGATTTAAACTGTTTTTTCTCTGTCATGTCTCACATTTAGTTCTAAAATTCTGAGTTCAGAAAATGAATAATATGACTGATATAATTTATTCATTTATAAGATGCTAATGATTGTGCAAATCTGAAATAAGGAAATGAGCTGCCAAAAGTCTAGGGAGCAAATGAATTTGGGGCCTCAGTTTCACTTTACACAATGCTCAGAGTATTATTATTATTATTATTATTACCTCACTGCTGTTTATATAATAATATGTATCTTATGTGATTTTCTGAGAAGCATACATAGAAAACTACAAACAGTAAATTTTTGTAAAAAATAATAAAAGGCATAAAGAAAGGACACTTTTGAAGTTGTTTAAATAAACTTTTAGTAGGTATCCAAATGAGCATCTTTTAAAATAAAAGTGTATTTGGAACATATCTTGAAGGAGATTGTCATATATAATAACACTAGAGGCCCGGTGCACAGATTCATGCACCAGTGGGGTCCCTCAGCCTAGCCTGCAGGGATCAGGCTGAAATCAGCTCTCCAACATCCCTCAAGGGGTCGTGGATTGCTAGAGGGTGCAGGCCAGGTCCAGGGACACCACCTGTGCACAAATCCATGCACCAGGCTTCTAGTATGCATATAAGATCTTTGGTTAATCTCTTCCCCCCCTCCCCTCTCCTCCCTTCCCTCTGAGATTCATCAGTCTGTTCCATGTTTCTATGCCTGTGGTTTCCACTCCTGCATTGAGCATCTGCCCCCGGTGGTCAGTGTGCATCATAGCTACCACCCGGCTGGTAGGTCTTTTATATAGAGAGATGTTTTGGTACCAAGAGAAGACTATATTAAGTCTTGGTAATAACACTAGAAAAAACAACAGAAGAATACTGTACAGAGTTTTCAGGGTTTTTTTGTAACTTCAACATGCACTCTAAAAACAAACTCTATTTGGTCTTATCAAATGTTTCTAAAGTTCATCAGAAGTGGAAACCAACATCTTGTGCATAACTTAGTAAGATGAAATATTTATGTAAGCCAACTGTTTCTCTTGTGCAGAATTAATCATAAACTTTAAAACGCTGAAAGGTGTGGAATTCACTTGAAATTTCTAGTGAACCCCTTCTATTTTTAATACTTTATTTTTTCTGTCAAATTTTTTAAATAAGATTTACTTTATTACAATTCAAAACAACAATACTAGTTTAAGAAATTGTGTGGTTAAAGTTCTATATCAACATATGCAGATAAAATCTCAAAAAAAAAACAACTAAATGTGAAAAGATTAGAGTATATTTTAAAGGAAATTTAATAAAAGAAAGAGACCCTGAAGAATCTTTCTTTGACACCTATTCCAAACAAATGGTATCAGGAGACAAGGCCATCTGTCTCAGTGTTTGCTTGTTAGAAATGTGCATGTATGTTTATTAAAAATTATCCCATCTTCCTTGGAAAATAACAAAAAGTATTTGACAACTTTCAAATTTCTAAATTAGAGGGTCATAAACTTGCTACATTTTTGAGCTGAGATAAAGTATTAAATGTAATGTTTTGTTATACATCCCTTGGGAGGTTATTACAATGCTCATTAGTTTTTATATTTAGTATTCAGGTTGCATTTGATGTTGCCTGTGCTTCTTTTCTTTGTTAAGGACAAATACTGAAATAGTTTACCAACACACATGATGGTAAGTTATAATGTATATTATCTCATATCCTTGGATTTCCTTGGTTGAGGACTCAAGATAGATTTTTTCTAAATATTCTAAACCTTAAAACATAAGGGCTAGGAGTAGTGTGGTAGTATAGTTCGACATTATGATTGATAATATTTAAAATTCACATTAGAATGTCATTATGTGGGTTGAGAACGCTCACTAGGATTTTTTATGGGCCGGATTTCTTGGAATGCCCTGGGAGAGTACAAGGAGTTGAATTGTATTCCCATCTCAGGGCACTTTGTGTGCGAGAAATGTGAGGTATATACTCATCATTTCAGGAAGAGTAAGAGAGCGGACTTCTTCAGTTCAAAACCAGAGATGCTTTACTGAGATGTAAAGGAAGGAAGTACTAAGTCCTTTTTTCAAGGTGCAGTATAATTTGTTGTAATTAAAATGTAAGTCCTAAGCCTAGGACTAAGCAACTAAGAGAAATAACACAGAAAAAGAAAAATTTTCTATTAGTTTTATTTTTATTATTATTTATTTCTTTACAAATACATATATTGTACTTATTTAAAATAACAGCCTAAATGATTTATTGTCATTGGGGAAAAGCTTTCCATTATGAGACTTAGGTAATAAAAACATTCCACAAATAAAATTGGAATTTGTTATAGCACTCTCATTTTACTTAAATGTAAATTTTATTTTTAATTTGACATTCACACTGATATATTTAAATTAATGTAGAGAGGGAAAAATAGATTGTTGTCATCCTCTCCATTTAAGAGCTAATCCAAGTGATTTCTGTAACAAAAATTGTTACATATAACTATTCATGTGTAAATTTGATTTCTACTGTAGCTTCTTCTAACACAGGTCAAAGCTAAGGTTATAAACGATTTTTGCTGATATTATTAATGAAGCATTAATACAGTTTCATGTCATGATCTTCTCTATAATAATTTCTATGAAGCCAAATTTATTTCAGTTCCCTACTTTTCTCCTTTTCCCCCTGTGTTTGATTGGTCTCTTCCCACTACCAGACATTTCCTTCATTTCTTTTTGGGTCCCTACCTTCTCCTGGCTACACATTATTGAGCATTCAAGTATTGAAGAAAACCTCCCCTAACTATGCCTGTGTGTAGTAGGTGAGTCCTTTGGTGCTTCTATAGAACTCTACGAAACATATATCATTGTATTTTTCCACTCTATTGCATTAATGCCTCACCCACCAAAATAGAAGACACTTTAAGACAAGAATCATGCCAGTTATATTCGTACTAGAGGCCCGGTGCATGGAATTCATGCACGGGTAAGGTCTCTAGGCCTGGCCGGTGATCAGGGCTGATCTGAGGGGTGACTGGTGGGCGATTGGGGGGCCCCCACTGGCATCCGCTTTGGCTGGCATGGTGCCACCCGCTTACCAGCCCTGCCCCCCGCCGCCGATGCCAATCACCTCCATCTGTGGGGTCACCAGCAGGATGATCAGGGGGAGCCCCCACTGGCACCCGCCTTGGCTGGCCTGGGGTCTGCTGGCTGGGGGCATCTCCTGCATTGAACGACTACTTCCTGGTAGTCAGTGCGCATCATAGCGACTGGTCGTTCCATCGGTGGTTCCACCATTCAGTCAATTTGCATATTAGGCTTTTATTATATAGGATTCTTTAGTCTTTGCTCCATACTAATGGGTCATTACATTTTGGTTTAATTCATATGAACTGGTAGTATTCCAGACTCTGGCATTTTTATTAGTCTTTCCAAGAAGAATTATAGGACCAACAAGAAAGAGATAATATTAGCACTGACCATAAAATACATCAACTATTCGTATTAGGATTTCAGACACTTTTAGAAAATATTTTTTAATCCTCTTTACAAGAGTAAATGAGGCAGGCACTTGAATTCTATCAATTAAATGTTGACTTTATGAGTTCTATAAGTATAGTATAAACCCAAATGACTCATAGAGTGTCAGAACTGAACATACTAAGACTTTGATAAGGTTCTTTTGATCTCAGAATTGTGCTAAGTATTCAAGACTGGTACTCAAAAGGAGTCAGCTGAGGTGGCAGGGGACAGGGTTTAGATAGACATATACTAGTCCAACTTAGGCTCAGTAGACTCTTGCTGGCCTGTGGATCCCTTCCTGTGCTGAAAGCTGTCTTGTGTAAGAAGAGCACTACTTGGAATGAGACTCTTTAATACAGACTAAGTTATTAAAATTGACAGTTTTTATGATTTTAAATAAGGAAGAATTGTTTGGACTTATCTTAAATTCTAGCACTTAAGACATTGACACGAAAGGAAAAATCCTCTTTTTATCTTAGGAACATTGTCAGAAATAAGACACAGACTTATCAAAATATAAATCTTCACAATGGTATTTTTAATGATTTTAAGTGTTTTCATAGACTTGAAAGATAGTACCATACGATTCTGGGTTATTTTCTCTCATAAACTGCTATACTTTTATTTGCATTCTACAATTGGTTTAAGGAAAGTTTTAAAATGTTATTTTTTTACTAAGCAGTATTTAAGAAAAATCCCTACTTTCATTACACACAAAAACAAAAGCATGAAATTAAAACTGAAGCAAAAATCATGTTTTCATATGAAGCAATTCCAAAGTAATTATCTCCTCATTATTCACGAAATGCATACTTACTTTAAAGTTTAAGAAAAAATAACAAATCCATGTAAAAAAGCACAAAAATGTTTAAGTGATAGTATAAAAGAAATTGATAAAGGACTTCTCAATTTTGCTTTTGTTTACTTAGCTGTTGTAACATAGGGTGTCGGATTCTATTTCTCACATTTTCATTTTTCTAATTTAGAAAGCTGTGTGTGCATGTCGGATGTTTTTCTGGAGCATTGTTTGAAACTTATTTTGTATTTTTTTAAAAAGAATAATAAAAAAAAATCAACAAAAAAAAAATAAATAAAAATAAAAATTGTACATTAATCCTCATATATCATGATATATCTTTGATGATGGCAATGATATATGTATTATTTATTCATTTTTGAAGCTTTAAAATTTGAAAACAATAAAAAGATAAAAGGCTAAATGTAATAAATTACTTTAAGCAATATACAAAAAATAAAATCGATGTTCTGAAAATTGAATACAGAAATTAGAGGGAATGAATTCTTTAAAGAGGTTACTCTGATGGGTCTGGATAGTTCTATAATTTTATATTTTTCAATACTATATCTACTAGCCACACATGGATATTAGATTTTAAATTAATTAATATTAAATAAAATGCACAATTAGTTTCTAATTTCAGATGCTAATTGGATACCTGAGACTGGTGGATACTCTATTGGATAATGCCAGCAATTCTCATTATCACAGATAGTTCTACTGGACAGTGCTGATCAGCTGATGTAGGGCAACAGAAACAGTTGTGAGGCAAAGAACAGTTTATCCATTAAACCATATGTCATTTCATAACATTTGAGCGTATCCATGAGGTTCTTAATTTTTAACCTGTTACTATATTTTTTTAATTACTAATGATTTTATCTACAAAATTAAGGTTCATTCAATACAAGGTTGGTTTAATGGCATTTAGTGCAGTTTTTTACTAATTGATAACTACATGATCATCCAAGGATTAATGCAGTCACAGATTAAATTATCTCAAAAACTATAGCCTGTCCTTTCTATGAATGTCTCATTTGTCATGTTTAAATTTCTTAGGACAGAAATAGGTCACATTCCTATTTATTCTTCAACTAGAAGCCTAGTGCATGAAATTCTTGCATGGGTAGGGTCCCTAGCTGCTGCTGGCTGCTGGCCAGGGCCTCAGTAGCCTGGCTGCTAGATGCCAGCCAGGGCCTCTCTTAGTTCCGCACTGCCCCCTGGTGGTCAGCACACATCATAGCGAGCGATTGAACTCCCAGTTGGTCAAACTCCTGAGGGGACACTTTGCCTATTAGGCTTTTATATAAAGAGATGTGTTTAACAATACCAAATCTTTTAGGAATATTTTTGTCTTGAAAAATCAGCAATTTTTTTACACCGATTTTAGTTTTCTTCTGAATTTAGATCCCGTGATGGTCTTAAAATTCTCAGTTGACTTTTAATATTCTTTTTTCATCCTAAAGAGAGAGCCTGAACCCCCCTAAAACAATACTTTAATAGACAGTTTGTGGAGACCATTACTCTAGCCTAAAGTGAATACACACCTTGAAAATGGTTTGATCATTTCTTTTCCAGCTTTAAATTGGTAGATTCTCAGCCTTACACTTTGGGCAATATATTGACATGTAAATTTAAGAATAACAAACATCAAGGTAGCTCAACTATTCAGTTGATACTTAACATTGATCCTAATGAGCAAATTAGTTTTGCATTGTTCTACAGAGGTTAATAAAATAGTTTTTCAGTAAAACTTCTTAAGGAAGTAAATTTAATATAGATCTTCAGTAAAAAAATCAAAATATTTATTTGCCTTTATTGAATCTAGGTGTTTAGAGAAGGGCCTTCTTTTTTAAAAATTTTACTTTCTCATTCTGTTAGTTTCAGGTAGCACCTCAGTTGCCTATGAGTGAAAGAGAAGCAAGGCAATATAATTTTGCTTGGGCATCACTTCTAATGGCTTAAAACTTTAGTGAAATAATTTTATCTCACAAAAATGTGTTTTTGTTTTCAAGAGGAACATAATTTTCCTTTTTCTTCAGTGTTTCTCTGGAGTAACTTTTATTCATGTTTCCTTATTAATAAATCCAGTAAATATTTTATATAAAGTATGATTGAAACAGGCTATGACAAATTGATAATTACACTTGCATTGTAAAATATAGTATTTCAAACCCATATACTGGAGGCTACAGAGGCTAACTGTATTTTCATAAGATTAATGGCTCAAGTATAAGAGGTAGTTTTAGCATCCTCTGGAATCAAACACGAAGTGGCAGCCAAGTATATGTCATGATGACGGTTAAGCTGCTTATTGAATATTTTGTAAGGTTAAAAGCTCTCTGCCTTTGCATTATGCTACATTATTTAGAATGTCTATTGATTTTTAGAAGTTAGGTTGCTAGCATGAAGAAGGCAAGGCCATGTTGCAATGATTTCTATAAACTGACCCACTTCTCATTTATTTCTACCAAGCTGCACATAATTCTCACACTTGAAGGTCATAAAAGTTTTTCTAAAATATCTTAAGATGTTCAAACTGTAGCTTAGTTAATGCCAGTTTTCCCCACTTGCAGATAAACTGATCATAAGACTATCACATTAACCCAGTGACATTTATATCTTATCATATGTTATATTGAATGCACTCTATAAGAGCTCACTATTACAACATGTAGATGAATTTTGGATGTGAGGTTTATTAGTTTATATAATGTTAGCACTTACTTTTTTAGAAGTAAATCTTCTGTTACATTTGTTTTTACTCTGTTCATTAATTTACTGTACCTATAACCTGTGAGTCTAGTGCTAACCTGTAACCTGTTAACCTTGGCTCATTCAAAATGTCAAATGGATTTCTGGAGCTACTCTAAGGTTCCAAATGATCTCTTCAGTGATAAGTGACTTTCACTTTTTTCTAATGCATAATCAGAGGATTCCCACAAGATCAGGGGTGTATTGGACATGTGTACAGAGGACGAATGCACTGCTCCATATTTTTTAATAAAATATTCCAGACTAGTGATTAATAGTGTGATTTTGGTGTCCGGAGAAACTCTGAATTGAAAGAAAAAAATATTGTATCTTCTTTCTCATAAGGACGCACCTGATTTTTAATTATTTCCATTGTAATCTTCATATGTGGGGAAAATATTTCTTTCAATTATCTTAAGATATACAAATGATTATTTAATATTTATATTCTCTGGTAGGCTGTAATCTTTCTAAAAATCTGAAGAGATCTAGTAATTAATGGTATTTCTTTTGAATAACACATTACTATGTTGGTTGTTCTATAGTTAAAAGCATAGCCTCAACCAAAATGTCTGCAAAATTCTAATTTCAACAAATTCTCTTGTCACTTCATTGTTTAAAAGATATTGAAGCAAATTATTCTTTTATTGATCTTGAATTGCTAGGTAGATGTCGCTATATAACTTTATAACTATCTGTATTCATATTTAGACTTTCAGCATTTCTTGGTATCAATTTAAATGGCCACAACATCACTGTGCCATGTTGAATATGTGCATATGCATATTAACATTATTTATACTATTGTACATTATTTTTCTATTTATACCTTACTTATTCTAGAAACTATAGTTAAAATAACAAAAATTATACAATAATATAGAAAGATAGAAACAAGAATAACTTAAGAAAGGCTGGACTGGAAAAAATTAGAACAAAAGTAGAGCAGGATCAGAAAAGAAATAAAGCTCCTTAAATAGTTTTTATCCTTCTGCTTCAATTTTTACTTCAGGAAGTAAAAGGGAAAAGAAACGTAATCAGTTACAGTTTATTCTGCAGACTCACTCATGGGTAGTAGTTGGGATGAGGAGGGCCTCAGGGGTAAGCCTAGACGCTGTGTTCACTCCATAGCCTGAAAGAGTCAAGGCAGAGGCAAAGGTCACTCAGGAGTCAGAACATCCTCAGAATATATTCCAATCAGTGACTTCTGTGACTAGATAATTCATAACAGAAAATGAACCACAGTGAGGAAATTCTCAAAAAAACATGTTGGGAGTAGAAATAGAGAAAAGTTGATTGATGAATAAATGTTTTTTCTCCTGCACTACTTCACATTCAGGTTAACACATGAACACCTATAATTCAGGGAAGTCAGTCTCACAGCTCTTGATATATATTCCTTTTCACGATCAACACTGATGCCTTTGAAATATGTATTTTAGTAATTAAATAATTTGCATTCTGAAGGAAACAATTTCAATTAATTGTTTTATTAATCAAAGACTTAAAAAAAACCTGTTTTGCAGCTTCTTAAGTGGTTTGAATACTTAAGGAAAGGAATGTGGTGTCTGCTTTGGGCAGCAAAAGATGATGAATATAAATCAAATCATAATGTGATATGACTTATTCTGCTTAAACGATTTTTACAAAAACCTTGCTCTGGGTTAAAAAAAATAGTAGCAAGGTACGTTCTGTGTGACCTGAACACACATCCAAGTGAGCACACGCAGCCTGAGTGCATCATAAACGTGTAAAGATCAGTTCATTCCCTCAACAGGCATTTATTGAACATGAAGTAGGTACCAAGCATGATGCAAACTATACTTTCAAAAGTCCACTTTTGGGACATTCCAGTGTAATCCACACTAATAAAAGAGAAAGATGTAAATTGACCATACCTTTGTGACACCCACCAGCCAATCAGGAGTGGGTATGCAAATTAACCCAACAAAGCCAGTGGGTTAATCTGCATACACGAGTGGCCAGGGGCAGGGCAGGATGCTTGCGTCATTGCCATGGCAACGACGCAGGCATTCCGCACCTCCCCAGCCACTCTGGGCCTCTGGGTGGCATGGGAAGGCGGAAAGGCGGCTCCAACAGGAGTGAAGGTGGTGCTGACAGCCAGGGGAAGGAAGACCCATTCTTGCATGTATCTTCTTTCATCGGGCCTCTAGTGGAGGATATAAACAAAGGAATGATCTACAGGAAGCAAGGCACAAAGTCCTGTGACAAGTACTGTCATCAACCCCAGCTGAGGCGTTTTAACTCAGGAGGGGCAGGAAAACTTCACAGAGGACATAACTGTCACCTAAGACTTTAAAATAGCTACAGTTTGGAGACATGGATAAGAATTTCAGGCATAGGAAACAGAAGATGAGAATACACAGTAATGGCATATTTTCAGAAACATGGAAATGTGGGTAGTTCTTGCATGGTGAAGGGCGTGAAATAGAACTACAAAAATACAACTGGAGCACATCATAAAGTACCTTATATGTTAATAATGTGAATTTTTTTCATACTGGGAATGAGGAATCAATAGATGTTTTATTTTGTTTTGCTTTAATTTAACCATGCCAATGTTTTCTTATTTAAAAATATTTTTAAATCTAACAGTGAATATGAAAAAAAAATCAATTTAAGCAAGAAGTGGTTATCGTGATGTGAGTTACCAGTCTGTTACAGGAAATCGTGTATTTCAGAAACATTTCTGACATAGCTGATTGGATATTGAGGAAAAGGAAGACAAAAGTTTGGAGATAATATAAGTTATTGCAAAATTGTATAATTTATGTCAGTGAGGATTAATTAGAAAATGTATCTAACCCTGGTAGTTTGGCTCAGTGGATAGAGCGTTAGCCTGCAGACTGAAGAGGGTCCTGGGTTCGATTCCGGTCAAAGGCACATGCCTGGGTTGTAGGCTCGATCCCCAGTAGGTGACTTGCAGGAGGCAGCCGATCCATGATTCTCTCTCATCATGGATGTTTCTATCTCTCTCTCCCTCTTCCTTCCTCTCTGAAATCAATAAAAATATATTTAAAAAAAGAAAAAAAATGTATCTGGTAAAACTCAGGTAAAATCTGATAAATTCCAGAAATGACATATCAAATTTATGCCATCTACATGGAACAATATGTATCATTAATTCAAGTTATCTTTCTGGATAACATGTCCCATTATTTAGGGAGGCTCTCATAGGTGATGTATTCTAAAATGTGTGTGCGGAGGGCATTGTCAGGAGTATCCCCCTTCCTCTCCAACCTGGGCAAACACAGTGAACCAGACCTCCTGAAACTTGGATGATGCTAATGTGGAGGTCAGATCTTACCTCTAAGGCAGTATATGTATCAGATATTTCAGAGGTGGGAATGTTTAAAGCAAGTTTAAATTATATGTGTCCCATTATTTTGAATTTATTTTCAGAGTTTGGTTTGCCATTTTAGAAAGGCTTGAAATTAATCACTGACCAGAGAGAGTGTATCTTACTGTGCTTGACAGGAAAGATTCTAGATCTGGACTGCCGGGTTTGACGACTACATCCTCTGTTATTTATTAGCTGTGTGATTTAGAGCAACTGACTTGTACTCTTTGCTGCAGTGTCTTCACTGAGAAACACAAGGAATGGTTGCTAGCACTGCCATTAGTAGAGTACTGGAATGCAGTGTGGAATAAATAATTAAAGCAAACACTAATAGTGCCCCTAGCAAAGGTGAGGCCCTCGTCTGAGCATTTTGTATATATCATTAATTCCTTAGAAACCCCACAAATCATGTATCATTACTCTGTTTACAGATAAAAGAAAGGATGGTACAGAGAAGTTCTATGAATTGCTGAGTCAAGCAGTCAGCGTTTGGTAGACTCACTGTTTGAAATCAGTCAAGGTCCACTGCCTGTCTTACAACCACTTTCTTAATTTTCTTAATTTTTTTCATGGGCAATCTTACTTTGTGCTCATAGATGTAAAGTATTTAGAGCAGCATCTGGCACTGATTAAGTACCAGCAAGTCCTAGCTGCTGTTTCTACTACAATTTGATAATCTTGAGAGAATGAATATAGGAATCTGAAGTGCCTTATATACATGCAACACCTTATACACATATACACACCATCTTCTCATCAGTACAACATACTTTTTTAGAGAAATGCCTATCACAGCAGCTTGTGAGTGTAACATTCTCTGTTTTGTTCCATTTTTTATTTACCTGCTTTATTGTCTGTGTGGCTTAGTAGATTATGAAGTCTGTAAGAGAATAAAGTGTGTCTCTTTCTGTTACTGTTTTACACACACTGACAAGCAAAGAGCTGGGCACATCATAGGTATTCAGTAAATATTTATGATAAACAAAGGTGAGCTCAATAGAAATACAAAGAAAAGAATCATTTTTCCTCCTTACTCAGTTGTACAGCCTATCACAAAGGCATTGCAATGAGAAGAACATTTTGCATTATTTTTCTACTAGAAGCCCGGTGCACGAATTCTTGCACCAATGGGGTCCCTCGGCCTGGCCTATGTAATCAGGCCAAAACTGGCTATCTGACATCCCCCAAGGAGTCCCGAATTTCAAGAGGGCACAGGCCAGGCTGAGGGACCCCACCGGTGCACAATCGGGGCCGGGCAGGGACGCAGGAGGGTTGGCCAGCTGGGGAGGGACTGCAGGAGGGCTCCTGGGCATGTCTGGCCTGACTCACTCAGTCCTGATCTGCCAGACCCCAGAGGAAGTTAACCTACCAGTTGAAGTGTCTGTCCTCTGGTGGTCAGTGCACGTCATATGCTAAGTGATTGTCCAGTCATCTGGTCATTAGCATATTATGCTTTGATTGGTAGAACATATGACTGGACAACTGGACACTTAGCATATTAGGCTTTTATTATATAGGATTAGGCTTTTATTATATAGGATAACCATTAGCAAGCTTACAGCCAGATCCTCAGCTAAATAATGTGTGCATGAAGGAAATGTAAGCAGGGTTCTCAGGCCCATTTAGTGGTGCCATTGCCTTTCTCCCTGTATCTTCTACTGGCTTTGTCTCAAGAGTAGCGTAAGAAGCATAAAGAGCATAAGTATATTTCCTGTAGTTACAGCCAAGATGCAGGTCAGCTCCCGAGAACTAAAATACCTGCAAATAGAGGATATCCTAGTTTTAGTGGAAAGATACTTGAATCTAAGTATGAAGTTTTTCTTCCTCCAAAGAAAATAAAGATATTTATACTAGTGCATTGTGCAGACTAAGATGCCACCTGTTCATCCTGACTATGTTTATTCCTACTCCATGAGATAATACCACCAAATAATTTTCTCCCCATTATGTTCCCAGCAAAAATAAGCTAGAAGGGAGTACTGTTATCTCTATTTTACTATCTGAAACTAGACTGGCTTTCCAAGTTTTGGAACACAGACAGGCAATATAAAGGAACATGAAGAGAGAATAGAAAGAAGAGAGTGGAAAGCTATGATCTATTGGTGGAAGTGATTTTCTTATGTAGAGAACTTTGGAGAAATGAATGCAAAGACGATATCAAACTTTCTTAAATGTCAATCTTTTTTGGAAAGAGGTCATTTCTTGGTACTGATTTTCACTTAAAATGGCTTTGTTATCAGATTTATAGATAGTTTAGGATTGTATCCTCTTTAGATGATTGAAAGAGTTGGTATCATTTTTACCATAGATATTTTTATCACATACATATTTTTAAATTGGTACTGAGGGGATATTGTGTAAAAATGTTATGTGTTGGACCTAAGATAAATAGGCCTTGGTTTTAACCCCTCAAAATGTTCCTGTGCTTTATCTATAATGCAGAAATATGGTGTGATTTGTCAATGAAAATGGTGTCCTTACATGCATTACATTTCATTTACCAAAAATAGTTACTTGGTTTTGATTCAGTTCACCTTATCACGTTTTACCATACTGATGTAACATAGATATTGATATCCACATGAATATAGTGTAGAGGATTGTTCATTACCTCTGATAGCTGTGTGTTTATATTTTTAATCAGTAAAAAGATTGCTATTTTAATCATAGTCCTTAAATTATATTTAAAAATGGTCAGACTTTTTTAAAAATGCTACAGTTCACAGAAATTTAGGTTTAATAATGCAAATGAAAGCATATAGTGTCATTGATTTTAAAATATCTAAACTACAGGCATGCATGTTATATCATAAAATATTGAAAAATGTGAGTGAAAATTCTACCAAAATTTTGTATGTTTTGAACAGCAAGTTTCTTTATAGGCTTCTGCTGTTCTAACATTCAAATTAATGTTATTTAATTAAACACTCCCTTTTAAGATAGATAGGTAACATGTATTTATTTTGCCAACATAAAATAAAATACTTTTTGTGCTTTTATGAGCTTTTGCTTTGTGCATTATCCTTACTGGGTATAATTCTTTGCAAAAAAGTCCAGTCTCAATCTATATTGTAAAAATAATTTGAACCTATTTCTTGAAACAAATGATGTAATTATTTAAAATACTTCCGATATCTTCAAAGATAAATACCCGAAGCATAGAAATATCTATGGAAAAAGATCAGATTTTTTTTTAATCCTCACCTGAGGATATTTTCCATTGATTTTTAGAGAGAGTGGAAGAGAGGGAAAGACAGAGAGAAATATCGATGTGAGAGAAACACATTGATTGGTTACCTCCTGCACACACCTGATGAGGGCCGGGGGCGGGGAGGATCCTGCAACCAAGGCACATTCCCTTGACTGGAATGGAACCCTGGGCCCTTTGGTCCACAGGCCAAACCGGCTAGAGCAAGACCAAATTTTTTTAATTGCAAAAAGAAATAAGTTGTGATGAGAGACAGGAAGGGAATGAAATTTTATTATAATGGTTTTTGTACAACTACGCCCCACTTTACAAAATACATATCATCTTCAAAATGTGGAAATTATTTTAAAAAATCAAGTCTTAGTTTAGATATATTAGCAAAGCACACTTTTAAGAGAAAGTTTGTGTGTGTGCTTGTGTTTGCTCAGTGCTTTGTATCTCGCCAAAGGGGCACAAAATAGCTTTAGAAAATGCCTATAGTCTTTCTATGTCTATCCAAATCACAGATTCCAAATCCTAATCTAGAAAGAGTTTTTATATGGCTTGCATATGAAAGTATGTGTATATTTACATTGGCATGAAAGTGACACACCATCTTGATTGTGAAGATACTGTTGGGAGATATTTTCCTTGTCACACAGAGTGAGACAGCAAATATTTGTTGAATGAATGAATGGACAGTTTGTAAATAATCACCCTGCTTACGTTTTAGATCATAAAAATGATAATGTGGTCAGTTGTAAGTTAATTGTCTGAGACAGGTGGTGGCAAAAGCCTCATATACTAGTTTCTTAGGCAATGATAATGTCCTTCCATAAATTATTTTACTTTTAAGTACTAGGCCAGCGATAGAAGGAAACATCAACCAAGGTTACGTATACTAAAAGAATTTACTGGCAAACACCTTATGTTCTATATACCTCCTTACTTAAATCATTCTGTGATTTACAAATAATTTCTACATGGGGTAAATGGTTAAATATTTTTTATGAAGATGTATTTATCCATTCAGTAAGCACTTAGTAAATGCTTTCCTTCAGCAGTATGTTAAGTAGTGGGGCTATAGGTGTGTACACATGATAGCCATGGTCCCTGTGCCAGGGATGGTTTCTCTTGTGACAGAAACAAATAAAAAAACAAGTAAACACATAAATGAGCAAAATAAATTCATCTTATGATAAGTACTTTGAACAAAATTAGTGAAGACTGGGAATTTGGGAATTGAATGAATCTATAGTTACAGTTTTCAGGGGAAGCAATTTAGAGGAAACATTTAAGCTGAGATCTGTAAATTGCAAATTCAGCTTAAAAAGATACTTTCTCAGTTGGATAAGGTCTAGAATATCTCCAAAAGCAGGCCCCTGGGAGGGGAGAAGGAGAGAGCCTAGAATGCCTAGGATGCATACAATAACCAGAAAAGTTGGAAATGCTTGCACTCGATAGCTAATGCCCATTTACCAATGTAGAAACATTCCTATTCTGTACAGTAGTTAAGAAGCACCCTTATTTTTATATTGTTCAACCAATGTTTGGGATGTTAAAATAACTGCCCAATATAAAACAACAAAATAGAATTTTGATAATGCCCAAACAGAGTATAATTTTATATATTAAGTTATGACTATATATCTATTTTTTATTTGATTTCTTTATTTTATACATGTTTCCCAGGATAGTCCACTGGTCTTACAGTCTGACAGGAATGTAACAGTGAATGCAAGAAATCACATGGGGCAGTTAACTGGACAGCTGACAGTAGGTGAGTCTCTGGGGGTAAAATTGCTTCTACCATCTTACTCCATTTAAAACTCTTGTGGTTGTTGAAATTGGGAAAAGCAAAAGTATATTATTTCTCTAATATATAACTAGACATCCCAATACAGCCCAATAATCTTGCACATGATTTGTTTGTCATGAGGCTAGCTATGGTTTCCTCTGTTCGGTAGTTATTCCTCTTGTCAATGTGTTATTATGGGGCTGAATTATATATATTTTGCTGTTATTACTCTTGAATTATAAACTGCACAATTTTCTTACCAAATATCTCCCTAGTATGTGTTCAATTATAGTAAATAGGCTTGAACAAACATGTAAGATATAACATTATGTGGTCTATGTATCCTTTATTTTAGGCAAATAATTTACCAATAAATATTATTATCAACTTATATAAATTAAAAGTGACATAATAGTTGAATATAATAAATCTAACATTTATGAATTACTTATAAATTTGATATTGAATCATCTAAACTTTAAGACTAATAGGCTTTAGAAGTAATAAATACCTATTTTATCATATTGTCAAAATTTTAATTTAGAGGTTCATAATACATGGCATTATTATTTGAGTCAATTTGTGTAAGAAGAAAGGCAAATTAAAAGTTAGTCATAGTTATGTAAGATAATACAAAGATTTAATTTATGTGTAATTGTTAAAATATTTTTTTAGAATATAACAATTTTCTGTGGGAAAATTGCCTACCACTTATTGATTTTTTTCTGTGTGTTATGTGTGTATGTATGAAAGTATATTACAAACGATAACTTACAATTTTGAGGACTGAGTTATTCTTTATGATGATAAGTACAGCATCATTTTAATGCACATGTATGTTTCTAATATTTCTAATTAAACTACACCAAATTATATCATTTAAAATGTGAGATTTATAGACATGAGTTTTATTCCTTCCAGTTCCTTTATAGGTATTGAAATACTTCTTGGTACGCTATTCATTTTATGAAACCAAAAGTGGAACTTATATCTTAACATATATTTCTAAAATATATAATTTCATTTTATTTATAATAATTAAATTTTATTTTACATATCTTTAAAGTGTAAGAGTTGGTCAGTATGTATCTATTAATTACTATAACTGGTTAGTATTTTGTGATCCATAGAAATATATCAATTAGGAAGTGGGGTCATATGTAAATGTGTTCAAAATTAGAGAAAAGAAATATGTCTATGGATACAGAACTAGTCCAGAAGCACCAGGCACTAGTGTAAATGACCTGCCAACTCATTATTGTTACAATGTTGGAACTGCAGAAACAGGCGTAAGCTGGCAGATTTTTCATATCATAATTTTCTTAATGTTGAGAACACTTTAGATAGATGAAACTTTTTTTTATATCCTGGTCTTGATTTAAAAAAGAAAAGGTCCTTAGTGGAAATACCTAAATGTATATTAAACACAAAAATACATATACAAGTGTCCACTGTAATACAATAGCTATATACCAGTAACTATTGTTAGTAGAGCTGAACAGCTGTTTGATTATATGGAGTAATCAAGTGCCATTTGCATTTTGCTGTATGCTTTCCTGCTGGAAATATAAAGAAAGATAGTATAATGATTGTATTTTTAACCATTGTCTCCAACTGATTTTAATACAGTATCAGTTTTGTCAGTTGAGAAGAAAAGAGAAGAATGAAAAGACAGAGAGAACAGGTGGGTGGAGGGAGAAAGGGTATGCTTCGTTTTAAATGAAGCAAATCAATAAGTTAATGATGTAGCAGCTTGTATCTGTGGATGGAAATATACTCAATCCATTGAGGTTTAAACTAAAAACTGTTTAATACAAAATTCTATATATGATTGGTCAGCAAAGCAAATATCCATTTGTCTTGTATCCTGCCCTTCTAATTTTTTCATACAAGCCTACCTTCCTGCTGATTACATTTGCAAGGGATATGTGTAATGAAAGGAAGACCTGAACAGACCTGCTGTGTTCATTCTAATCCAGACTCTTTCTGAGACTATGAAACCAGATCATTTCTAATTTAATACATGAAAAGAAAACATTTTATACTTATGACAGCTCAGACATATTCAAAATTAAATAAATCGACATTTTTAGATTTGGGGTTTAAAAAAAATCAATTGAAAAATATTTTGTGTGCTTATAAAAATACTAGAGGCCCGATGCATGAAATTCATGCACTCAGGGGGGTAGGGTCCCTCAGCCCGGCCTGTGCCCTCTCACAGTCCAGGGCTCTCACAGTTGGAGACCCCTCACTCCTTACCGCTCACCTGCGACAGAGGCAGGAGAGGCCCCCGCCGCTGCACTCGCCAGAACTGACCAGATGGTCAGTGCATGTCATAGCGACCGGTAGTTCCACTGGTCATTCTGCCGTTAAGTCAATTTGCATATTAGGGTTTTATTATATAGGATAGATTTTGTGTTAAATTTATGTTAATAATAGAATACTACCCCTACCCCCATGACGTGTAAGATTCCAGTTTTTAATAGGAGGAGATGAGTGAATTCAAGATTTCTTTACAGAATTTATTTTTCTTAGAATAAAGCTGAAAGGACTAAGGTTGTTTTTAAGAAGTGATTAAAGAACATACAAGATCCTAAGAGGTCAGATTCCTTCAAGAAAAAGCAAGAACTTTTAAACATGTGCCAGAGTCATTAACCAGGTCAAAATTTCTACTTTTCAATTATAAATGTCTATATTAGCAAGGCGGTCCTTTTTTATATGTGACATAAAGGGTGTGTGATTTTAGATGTTATATGTTCATATAACATATGTTGATAGCATAATAGTTTCTATTTTTCAGGACATTCTCATCAAATAACATGGATAAAATGTGAAGTATGCATTTTTGTGAAACATATCACATTTTCTTAGGAAACTGCTATAATGTGATGAACAGAATAAAAAATCATTTTTAGGGCAGTGCATGTGTAATATTATGTAGTTTTGATATAGACTTTGTTCATAAAACTGGTCATTAATTCTGTAGTAATTGGATTTGCTAAAAATATAATTACCTTTCCAATAATATCATGGAGATAATTATATTTTATTTCCCAATAACATTACATTGATCTATAATAGAAAAGACAAACTATTGTAAGTAGTTTAAAAATATAAATGTTAATTTCACCAAATTAATTGCTCTTCAATATTTCTTCGCCAACTTGAATAAGGTATTAAATTATATGTTGCTTATTCTTACATTGCATTATAAAGTATTATTTAATTTTGATAAAGCAATAGCTAAAAAGTAATAAGATTTTTTCTTTTTTTACTTTCGTATGTCTTGTTATCAGTCAATAGCAGGAAAATAAAAATAAAAGGAGAATAAACTGAAAATTGAACATGGAATAATATTAATGAGAAAAGATAGTTTTGGTTTTAATTATTTTTGTTTAGTAGCATCCTTACTTTAAATTTCAGTCACAAACAATGTTGATTTAAAAACCCAGAATGATTGCTATGCGATCCTGTGTTGTAAAAATAATAAACTCCATGCTGCCACATCTATATCATTATCCCAGTAAAACATTAAGACTAATTGGGTATTAAATAATTAGAATGTAATTGTTCTGAAATTTTTCTTTTAAACTGTGCTTAAGTCACAATCTTATGCTTCAAATGGGAACTTGTATTTCATCATAATTCTTCTTATTTAATGCTCAATGAATTTGGGAAAATTAATTAACTCCTAGAATTGCTAGCTGTTATTGTCAGAATCATTTACTCATCATTGATATTGTCGTTTTCATTTTTCAAGAATCAGGGCATATCAAATTATATAAAAACCTCAATTACAATCTACAATTCCTCATTTTTCTTTCTTTAAATTTTTTAATCATCACCAGAGTGTATGTTTTTATTGATTTTAGAGAAAGAGGGGGAGCAAGAGAGGGAAAGGGGGGGAGAAAAAGAGACAGAGGGGGAGAGTATCATCAACGTGAGAGAATAACATGGCTTGGTTGCCTTCCATATGCACCCAACAGGCAACCTTTGGAGACAATGCTCCAACCTACTGAGCAACACTGGCCAGGGTTTTTTGTTTGTTTTTTTCAATTTTGTTTGTTTGTTTTTTGTCTATCTTTATTCACTATTTCTTCAAGGCTTTAAACTTCTTCAAAGTGATTCTTAAATACATCTAACTATATAGCAGTAAGTAAAAATGCCATGGGCAAGAAATTAAACACATTGACATTTACATTCAGTACCAGTTTTCTTTAAATATTTCACATTGTCAGGCTTAATCACCACACAATACTGCAAACAAGTGCAGAGGGCTCTGCAGGAAAACGGTCTCAGGTTTCTTCGGAGTCTGAGGAGCTTGCTTGTCTTCATTGCCCTGGGGATTTCTGAGGGAGGGACTCAGGGAGTTGGGACGATGAATGAGCAGCAGATGGGCCAGCACAGACGTGGCTGCACTGGCCCTTTGCCGTTTCCAGGGTCTGTCAATCCACTTCACACTTAAACATCAAATGTGTTTTATTTATGATTGGAGAAGATGTGCTTGATAAGAAAAAAATTACACTTCTAGAGTTGTGTAAGGAAAATATTTTTCTTTGATTTGTTTACTTCTCACTTTGAGTCAATACACACAAATAATACAGTTCATAGGATGAAACAAACATTTAGAAAATAAGTAAGTTTATAAGGAGATAAAAATGTATAAATACATAAAAATACATTAAAATTTGTACAGTTTACTTATATATAAGCTATTTGTATCCCTATAGAGTAATTAATTAAACTACATTGACCTTCCTGGTAGTAGAGTTACAAGGGAATTGTAACAAATGATGTGTTACCACTACATTTAAGGGGAAAAAAAACATATGAGCTTCTTATGGGAAACCAAAATTACACTGAATAAAATGTATACATCCTATATAATAAAAACCTAATATGCTAAGTGTCCAGTTGACCAGTTGGCCATTCAACCAATCAAAGTGTAATATGCTAATGATACGCTAAGGCCGCTCAACCGCTCGCTATGACATGCACTGACCACCAGGGGACAGACACTCCAACCAGTAGGTTAGCTTGTTGCTGGGGTGTGGCAAATCAAGACTGAGCAAGATGGGCCAGACATGCCCTGGAGCCCTCCCGCAGTCCCTGCCTGGCTGGCCAACCTCCCGCATCCCTCCCCAGCCCCAATTGTGCACCAGTGGGGTCCCTCAGCCTGGCCTGTGCCCTCTCGCAATTTGGGACCCCTTGGGGGATGTTGGAGAGCCAGTTTCGGACCAATCCTGTAGGCCAGGCTGAGGGACCCCACTGGTGCACAAATTCATGCACTGGGCCTCTAGTTGATTAATAAAAAGAAAACTGGGTGATACAGTGTATACTGCTTTTAGCAACTCTACATCAAAGAAGCATTGGGCCTGCTAACATTTTGTCATAGTGCTTCAAAGAATGCAGAGAACAAGGCAACAAATTGCAGTTAGATAAAAATAATTGTGGGTGGCAAAAATATAATATGTTTGCTGGTTCAACTTAATTCAAGCATAAAGATCTAGACCTACTTGCAAGAGATGATGTGTGTGACCATTGTTTAAGTGATATATACCTTCATCTGGACTTGTCATTGATCAGATGAGGAAAGAGCCCAAAAATCTTAGTGACTGTGACTGTAGCTGGATCTTTTCATTTTAGAAATCAAGTAACCTGATGATAAAATCATGCACTTGAGTAAAAACTGGAGACCCTATGTCTTTTAATTGTCAATGGCTCTCTGCCCACCTCACTACAGCCCCCAAAAGCCAAGATAGACAGATACACTCACACACACACACACACACACACACACACACACACACACATGCACTCACACACACACGCACACACACGCGCACACACACACACACACACACACACACACACACACACACCACAGTTGTCCCCATAGAAGGAAAGCAAAGCCAGCACAACTTTAAAGAGACAGCAGGGTTGATGGAGACATCAGCATTTTATTCTGTTCAATATGCTCCAAGATAATTTGCTTAGGAGCTTTTAAAAAAAAATTACCAGCCAACTATCATGACAAAATAAAACCTCTGTAAAGCAAGAAGTGCATAAAATCACATAGATTTAAGGATTAATCACATCATTAGTCACAAAATTTTAATAGTGACTATGTTATAATTAAGAATTTAATATACATTGATGCTTATTGGATTGTTTAAACCACTGAGCATTTTTCAATGTTCCACAAATGTAAGTTAATTCTATGTCCTAAGATTTTACAAGATTAGATACAAAACATGTGCTAAAGAGGCACTTTGATTAGGACTAATTATTAAGAATTATTCTAGAAAACCAAAAAATCAGAGCATAAGTTCAATGAAAAATCTTTTTAAAATACAGGCATATATAAGTTTTAAATAATAATAATAGTATAGGGAAAAAATAGTATGAGGACTTGTCTAATATGGTTTATGTATCAAAACAATATAAAGGAATATGTTCACCTAGAAATCATCATTTCCTGGGAAACTAGTTTTTGGAAGGTATTACATTTTTTTTCTTTATTGATGAAGGTATTACATATGTGTCCTTATCCCCCCATTCTCCCCCACCCCCTACTCATGCCCTCACCTTCCTTGGTGTCTGTGTCCATTGGTTAGGCTTATACGCATGTATACAAGTCCTTTGGTTGATCTCTCACAGGATGGATGAAAAAATCAACAACTTATGGAAGGTATTACATTTTAATAATTAATAGCACTGGGCCTAGAACAGCTAAATCCCAGATCTGTCACTTCCCAGTTCTGTGACGTTATGCAAGTCACACTGGACATCATCTCCAGTATTCATATCATAAAGTAGATGTGAGGATTAAATAAACAGATATATGTGAAATTTGGGGAATACTTCCTGAAGCATTATGTGTATGTTAGTAATTGTAATTTTTGTTAGATCTCCATGTAAATAATTCTGTACACTTGACCAAGTCTCTAGATTTTACTTTGCTCATCTATGAAATGAATATTATGCTACACTGCCTCCATGTTTCTCTCCTGTTCCACATCTAAAAGTGAAAAACTATTTTTTGCCTTTAGGGAAGGAAATTAGTTGATGAATAATTTCATCCATTAAATCCCCACTGTATAGTAGTCCTGACAAAATGACACCCTATTTGAGTATTTGAAATCTTAGCCCCAAATTAGAAGTATTTTAGATTTAGAATGAGAATGTGAATAGACACAACTAAATCAACATCATTATGTTTTTATACTTTCATCAAATTTTATAATGAAATTTAATACACAAATTAATTCAACAAGCCACATCAGCTTATTTTTGTAAATACTAAACATCAGCATGTTTTGTCCTGAAATAAATGGAGAAAAATGTAGATGAGGAGTTTATAATAAATATTTAAAGACCCCTAAAGTGACATGTAATCTTGCATTGAAGCAATTACTACTGTGAACACCTGGGAATTGCTTAATTGACTGCAGATGGTGTAGAACATAAAAAAAGTAGAAGGTTACAGATTATTCTTATGTACCAAATTTATGTTTTTTTCATTGACTCATTTTTTTAACTTAGAGAATGCTGTAGTAGTCTGGGACAACTTAATAAGAATGAATATTTTATGTAAAATAGGCTGCAAATCATGGAGAATAGATCAACAAAAACACTTAGGTTTAATGTTACACATACCGGTTAAATGATTAAATACATCGTTGATTTTTAAGGGTTCATTGTTAATATCAATCAATTCATATTAATTAAACTACTATTAACTAGTTTACTAATTCATCAGTTTGAGAAAGTAGTACATTGAAGCAGATTCCTATGATTTTAGGACAAAGATTGCATTTTTAGACATTAGGACCCTCAGGTATAATGAAAATTACAGTATCTAAAGAAAATGCAATAATGTGCATGTTTTAAAAAATCATATCACATGAGATTTTTATGTCATTGTCTTAACATCCTGAGTCATTACATTGCCTTTTTGGTGTTAGTTGCAGATTGTTATTCAATAAAGACAAAACAAATGCTTTGTCTCAAATATTTAATTAAATTCTCAAATATGTGGAGAGTTAGGCATGCAGGACGAAGGAATGCTGAGGATTTCTTCCTGGAGGACCTAGACCGAATTCTGAAGTAGATGGTTTGGCTCAGTCATTTCTAGCCTTGCCTGCTTCTGTCCTCCTGCTCTTATCAAGTACCTGCCCTAGTCTGGGATCCATCATTGTAGTTCTTAGAGGCCAGTTCCACTGCACAGTGCTCTGTTTTATGGTCCTAAAGACCATCCCTGCAAGGTGTTGGCCTCTCCTTGTCAAGACCATGGGTAGCTAATCTGCTAAAATTGTCAGGGATCCTAATGCTTTGACTGATAGGGAACGTCATGGAATATCCTCCTTTTCAAGCAAAATATATGTTTCAAAATATGGTAATAATGCCTTTAGTTGTCAAAGAAATAAACCTAGGCTTGAGTATTTAGGAATGAGCATGTGGAATATAATGAAAAATGGTGGTTCTATTAGGTCGTATTATAAAGGGGCCAAACTCACCATCTTCGCATTACCTAGGCCAGTCCATCTCTTTATGTGGTGATAAAAGGAAGTAATATTGTTCTTTTCAATAAATGTAATGCAAGAATTGGGTACATATTTATAACATAATACTAAGGAAAGCACTAAAGAGCTGAATCACTATTTTGTTAATTATGTGATTACATTAAATAATTTAAAATGTGCCACAACTATAGCTGTGTTTAAATTTTAATGGTAAGAAGATTGTAATGAAATAAAAATGATATATTACAGAGCTTACTACAGGATAAGAGTAAAACAAAGTAAGCAAAATACAAGAGTGGTTATTTACTTCATATTTTAGATGTTTAGTGGGCACCATAACTGTATGACTTATCTGAAATTAATGAGTCTATAGTTTATACACTGATCCAAACTTTGTTTTTAATGAGGCTCCATTTGTGGGACTTCATAATTGCAGGTGCTTTGAGTTTCATATATAATTGACTTATTGAACATGCAAATTTTTGTTGGCCTCAATAAGAAACGTGTCTTTGGAAATTTGCTTAATGGGGCATACTGTTCACAAATGTAAGGTTATGGGACTAATTATCTGAAAACATCTGTGGTAGGAAGCTAAATAAGACTTAGGGGTCCATGTGTACACGGAAGATTATTTATCTCAGTTTTAAGGCCTTGGATGAGGTTGCAGTGGAACCCAGACCACTAAGGAGCAATACTAATGGCCTGGCCATGGAATACAGGGAGATAAACTGTGGGGACCATTACTTATGATGGTCTATTAAGTGCATTAGCTTTTTTCTCAAATTTCACTTTGGAGTATGTGTCTATTCTTATGTGTAGTTTTGGAGAAGTTCCAAGTCAGATAATGTATACATCAGAAAAATAAGCACAGTGGGAATAGAAAATGGAGTATAGGAAAAGGGAAAAATGAACCAGAGCAATTCTTGTTTCCAAGTATTTGCTGGACCCCTGATAATATACTCCGTAAGAGTAGTACCACATCTCCTTAAGACTACCTTAAAATTGCTATCAGTCTCTTAAACTGAATTCTTTGGTTAAAGCGTTTAACCAGCTCTGAATTTACTTGCAACCTTTCCCCCCAATATTATACTTAGATATTTTGTCATATATTTGCCTAAAATCAAGAATATGAAACCTTATACTGCCCTCATACATAGATCCAATTGTGGCATGGCTAGTTTTCAATCTTCCAGCTGAGGTCCTGTGTCTGCTGCTTTCTTTTCTAAATGCTCACAAACACATCAGACCACTGCAATTTTCATAGTCCATCCTCCTCCAACCCCTCCAAGAAATTAATGCATGTTAATGCCTACTATTTAAAACCTATCTTTTCTCATGTCACAATATTTAGGGGAAAAATCTCTCATTTCTAATTTTGCATTGCTTTTGCCATTTTGTATTATTCTACAAAGATTACTGAAAGTAACTTACAGAACAGTCACGATACAAGTTATTTTGGGAGACTAGGGGGTATTGTGGCTCTAAAAAATAAGCTTCCCCATAGTCTTTCTTCCTGAGTCTTCAAGATTAGATCTCCTTTTTCCATCTCCTGTGGCCTCATTTTTCACTCAATTTTCACTTTTAAGTGAATCATTAAATGTATCAAAAAAAAGCCGTACTGGAGAATTGTGGGAAATAAAGCCTTCAATATTATATCTGGAAAATAAAGCCTTCAACGTCATACACTAAGACATTAATTATATGTATTTTTACATTAAAAGCTCTGAGAAATCATAAACTGTAGTCATTGCAATTACTAGAATAAAAGATACCGAGAACACCCAGTGCTGGACTGGTTGAATCTCATAAGCTGCTGCTGCTGGGGCCAAAATGCAACAGCCACTCTGACCAAATTTGCCTATTTCCTGTGAAGTTAACAGGGTCACACAGAGGCTTTCTTTTTGTTTGTTTGTTTGTTTGTTTGTTTGTTTGTTTTTGAATTTCATTGAAGCTAATCAGCTTCCCTTCAAAATACAGCTCCTGTTTCTGTTTTCTCACCCATAAGCAACTGATCATTTAGAAGAGCCCCTTTTTTTAATGCAACATTAAACAGATCACCCCTGCTTTTGAACAGTGAAAATAGAAATTAACTCTGGGATTCATTTGTTGATATCACATTGATAACAAAGGCGATGAATGCAAACAACGTAAAACTATTGAAAATTCAACCGACGCCACTGAATAGTTTATGGTTCTTAGGATTAAATAGTTTCAAAGAAAAGTGTGTTCAGAATCTAAACGGAAGAGGTGCTGCGAGGCTGGTTTCCTGTCAGACAGAAGGCACGAGGCCACTGTCTGAGCATGGAAAGTGATGAGCTCCTTCGTGCCTTTTCAAAATACACCAAGAATTTTCTTGTGTGTAGAAAATTTAACGGGTTAAGGAAAGTGTTAGTAGGGTCACAGTGTAAGTAACAAGAATAAACAGTTTTGAGAGTCTAATAAGTGTTTCAAAGCAAGAACGTCATGTGATATTAGAAATGATTTAATAATGATTATGATCTTAAATGGGTTTTTTGGCCTCCTTCCACTCTATCCTTTATCGGGCCTCTTTTCCCCCGGGTCATTTTATAATTTGTATAGCAAGATAATAAAAGCTCTTTCATGTCAGAACATCAATAGATCTGAATTTATTATTTTTTTCTTTCTGTGTAGCAGACACAGTTAGAGGAATGAAAATAAAGAAATATTATTTAGCATAACTGAGCTTTCACTTAGGGGTATATGTCAAAAAGCACAAAGCTATGTGACATACCAAATAGTGACCATGTGTTTTGGTGCAAAGCCATGGAAGGCATGCTTAGAAAATTTAAATTATGTTCCAGCTCCCTACTTCTGCATCCCCCTAGCTTCAGAGCTGGAGTTCTTTCCCCTGCACCTGCCACCTGGTTTATACCCATCAGATGCCCTAGTGATATCTTACCTGCTGACAAGGAGAATTCTGCAACTTACGGCATTATCACCAAAGTTCTCTTTTGTCCTTGGTATTTCTATCCCCTTATAAATATATTTCTAAATGCATTAAAGTAACAATCTACTTTACTCAATTTAAAAAGTATCTACTTTGTTAGAACAGGTAGTTTGTACAGGTTTCAACTTGAAAAGCTAGTATGGTCCATGTTGTATCATTTTCCATATAAGTCCAAAAACTGTGGACATTATTTGTTATGCAGAGTCACTTTAAAAGTTTGAGCTCAGAGTGACACCCTGGTATCAAAGATGTGCTTTGTGATGCAAATTAGAAATAAACTGATGAATGGGTGTAAGTAAAGTTATGTCTAGAGGATAAAGGATGAATTTAACACATCTTCCTTTGGGATTCCTGGAGAAGATGACCATCTGGGTGCAGGAAGTATATAGGAGGGTGCTTTTGAGATGTACACAGGTAAGAGAATGAAGAAGGTATGAAGACAGGACTGTGGAGAGGAAGGAAGTGACCCTTAATGCCCTGCAATGGAGGCCTCAGTTTGTCCTACTAGTAGGATCTCAGGGACTCAACTGCTGCTGGGAGTCCAGCATCAGTTCAAAGTGCCATAGGAAGCAGAAAAGCATCTGAGTGAAGAGCAAGGAATCTGGAGACAGGCTACAGGGATTTATTCCCATGCATCCGTTTACCAACTGTGTGATTTAGGCAAGTAAGTTCACCTTTCTGTGTCTGAGATTCCTAACTGTTAGGTGGGCATAATGATAATATTTGCCTTGTTATTTTGATCATTAAATAAGTTGATGTAAGTGACATTCTTGGCACATATTAAGCACTACAGGTGTGCTAGCTGCTAGTATTAGTAGTATGTCTTAATGAGAGAACCACCAGAAAAGATTTATTCAGACGTGCCATAATTTTTATTGGATGGTGATCACTCAAGGTAACATTTAATTCTAGCATCTAAAGGTTATTGAGTGCTATCGCTTGATTTATTGGCATGGGCAGGTGCTTTCACATGTCATGACATTCACAAGACTACTGCTGGGCGATAAGCACAATTAAATTACCCACAGCATCTGGCCCTTTAACCAGTCACTGACAGGACATTAAGGTTTTATATTTGTTCTCTCTCAGTTTTCTGACATTCCAACAGCTCATTAATTCTGATAACAATAAATTATTCTAGATGTGAATGTTTTATATGAACATAAAAATGAGTAGTGAATAATGCCTTATATTAATTGTACTACTTTACATTGTTATTTATTGAAAATATACATGGAAAAAGTGAACTCTAGGATATACATCTTTATTAAAGTTATCAGTTTCCCACAAAATTAACTGACAAATGTAAAACAATTCAAATGGAAATACTAATGGGTATTTTACAACTTGATAAAATATTTCCAAACAATATAATTTAATAAAAAGCCAAGAGAATTTTAATATGTGTAACGTCAACTATTACAGGCACAATAACTAATACAATTTGGGTCTAAAAAGATGAAAAGCAATAACTAGACCAGGATAGAAAACCAAGGAAGTTACCATGTATCTACAGTAACTCAACATAGGTTAAAAGTATCCTGTGAAGTCAATGGGGATGTAAGAAGGGGAATTACTAAACACAGAAGGTTGACTTAATTGTTCAACAGTTTAGTGACAGGAGTTAAATCTCTACAACTTTATACAATAAAACAAAAAATTGACCTTGGAGAACTGTAATGGTTTTATTTAAAATTTGAAACAAATATGAAAAAAATATATATTAGAAGAGCCATCTGATCTTGTGTGGAGAAGGTCTTCCAGAGTATACTGTGCATTAAAAGCTGCAGAAGAAAAAAATTAATTGATTTACATGTATGAAAGTTAAAATTCTTCTAAAAGTTAATACTCCCATAAACAAAACTGAATGCCAATATGTAAATATTAACAAAATTACCATCTTATTTGAGTTTGCTCTCTAAAGAAGGTTTCTATTTTCAGTTTATTTTTGTGTATGGTGTAAGTTGGTGGTCTATATTAGAGGAATCCATAGGCAGCAAAATCTCAGACATACGCCAAAGCAATATCTTCACCAATACAGCTCCTAGGGCAATGGAAACTAAAGAGAAAATAAACAAATGGGACTACATCATAATAAAAAGCTTCTGTACAGCAAAGGAAACCATCAATAAAACTACAAGAAAGCCCACTGCATGGGAGAACATATTTGCCAGTGTTAACACCAATAAGGGTTTAATCTCCAACATTTACAGGGAACTCACACACCTTAACAAAAGAAAGATAAAAACCCAATCAAAAAATGGGCAGCCAGAACCGGTTTGGCTCATTGGATGGAGCGTCGGCCTGCAGACTCAAGGGTCCCAGGTTCGATTCCGGTCAAGGGCATGTACCTTGGTTGCGGGCACATCCCCAGTGGGGGGCGTGCGGGAGGCGGCTGATCGATGTTTCTCTCTCTCTCATTGATGTTTCTGGCTCTCTATCCCTCTCCCTTCCTCTCTCTAGAAAATCAATAAAACATATTTTTTTTAAAAAAGATGTCAAAATACTATGTTAAAAAAAAATGGGCAATGGACCTAAATAGATACTGTTTGAAAGAGGACATAAGAAAGGCCAAGAGACATGAAAACATGCTCAAAGTCACTGATCTTCTGAGAGATGCAAATCAAAATGACAATGAGGTACCATCTCACACCTGTGAGAATGGCTATCATTGACAAATCAACAAATGACAAGTGATGGCAAGGATGTGGAGAAAAAGGAACCCTTGTGCACTGCTGGTGGGAATGCAGACTGGTGCAGCCACTGTGGAGAACAGTATGGAGTTTCCTCAAAAAAACTAAAAATGGAACTCCTATTTCACCCAGTGATCCCACTTCTAGGAATATATCCCAAGAAATTAGAAAC
>NW_005356870.1:7038106-7054065 GCF_000412655.1 Myotis brandtii | reverse complement strand
AAAAAAAGAAAAACAACAACACATTTAAAAAAATAAGGTTTCCATTAGGTGGCATCAGACCTCTTGGTTTCTCCGAGGATTGCTAACATCGGCATATGTTTTCCCCAGTCTCTTTGGTTTTGAGCCCCACTCCTACTTACGAATGGAATCTACACTGTGATATACTGTGGGCAACATGGTAAAATTTTTATAGTAGTGTTTAGTTCTTGCCCATTTATATTTGACTGTAATTGTTGATGTCTTTCCATTTAAATATACCACCTTGCTGTCTCTTTTCTCTTTACTTCTTCTATTTTTGATCGTCTTATTTTCCATTCCTGCCCTGTTTCATCAACTGATTGCTTTTTAGTATTCCATTTTATCTCCTCTATTGCCTTTCTAGTTAATCTTGTCTCATTATTTAAACATTCATTTATTCCACTCAGAGGTAATAATTCTAGCAGAAAACATTTATTCACTGCATGCGATATGCCTTTTCTATTTCTATTTTAACTTTATGAACTGAAAGAGCATGAATGCATATAAGATGTAAACAATTTTTGAAGAATAATAAGTCACCCACAAACTTTGTGGCATATACAATTTTGAAGTGCTGTAATTTTATGTTTGTATACTATGTAAAAACCAGAATATTTTGCACATATGTGGTTTGATTGGGACCCTTACACAAAACAATAAGCCAAAATGTTCACTTTCACTTCTCTTAAACAACTTGGTCAACATAAGTGGAATTAAGAGATAGATTTTACCTGATGCTCAAAGTTCATAGAGACCAGGCCCAGGAAAAAAAAATACCATAGTAGTTTAGGAAATGGTTGGCTAGGTAGTCTATAAGTATTATTATTATTATTATTAATATTATTATTAATCACCAAAATAACAAGAATATAAGTGTAAAAGATTACATTTATACTTAAGGCCAGGTTTTAGAAAAATCTAAATAGAACTCTAGTTTGCCCAATACAAATACCTATAAGAGAATTTGCCTCAGTATATGATAGTAGCCTTCTCAACAGCATCATTTCAGAAATGTATATGTTTAAATTAGACACTGATGAATTTTTGTAGTGATGCAGTGATTTCTATTTGAGAGAGAGAGAGTGTGTGAGAGAAAGAGAGAGAGAGAGAGAGAATGACTGCACAAAAAACAAAGAAGAAGAAAATAAAGAGTAATAAAAATGCAACTAAAAGAAAGCCAAATCACAATGTATGCACTATTCAACATGGTCGTGGTGAGTAATTCATTTATTCATATCATTGGAAAGTCCAGGGCTACCTTAGTTTGTCTCTGACTGCACTCAGTTGTTTAAGCAATTATTCAGGATTGTCTCTCTGTCCTTGTCTCTCTCTTTCTGTTCCTTTCCTGTGGATTGAATGAATTCTCAGGCAGACTTTTTCCACATGGGAGCTTGACTTAAAAGCTTCAAGTTTATATCATGGTCAGTGTCTGTGATCTGAAAAGAAGAATGTGCCTCTTTCAAAACTTAGTGCAAAAATCAGGAGAGTGTTTCAGTCAGGTGCTTATGCATGAATTAATTGCTTTGGTCAGAGAAAATAACACCACTCTAAGAAATGGACCACTTCTAAAGAGTCAGCCCCAGTGGCCGCAGGGACTGACTGTGAGGAATCTATTGTCTGTAAGACTGAAAACACGTGGTATTTAAATGATATTTATTCCAACAGTAATCAAGGAATTGTACATTGAAACCATAGTGGCATATCTCTTACATGCTCAGATTGGCAAAAATATTGAAGTCAGATAACACTGAGTGTTTGCAAAAATGCAGAGCTACAGGAACTCTCATATTCTCTGGGAGGTATGTTAATTGATAAAATCAGTTTGGAAAATAACTTTTTGTTATCTACTACATTTAAAGTACATTTTCTACTATCTCACACCCAAATATATGCCCTAGAAAATTCTTGCCAAAGTATAGAAGCAATCTTGTACAAAGATTTACAGCATCATTGTTACTAATTCTGATATCCCAGAAACAACCTAAAAGATTATCAGTGGAAAATGGATCATTGACCTGTGCTCTATCCATATCTTATCTAAGAATAGACAAACATGGTAATTGACCATACTTTGCTACACCTCCCATTGGCTAATCAGCATGCTATGCAAATTAACTGCCAACAAAGATGGTGGTTAATTTGCATACTAGGTTCCAAGCAGTGGAGCGAAGTCTGACGGCCCAGGCCAGAGCATCGAGGCCTCACACCCTGGTGCCAGGCAGAGCAGCGAGGCCTCATGGCCCTGGGATCAGCGGAGCAGTGAGGCCTCACAGCCCCTGGGCCAGGCAGAGCAGTGAGGCATCATGGCCCCGGTGCTGGCGGAGCAGCGAGTCCACACAGCCCTATGCAAATTAACCGCCAACAAAGATGGTGGTTAATTTGCATACTAGGTTCCAAGCTGTGGAGCGAAGTCTGATGGCCCAGGCCAGAGCATCGAGGCCTCACACCCTGGCGCCAGGCAGAGCAGCGAGGCCTCATGGCCCCGGGATCGGTGGAGCAGCGAGGCCACACAGCCCCAGGGTTGGCGGAGCAGCGAGACCACATGGACCCGGGATCGGCGGAGCAGAGAGGCATCACGGCCCCGGTGCCAGGCGGAGCAGCGAGGCCTCACAGCCCTGGGGCCTGCCGAGCAGTGAAGCCTGACAGCTCCGGGGCAGCTCCGGCCTGAGCCCAGCCAGAACAAAGGCCTGGGTCTCGGTTGCAGGAGGAAAACCGGTGCCAGCAGCCAAGGGAAGGGAAGGCCTATTGCACAAATCTCTTCGTGCAACAGGCCTCTAGTGATAGAATAAAACTGTGAATATGAATAAACTGGAGACACATGTATTGAAATAGATGAATCTAACAAATTTAATGTTGAATGCAAAAAACCTAGTCACCAAAAAATATAAGTACTAGAAGGGTATGTGTGTATACATATATATAATTCAAAACATGCCAATTTTAAAAACTGTTTTAAGAATACATAAGTAGTACAGTTATAAAATGGGAGTGATGGAAACTAATTTCAATATGATATTGACATTGGAGCTCCCCAGGGAAGGAAGGGACATGTGATTAAGGAAAGGTTGCATTGAATATTTTATCTATGTTGTTAATAATACTTATTTACTTGTCTGGGTGGTTGGTAACATATTTATATAATCTTTATATGTGTAAGTTTTTCATAACTTTTAAAAAGGATGAGGGGGACCAATAATATGTGATTGTAGGATGTATAGATAGGCGAGGGTGTGATTAACAAAGCACTGAAGTACAAATGATGGGAAGAATTGGAATTCATTAAAGTTTAAAAGAAATTTTTATTGAGGAATTGTTATGCACTGGTCCAGACATGGGGTAGAAGTCTCAAGTAGTAATACAATGGAGAATGTAACTTCAGAGTTTTTGTAGCAACCTTACTTGCTGGAGGAGAATGGCTTCTCCTCTGATTCCAAAGCAGAAGACAGTTCGTGTGTGTGTGTGTGTGTGTGTGTGTGTGTGTGTGTACTTGCTGGAGGAGAATGGCTCCTCCTCTGATTCCAAAGCAGAAGACAGATAAGAATTGTGTGTGTGTGTGTGTGTGTGTGTGTGTGTGTGTGTGTGTGCTCGCGAGCACACACTGGGGAAGCAGGGGGAGTGTGGGGTAAAACTGATCTCTGGCAGGATCCTATGAGAGTTGCAGATTCCAGCCTGGCCCTGGTGACCTCTTCCTTATTCTGCTTCTCCTCCCCTCCTCAGTACACTTGAAGTACATTTCCCATGAAGGTTTTAAGGACACACATAGTGTGAAATAAAATAAAGTACAGGGCCTCTTTATATCTATATTTCATTAAAGCAGCTTCATTTTTTATTTTCAATTTTGTTTTGTTTGGCCCATGATAATTCTAAATCAGGACTTTTAGAACACCGAATTTAGTTGAGGATATTGAATCTTGTTTTTGTTTTTCTCATGGGGATTTCTAATCATTTAATAATACTCATTTTCAAGACCTAGAAAGTATTGACAGACATATAAAATTGCAGTTATACAGACAAAAAGTCCATTATGATATGCTTGAGGAAAACACAGTAGAGATGATCAGACATACTCATTTTGATCTTTGCCTTATTTTCTTTAAATCAGTACTAAATCATACCATATGGCCCTACTATATATATAAAAGCCTAAGCAACCATTCGACTGTTCGACCGGTACCTATGATGCTCACTGACCACCAGAGGGCAGATGCTCAATGCACAGGCATGGGGGAAAGAGATTAACCAAAGATCTTATATGCATAGTAAAGGCCTGGTGCAGGATTGGCCGAAACCGGCCCGGTGCATGAGGTGGGGTCCCTCGGCCTAGCCTGCAGGGATCGGGTTGAAACTGGTAGCCCAACATCCCCTGAGGGGTTCCAGATTATGAGAGGGCACAGGCCAGGCTGAGGGACCCCACCAGTGCACGAATCCGTGTACCGGGCCTCTAGTGGTAATATATTATTTTAGCACCTTTGGAGATTTCTATTGAATAAAATTCTCCAATTCATGTATATGACTGATTCAATGTAGAAAATTCAAAGACAATAGATAAATTGTTAGAGCCTCTCTACTTCCCATCAAAACATGCCTTTGGCTACTGAATATGACTGTAAGAAATGTGGATGTTTTAAAAGGCAATGGAACAGTATCCCAGGGTAACAAAGAAATTAGCTTAGTTCTTATTTTGGTTTGTTTCTTTGTGAAGAATACATAGAACATTAAATGAACTAGAGAAAATATTTGGATATGGATTGAACTCTTCAATATTTTTATGGAACCTATTCTTTTGCTTATATATGTTCTCTCTTTTTCCTGCCAATTCTCACTTCTTCTATCCCTGACTGCTCTTTGTTTGATTTTGAAGTTGCTAGAATAAATTTCCTCAGAGATATACCTAAGGAAACATTTAGTTTCCATACTTTAGTTAGTGAGTTGGTGTTTAAGATAACTAATAAAATATAGAAGTGCCTGAACAACCCCGTCTTTTATGATCTATTTAAGGAAACATAACTCCTTACCCACAGTCTTCAGGCACATTGCTCTCTGGCAACACGGGAGGCCTCACCGGATGAGATACAATTGAACTGGACATCACCTCTCCTGTGTACACTGGATCCTAAGTGGACCCAACCTGGAGAACCTGTGATGCCAGGAACATAAAAAACAGAATAAGACAACACAGTGCATGTTAGGATGTAATAAATTTAGTTTTATATAGCCTAATATACTAAATTTAAGCATATAAACATTCACAACAATGTAATATATGCTCAACTACATATATTTATTGGTTTTCATTTGCAGAAAAGAAAAGCAATGTACAGAAGCACAATATACTCAAAATTATTTCCTGAAGTGAATGTTTATTTGCTATCAATGCATTGCTAATTGCTTGCAATTTTGTCTCCTGTCATTACACTAATATGTTGAATAAAGTGTAGTCTGCAATAATAATTTGTGTATAAATTTTAATAATTCTACATGCATTTTTTTAACCTGGATGCTTCTCTTCTATTCCAGGTGCATTTGCTTAGTTGCTTTGCTTATTTAAATTTAATGAATTAAGATTTCAGCTCACCTTGCCATACCCAGACACTTTACTTACAGTTCTAATAGTTTATGACATACAATATCGCACTTTTATATTAATAAAGCATCTCTTACATAATGACATTAACTATTTTATGCCAAGAAAAGTTTTGCTAGTGTGTGTATATATTGCTTATATATATATATATCTAGGTATGAATGCAAGTAAGTGTGTATGTAGTGTGTAGTGATCTAATGCACCTCAATATCATTTAAGTCCGTGATATATTGTACAGATCAATTCACCCAATAATTAAGTATATGTGAAGGAAGTAACATAATATATATGTTAAAGTTTTATGTGTATAATAGCTATAATATCTTTCAGAAAGTTTATATTTAATATATGCCTGAGTTCCTTGAAGAGAGATTAAAACATAGAGGCCACAAAATTCACAATTCACATTTATCAATACATTGGCTTTAGACATTTTTTCAAATGTTACCCAGTTTTATTACTATGTTCAAAAATTCAAAGAACAATGTAGACCATAATTCGAAGAAAACACATTCAACTGAATGCAGGCTGCTGAAATAACTTTTCCAAGACCAAATGCAATGACTGTTATGAAGAACAATAGGTCTTCCATAGTTTTTTTCAATATTGTCATTAAATTATGTAAGGAAAGTTCTTTGTTTTAAAGAAAGATAAAGAACTGATTTTAAAATATAATTCATGCTGTTTTAAACTTGACAGCCTATGAGGTGGTTGTCATAGCAGCTTTTCAAATTTTCTATGTTGACCTGAAAAAATGTATGTAGTTACAGAATGTAAAAAACATATACATCTTATTTTCAGAGAGTTATCCCAAATGTTATCAGGGTTTGGGTTTAACTTTTTCCTCTTGTTCAGTGATCCTCAGAAGCTATGGTGATGGTAAGGTTTAAGTTACTAAAGCCAATGGGCTAGGATTGGGTGTAGGGCTGAGGACTAAGGAAAGGAAAGTAAGCTTAAGTCTAGAATTTAATTACCTAACATTTTCCTACTAAGCACCCACTAGAAACCAGACACAATTTTAAATTTAGAGGATATTTTGGAATACAAAGATGATCTCATGTTTTCAATTCCAGGGGGTCATATCCTATATAATAAAAGCCTAATATGCTATATGTCCGACTGTTCGACCAGTTGCTATGATGTGCACTGACCACCAGGGGGCAGACGCTCCGACTGGTAGGTTAGCTTGCTGCTGGGATCTGGCTGATCGGGACTGGGTGAGAAGGGCCAGACACACCCTGTAGCCCTCCATCGGCCTCTTCCCGACCCCAATCATGCACCCGTGGGGTCCCTCAGCCTGGCCTGTGCCTTTTTGCAATCTGGGAACCCTCGAGGGATGTTGGAGAGCCGGTTTCAGCCGGATTCCTGCAGGCCAAGCCGAGGGACTCCACCAGTGCATGAATCCAGGCACCGGATCTCTAGTAATTAATAAATAATGGCAATACATTTTCTTAGTTTAGGCTGCCATAATTAAATACCTCTGAATGAGTGACTTAAACAACAAAAATAAAGTTGTCACAGTTCTGGAGACTGGGGATTCCAACATCAAGGTACCAACAGATCCAGTGTCTGGTGAGAGGCCTCTTACTGGCTCACAGACAACCAAATTGTCATTGTGTCCTCACTTGGAGGACGGCAGAGAGAGTGTACTCTTGATGTCCTTTTATAAGGGCACTAATCCCATTCACAAGGGCTCCACACTAATGGCCCGATTACCTTTTAGAGGCCTATCCTCCTAACAGCACTACACTGGGGATTAACATTGCAATGTATGAATTTTGGGAAGACACAAACATTGAGTTTATAGCACACGCTAAAATAAATGAAAAGAAGTATGCACAGAGTGTTTTATGCCTAGGTCTCTGACTGGGCTAGATTGTAACTTGCAAAAGTTTCTAATGTAAGTATATGGCAGAGGAGGGATGTTCCAAATATTAACAAGAGGGGAAGATATAGATCCATACGTGAAAACAAATAAATGTTATGGAAATAACAACTCCTCACCCTCTGACCTGTTTTATCTTCTTACTGAAGCCCTCCAAACTCTCATAGGAATTGTGTTTTCCAAATATGGGGGATGGGTTTGTAGTCTGTGAATGGATTAATATGAAAAAGTATCCAATAAATTGAAAATAGATTTCAATTCTATATTGTAATTATATTTATTTAATATTATATTTTAGCAAGTCAAGAAAACATTTTATTAGAAGACATTAGGAACACAGAAACACTTACATATACATAAATATGTATATGCATGCAAGATTATTAAAGGGTTCACATTCAGTGATAGTAAAGGGTGAACAAATTTCAATATTAGACTCTGGAATGTAAAGTAACTAAAGTTTCACAGCTGAATAATGCTTTATCTTGTGATGCAGCAGGTATGGGCACTATTTTCTGCTTGTAGAGAGAAAACACGAGTCATTCAGTCCATAAGTATTTATTGAGCCTGCAGCAGGTTCCAATGTAATGCCCCATTTTCAGGCTGCAACCAAGAACAAAGCAGACATTGTCTCTCCTTGTTTATATACAGAGTTTTGAACTAGCTAACCCCACAAACATTTTTCGGATCACGTCAGACATTTAGATGTCAGATGTATGTATGCCCAGCCATCTTAGCCCAGCAAGATTCTTCCAAATTGTACAGGCTACTGAAAAGTATAACAATTAAAAATATTAATTTGGGTGAAAACATATTGCAGAGATAAACTAAACAATAGATGCATTTCTCTTATCTTTCTAAAAAATACATATTGATGATTTCCTGCTTACCAGTTTCATTTTTAAACCTTTCCTCTGACCATAGGAGCTGATGCTGTGGAAGCTCAGTGTAAAAGATTTGAAGTGAGAGCAAGCGAAGATGGCAGGGTGCTGTTTTCTGCAGATGAAGATGAGATTACCATTGGGGCTGAAAAGCTGAAAGTTACAGGTACTGTAGATTGAGGTATTGAAACATTGTTTACTTCTTGAAAGAATTTGTCACTGGAAAAAAAGCTACTTTATGAGGTGTGTGATCCCCATGTCCAAAATTGAGTTTCACATGATTTCACATTTGAGTTTCCAACAGTCTTCAAAGAGAAGGGCCTGGTTTTGGATGTAAACATTAGCCTTGTTGATGTATAATTAAGCTGTGAGTCTCAGGGAGGCATAGGTGGAGGAAAGTGGGTATGAATGGTGGAAGATAAAAGGTAGGTCAAACACTAAATAAAGCTTTCTATAGGTGATAGACAAATAAAATGTAGAGATATTATTTAAAAATAAAAGATATGTAAAAGGAGAACTAAAGTGTAAAAACCAACTTTAAAATGAAGTAGGGGAAAGATTATAATATAAGTAAACTAAATGATTGTTCTTTAGGTCTCATAATTATCTTAAAAAGTATATAAACCAAGAAATAGTGCTGATCACATATTATTTAGGAGTTATTAAATTAGGGTTCTAACATTAGGGTCATAAGTCAATCAACAACTGAAATTGAAAAGCAAGAACAACAACAAAAAAACACACACACACCAAAAAACAGAAAGTTAAAGGGATGATTGGGAGCAGTGAATACTTTTAAAGACAATTTTAAGCACAATTTCTATTCAATTATTTCATTCACAACAATAACCCATGTTTTATTAAAACTAGCCAAAGAGGCCCACATTATTTTAAGAAAGAAAAAAGATGAAATATCTTTGACTTAGTGTTATCCAGATAGGAGTTTGGGAACAGCTTCTGGGATATCTGTCATATCTAGTTAGGTCCAACTTCGTCCTCTGCGCCCTGTGAGAGCAGTTAGCATGGTAATTGGCCTCTGCTCTCCATGGGTTTTAGGGTTGAATCCTATCTCTACTATTCAATATTTTAAATAAATCATCTATGCCTCCAATTTTTCTTAATCTAAATGATAATGATAAATTTAGTGTCCAATTACGTGTGTGTGCACATGCATGCCTGTGTGTGCATCTGTATGTTTAAAAGGTTTTCCACACGTAATAAAGATGTTGTAAAGGTTAGCTCTTTATTCTTATTAATAAAGAGAAATAATAATATTGTGAATGTCCCAGACATAGCTGCGTGGACTTCAAGAATTATTTACTATTAAATAACAATGAAATTCAACAAGGGTTGTTGAAAGGGGATCCTCATTGGGCATCCCTGGGCTTGCTCACAACCCACTACCACCCTCATGTCCTATCTTTTGTGAGGGTGTCCTGCTGAGTAGCTGGGGCCTGTAACATCAGGTTGGTGTTTGGTTGTGGCCCCTATTACTGTCCATCTGCCTTATTTTCCTTTTTTTCTTAAAATTCCTTGGAAAGGTCAGGAAAGGAGGTATGCATATGAGGCAAAAATTAACCAAATTGACCTGTCTAAGTCCTGTGATGGGGGCAAGGGAGACTTAAAAAAGCATGAAGATACGGTTAGTGTAGAACACAGACAAATCACTGAGGACATTGACTTTAGAGCCCTTTGCGCTAACATGTGAATTGCTGGTTGGTAGAAAAGTTGGGTATGTGGATAGAAATGCACTCAGGGAGATTGGGCACATATTATTTCAATATTTAGCAATCTTTTAACCTTGATAGTGCATACTGGTAATCAGCTTTGAAACCAGCATAATTCTGAGATAGCATTTAGAATATTACACAGTTACCCCAAAATTATTTAATCAATATTCAGATATTCCCATGGGGTACTTTGCATTCATAAATGAAGGGAAGTTCTAGAGCTCTTGACAGCTTTTAGGATTCATGGAATTTTAACTTTCTCTGATCTTTATGTTACCTTGACTTGTCTCATAACAATTGCGGTGGAATGCTCTCTTTACAAAATTAGACACATTCAGCAGTTTTTGAAATTTTTTCTTTGAGGTAGTTGGATACTCAATTTTATTTTCCTCTTTTTCTTGGTATCCTTAGACTATAATTTGAGCCATTAAGTCAGGGGAGAATGTGCCTCCTGAAAAATCTAAGTTTTTCTGCTTTTTAATTAACTGTCTTGAGGCAGTCATCTCTGCTAACCTGTTCATTTTTTTCTTGCTCTCTCTCCCGCTCTGTGTATGTGTGAATGTGTGTGTGTATGTATGTATAGTATATATGAATAGTATATATGTATATATGTATGTATAGATGGACAACTACTTTTATCTCACTCTGGCTCTCTTTTTCCATTTCTTTCTCTATCTCAAAATTATACACATAACTGAGTTTATTCTTCATATATTCTTGATTGATCTATATTTCCCAATTATCTCAGAAAATTAATCAGTTTTACAATAGATTTATGTACTATATGATTCCAGAAGATTCCAAATAACAAAATAATGTAATCCTGAGCCCATCATTTCTGAATCCAACATAATTTTGTAAGGGTTTGAGGAATAGCACTTAGGATGAAAGAATGAGCGTGCCTCTCCACATTGTTAACAGATGCACGGAGAGTAACTGAACTGATTACAATCGCCACCACCTCCCCAAGTCTCCAGGCACATTTCTGTTTCTCACAGACACAAGCATACACGTGCCCTCTCAAGCCCCGCTAGGCCCGTACTCCTTTGCTAGATGATTGCATATTAATTTTATAGTAGCTGTGTTCCTTCCTGTGATACTTTTAAAATAAAGGGGGGAAAATATATCAAAGACAAATGTAATTTAGCATTTTACATGCTTGGAGGAGAAAATCGTGCATAGCATAGCATGCAATTTAGGGGAACGGGAATTGATTAGTAAGCCCACATATACTTTAAAGCAGTGCTTGAATCATTGAAAAAAATAACACGGCAAAGAAACATTGACTCCCGGGTGCTTCATATAATTAGTTAGCTGCACTGACAAGACTTCAGAGTTGAAGTGACAGGAGATCTGTGTGAAGTTTATTCTAGAATTTTAACTTTGTGACACAAAAATGTTCTATTTAAGGAAGATTCTTAGGAATTAAAATGAGCCCTTCCTAACATTATCCTTTGTGAACAATGGCATTTTGTACATGGACTTCTCTTTCAGGGCGACAGAAGTGGATGCATTTATTTAGTGTGTCTATACACCTGAGGCAAAATCATTGATGACTAAAATTATTCATTGATCTAGTATCGCTCAGGGTATTTACATTTATCCTTCCTAAAATGTAGCAGGAATTTACGTCATACATGTAAATACTAGAGACAGCGGTTCTCAACCTGTGGGTCGCGACCATCAGAAAACACATATAGCATATCAGATATTTACATTACGATTCATAACAGTAGCAAAATTATAGTTATGAAGTAGCAACAAAAATAATTTTATGGTTGCGGGTCACCACAACATGAGGAACTGTATTAAAGGGTCGCGGCATTAGGAAGGTTGAAAACCACTGGTTCAGGAGGAAAATGGCAAACGGTTACCTGAACACAACCACCCCACAGTTGCCTATCACCATGATGAGCAATCAGATGCTTGAAATGTATAACTCTTTACTCTTGATATTACTTGACTTGCTCAGTAATTATTTACTTAAATCTTAATTTGTGTTGTTGTTTTTTTTCATTTAAAAAATTATCTTTATTGTTTAAAGTATGACAGATGTCCCCTGGGGTGTTTCTCTTTTCCCATTGACCCCCTCCACCCTGCACCCGCCCCTCCCAGGCCTTCACCACACTATTGTCTGTATCCATGGGCTATGCATATATACATATAAGTTCCCTGATTCATCTCTCTTAAATCTTAACTTGAATACACTTATTTGACCTTTACATGCCCTCTCTGTGTCATTGGATATTTTGGAGTTTCACTTGTTAGCTCACATATGCATGCTTGGATGCAAATCTTATTTGCATTTTGTATCCCCTACTATTGGCCAATGATATCACTTAATGCAATTATCTTTTGAGAGCAGATAAACAAATAAAAGATAGAAACCTTTACACTCAGAAGACTCAAATTTAGTGCTTTCAGGCAGAATCTATCAACTTCAATTTGTACTTTCATTTGTATTCCATGCTGTATATTCACTTGGAAACAACGTGCATGTACAAGTCATTTGGCTTTATAAAGTGAAAGACTTTAGCCCTATAGAATACCTTAATGTTAAATTAAATGTTATCGGTTGGATTTAGACCTCTCTTTTTTGTATTTGAGAGAAAAAGGAAAAAAACGAAAAGCTAAATGTCTGAGGAGAAAGGGTATGTCTTTTATTTTCAGAGAGTAGAAATTAAAACTGGCAAGCTGAAAGAATAATGAACCCCAGCCACGCATGTACCCATGCCCTTGTGTTGACTTGAAAAGCAAGAGTACCACTCCTTTGTCTCTGTTCTAGCTGAGTGCCTGGGAAGATAGACACGTTCTCATGCCTGTGTGACAACTGAGGAAAGGATTTTCTGAAGAGCTGTCTTTTAAATTAAACACCATGTGTCTGGGTTGAAATCAATATTTTCTGGTTTGTTTTTATTAGTTAGTCTGCTACATCCTTGTTCTTGTCTGTTAAATTGGCACATGGTGAAGGGGGCAGCTTTGGAACCAAGCGTTCTGTTATTCAGGACCATCGTTCCCCCCACCTGTCCAAATGTCAAGAATGTGTGCCACTCAGCCGGCAGGATGGATGGAACTCCTTGGTCCGAATAGCACTTGAAGAAATGTGATTAGATCAGGCGCCGAGGAAAGTACTGTGCAGGCATTCATTTACCCGAGTGTGGCATTTCAAGTTCAAAGAGTAGGGTAAATCACCCACCTCACTCACCTAGTTTTCCAGTTGCTTTTAAACCTCCTGAGGAGAAAGATTTTGGAGACACTAATGATGAGTACCACTCTACCTTACCCCCAAATCTCCAGATAAAACTCTTGGAAATGTTTGAAGTGTATAAATGATGAACTAGGCCCTATTGGCAATCCTTTTCATGACTTATTTTTCTAAGCTATCATTTAAATGTTTCCAACTTTTGTTAAAGCAAAACTTGATTAAACCTCCTGAGGAGAAAGATTTTGGAGACACTAATGATGAGTACCACTCTACCTTACCCCCAAATCTCCAGGTAAAAATCGTGGAAATGTTTGAAGTGTATAAATGATGAACTAGGCCCTATTGGCAATCCTTTTCATGACTTATTTTTCTAAGCTATCATTTAAATGTTTCCTACTTTTGTTAAAGCAAAACTTGAAAATATACTTTTATAATAAAAATGTGAAAAACGTCTTAAAAGAGGACAGTCCCTTTAAAAAATAGTTGGGGTGTGTTGAATTAACATGTTTTTGTAGTGGTTTTAAATTTTTCCATTGATGTTTAAAATGTATCTTATAGCTATGGGCCTTAAATCCCCAAATATCTCAAAGATATCATTTATCCTTCCATCATGTAAATGAATTGTCTGATTTCTTATATATCATGATGAAGTTTAAAAAATATATTACTTATAGAATGTGGTGTCCTGGAAGTGTGTGCAGTTTCTCTTCTTGTTTGCTGACTGTCAGCCAGGAGCTGGGGTTCCCTCCTGGAGCCCACGCATCTTCCTTCTCAGGTTTTCCAAGTCTCCTGCCTCCAGGAGCACTGGGTTGAGTTCCTCTCATGATTCAAATCCTCCAATATCCTCTTCTGCCACAGCTGGGAAAAGGTTATCTGCTTTTAATAGCTCATGTGATTACGTTGCCTCATTACATTGTCCAGATGCCTGCATAATCCAGGAGGATCCCCCTATTTTAAGGTCAGTAGGTTAATAACCACCAGTACACCTGTGAACCCCTTTGTCATGTAGCATATTCACAGGCAGCAGGATTTAGGGAGTGAACATCTTTGGAGAGGGGGTCATTTGTCTGTCTTGCGTACTGTACCAATCATTGAATCTCTCTAAGCCTCTCTTTTTCTTCTTTAAGGGAGTATTTAGAGGACACACCACATAGGATTTGGGTGGAGGTAAAAGATACATTGAAAATCACTTAGGAAGAACCCTACCACAAATTTGGCATTTAGTAACAACCACCATGTTATAATTTTTAAGTACCATTAATGTTCTCCTGATTTGTTTGCTGTTTTTAAGGTAGATAGTTGTAAAGGAAATTAAAATACATTGCACAACAGATAAAGAAGGAAAACAAAATAAGAGAGTTGAAAATACATGGCATGGAAATTGTATATTCAATATTAGAAATGGAAAACTATACACTTTACTAGATATTTAGAGATAGTAGAAGAGCTCTTGAAAATATGTCAACAGAAGGATAAAATATGGATAAGTAATAATAGTTATTGTCCCAAAATACAGGAGCTCAAACAATATACATTTTATTTTTCTCTCATATCAGAGTTCAGACATAGGCAGATACTGAGACATCTAGTGATAATAGGTTCCTTAAAACTGCCATGTCTGCAACCCTTTCTTTGATCAGGTTGCTGTTCTTGGTAATCAGCTTGAGGCTGTCACATACTGTCTTCTCTGCATTTCAGCATCAGAGAAGTGAGAAAAAGAGGAAGCAGGAGAAAGGATTTTTCTTAGAATATCACAATCTGGAAATGGCACTCATCACTGACATATTGGCCAAAATGTAGTCGCGCGCTTATGTGTAGCTGGGAAGGCTAGCTCTAACTGGAGGTTATGTTCTTTGCTAAAACTTGGGATGGGAACTAACTTCCTTCCTTCCTTCCATTAGTAAAGGAAGAATGGGTTAAATGAGAAAAGGAACCATTTCTGACACAATGCAATATGCAGATCGTGTATCATAGAAATGTACATTGAAACTTATATGATCCTATTAACCAATGTCACCCCAATACATTTAAATAAAAAAGAAATCAAGAAAATATCTTTATTCCCTATTGTCATCTTCGTCAAACTGAAATCTTACTACTAGTATCAGGATAAAAAAAGTTTAATATGGCACTTTTTAAAAATTTCTCTCAACGTATACTCTCAAGGTAGATCAGTCCACTCATTTTTTCCATTCCTTTGCAACTCTAAATGGTTGACGTCAAGAACTGAGTTTTGGAGAGTTAAAGTTAAAGTAGAAAATTACTTTTAGGCAACTCAGAATGTCCAGAGCTGAATGAAAGAAGTCAAGTCAAAATCAATAGAGGAATTCTGACATTGAAATACCCAGGAAATAGCAAGCCAACTTGAAATCCAGAAGATTAATGGCTGAGGTGAATTTGGAGATTGAGACAATATTTCAGAGCTGGATAGATAACAGTCTGTGTGAAACTAAGTTAAAAACAGATAATTGTGCTGTGTTGTATTGAGGGTAGAAACCAGGCTTCAGTATTTACATCTCCATTTATGGGACAAAGGCCTAAAATACAGATGCAGAAGCTCATTGCAGATGAACAGATGACTTCTTTTCTCCTTCCTTCCTTCCTTCCTTCCTTCCCTCCTTCCTTCCTTCCTTCCTTCCTTCCTTCCTTCCTTCCT
>NW_005356870.1:7035961-7038004 GCF_000412655.1 Myotis brandtii | reverse complement strand
CTCTCCCTCCCTCCCCCCTCCCTTTTTTCCTGCTTTTGAAAGGCAGGCAGTTAAGAGCAAAGACAGACCAGTAGAAGTAAGAGCAAGTAAGTGGAAGGTGAAAAGAGAAGGGAGTGGCACTTGAGCTTGGGAAAGAAGCATGGCAGGGACAAGGGCTCAAGTGAAGAGGGCATCGGAGAGGGGCAGTGGAGGTGGAGCAGGTTGGTAACACGGGTTACATGTACGGGATTGAGCAAACACAGAAAGGTTCCATGCAGCATTTAGCCAGTTCCCCACGAGGATAACAGCTTGCAAAACAATTTGTGTTTCTTTCTAAATGCTCTATTCTTTTACATTGTTTGGGGTGACTGTCTGACAATATCATATCTTAATTAGTGTAGCTATCACGTAGGCCGTAATATTGGGTAAAGAGAAACCTTTAAACTTACTCATTTTTAACGTTGGTTTTTCTATTCTAGAGCCTTTGCTTTTTCATATAAATTTCATAATGTGTATTTCTGTGTTTAAATTCTCGGTTGGATTTTGATAGAAATTGCATTAAACCCACACATAAATTTTAGGAGAATTAACATCTTTTCTATAATTGAGTCTTCTAGTTATGAAAATGTTATGTCTCTCAATTTTTTTTAGGTTTTAAATTCTTTCATTTTTGTCATTTTCAGCATACACATTCTGTACATATTTTGATAACTTTTCACTTCCTTCCAAGTAATTATAATTAGTATATTTGTTTCTCTTTTATTTTCTGTATGTTCATTGTTAACATATAACATTTGATTGATCTTTTTCATGTATTGATCTTCTATTCATGTATCATATATTTTGCAGATTTAGGGGATTTCTTATGTAAATAATCATGTCATATGCAAATAGAGGTGATTTTATTTCTTTTTAAGCCTTATGATAGTGGCTACAGATTCCAATACTATTTGAATACGAACAGTGCAATGGAGAAAAGAGGTATTTTCAACCAAATATTTTGAAAAAAACTAAGATGCTCAGATCTTCTGAGGTTCTGGCCAGTCTATTCCAAGATTAAGGATTGTTTACGTTGTTTTCTTGTAAATAATATTTAGCATTACTTATATGTGTTTTGTGATAGAATAAGTATATAAAAGCCATCAAAAGTCATGAACATGCCACAGAAAATATGGAGTCTATAATTACTTTTATATTGCTCATGAATCAAATAAAAATTCAATCAAGGAAAAGTACTAATTATTACTTCAAAGTGATATAAATAGTTGCACATTCAGAGGTCATGATGAAAAGTGGCATTCTTTAAATAACAAAAGTGTTCATCAAAATTGTTGAAAAATAATAGAAAAATGCATAAAATGAAGTTATAAGCTAAATAAATAAATGGTATGTATATATATATATCTACACTAATAAAAGAGAAACATGGTAATTGGCGTACGACCGCTACCCTTTTCATTGGCTAATCAGTGAGTATATGCAAATTAACTGTCAGCCAAGATGGCGGCCGGCAGCCAGGCACTGAAGCGAGCAGGGAGGCTTGCTTGCTGCAGACTCCAACGTTCCCCGCCTCACTTGCCAGCCTCTCAGTTGCAACTCTAAGCAACTATATACTATGTTGCAAATAAGAAGCTAAACAAAACCCCAGAAAAGGGCTTCCATTCAGCCGGGCTCGGACCGCAACATTGTATCTATGTTTTCAGCAGCAAGGCCCCAGAGCTAAAGCTGGCCAAAAAAAAAAAAAAAAAGAGAGAAGAAAACAAGGAGCGGTTGGAAGCTTTAGTCACTCGCCAGCCGGAAAACAGCCCTCAGCCCCTCACCCAGACTGGCCAGGCACCCCAGTGGGGACCCCCACCCTGATCCAGGACACCCTTCAGGGCAAACCAGCCAGCCCCTACCCATGCACCAGGCCTCTATCCTATATAGTAAAAGGGTAATAGGCCTCCCAGCACCGGGATCAGCGGAGCAGCGAGGCTCCCGGCACCGGGATCAGCATGACAGGGGGCAGCGCCCAAACCCCCTGATCGCCCTGCGGCTCTGTGTGTGACAGGGGGCGGGGCCACA
>NW_005356870.1:7032505-7035189 GCF_000412655.1 Myotis brandtii | reverse complement strand
TATATATATATGTGTGTGTGTGTGTATATATATATCAATAATCTTTCATTATTATAGATTCAATCCCCAATTTGTAAAGTAATGACTAATTAGCAATTATATTTTGTTACTGTTATGATGAAAGATACTAAGAAAAAGTTTTAAATTTTGGCCCACTAAAACTAGCTATAAGAGATTTATACAACAAAGTAAGTTCTGGATCATGATAAACTGTCACTGAATGTAAATATAAATATATTTAGTTTCATGACAATCTAGCTGTGTGTTTTTATTGTTTTGTTGTTGTTATTTTCTCACCCAAGGATATTTTTCCATTGATTTTTAGAGAGAGTGGAAGGGAGGGAGGGAGGGGAAGAGAGGGAGTGAGAGAAAGAAACATTGATGTGAGAGAGTCCCATTTATTGTTTGCTTCCCCCACACACCCCTACAGGGGCAGGGGATGGAACCTGCACCCCAGGTATGTGCCCTTGACCAAGAATTGACCCTGCAACCCTTCAGTACACAGCCAATGCTCTCACCACTGAAGATCACCGGCCAGGGCACAATCTAGCTGTTTTGAAGGGTCAGATGGGATAGGAGGAGTAGGGTTTGGAGAGGAACAGGCTGGGCACTAATTTCTGAAGGGCTCCAAGGGGTAGTGATTGTAAGCATTGCCTCTGGAGTTGCAACTCTTCTGCTTTCTAAAAGAGTAACTATGGGCAACTTAATTGATAGGCTTCAAAGTCACCAGTTCCTCATCTATGAAACAAGGATATAAGAAATATCATTTAATTAATTTGAACTGAATCATGTAAAAACCTGATATCTGACACATAGTAAGTGGTCAATAAATGTAGGAAATAATTATTGTTATTATAACCATTACAAAGACTTTAATATTATATTTTAATAAAACAACATTCTTCCTCTTATAACACTTATTGTAAAGTCCTTCTAAATTTAATTGTTTACCATTTATCTCTCATATACACATAATAATATACAATATAATATGGAACATTTTATGTAATACTGAATAGTATTCAATCCATTGTGGGTCTTTCAGAGGTATTTAAGTGAAAAATGATATAAGATCACAAGAAGGGAAATTAAAACAAAAATTAAATGTAGAAAATGTATTATATATTAAACTTTAGAGCAATAAAGTAAAGCATCACAACTATCAAAATAAGAACATTAATAAGATATAGGCATAACTTTTGCTATTGACAAACCACAGTCATTTACATTAATTTGTTTGTTCCTCACTACTTAAGGTGATGTGTATTATTGTCTTCATTTTGCAAACTGAGTCTTAAGGTTAAGTGATTTGCACAGAATGCCAGCTCGGAATAGCAGGCCAGAATTTGAGTATAGCCTCAAGGTAGCCCAGTCTCATTTCTGCTTTATCTGAGTCGATACATGCATGTGTCTGTAATACATTCAGATCCCGAATAAGAATTTCTATAACAAGAAGTAGAGCTCCTGGGATCTGATTTATTTAGTAGCGAGGTCATTATTTCAAGCAGATTTATTTAGTAGTCTGGAAAAAGTTCGAGGTGAAGAGGAACGAGCATACTTAAATGCTATCTTTCTGACTTTCTCCACTATATCATAGAGAGCTCCCAGCATAACCTCTCTGTCTTCATGTAGCTATGTAAATTGAAAGCTTAAGATATGCCTAACAATGTCAAGGGAAAAGATTGAGATGAATAATTGATGTTATAATCACTTTGGAGACACAGTAATATAATCTTGGTCTGTAATTTTAAAGGCCTATTGAAATTTGAGGAAGAACAAATTTTAGCTTTAAATCCACTGTGTATTCATTCATCAGGCTGACCTTTGTCTTCAAAAGGATTGTTTAAAGTATGTCAAAATGAATTTTATTTCTAATTTCACTGTGGAGTTTTCCGTGTGTGCTTTACATAAGTGGATAAATTCTGTGTTCATATAAATCAGGGGTGGGGAACCTTTTTGCTGCCAAGGGCCATTTGAATATTTATATTATCATTTGCAGGCTATACAATATCATCAACTTAAAAATTAGCCTGCTATATTTGGTCAGACATTTAATTAACTCACCTTATGAACCAGACCAAATGATTTTGCAGGCCTTCAATGGTCTGAGGGCTGGATGTTCCCCACCCCTGATATAAATGATAACCAGGACAATCTTTCATCTACACTAATAAAAGAGAAACATGGTAATTAGCGTACGAACGCTACCCTCCCCATTGGCTAATCAGCATATCCTTATACAAATTAGCTGTCAGCCAAGATGGCGGCCGGCAGCCATGCACTGAAGCGAACAGGGAGGCTTGCTTGCTCGTGACGGCGGACTCCAACGTTCCCCGCCTAACTTGCTGGCCTCTCAGCTGCAACTCTAAGCAACTATGTTGCAAATATAGAAGCTAAACAAAACCCCAGAAACCAGCTTTCAGTCAGCCGGCCTTCAGCCAGCCGGACCCGCAACATTGTATCAAATACAGAAGGAAAAACAAAGGCCAGAAACTGGCTTTCAGCAGCCGAGGCCTCAGAGCTAAAGCTGGCCCAGAATAAAAAAAAAGAAAAAAAGGAGCGGTTGGGAGCTTCAGTCAACCCACCAGCCTGAAAACAGCCCTCAGCCTCTCAGCCAGACTGGCCAGGCACCCCAGTGGGGACCCCCAACCTGATCCAGGACACCCTTCAGGGCAAACCAGCCG
>NW_005356870.1:7018408-7031742 GCF_000412655.1 Myotis brandtii | reverse complement strand
GTTATCTCCTGAGGGGTCCCAGACTGCGAGAGGGCACAGGCCGGGCAAGTGCACAAATTTTTGTGCACCGGGCCTCTAGTCTATAATAATAAAAGCATAATATGCTAATTAGGCAAGACAGTCAAACAACCTTCCAGATGAAGCCGGGGCTACAAGGCCTAGCCCCTTGCAAGAATTCCATGCATCGGGCCTCTAGTTTCACTATAAAGGTGGAGAGGGAAGAAGAGAGATAGGAGAGAAGAAAGGGAAGAGATATTGCAAGATTGAATGTGTTGCCTACATTTTCCAATTACTAATTAATTGCATTAATCTCTATTGCTGCTATGATAGTAATTACCACAATCTTAGTGGCTTAGAGACAACAAAAACCTAATTCTAGTAGTCTCCTCAGTTCTGGAGATTAGAAGTCTGAAAAGGTTCTCACTGAGCTAAAATCAAGTGTCTGCTGGGCTGTGCTCTTTCCTCGGAGAATCCATTTTCCTGCCTTTCCGCCTTTAGAGGCCCTTTGCATTCCTTGACTCCAGGCGCTGACTTCTGTTTCGAAGCCAGCCATAGCAGGCCAAGTCTTCCTCATGCTTTCCTGTCTCTGATTATCCATTTTCACTTCCCTCTTTCATGTCCAATGATCCTTGTGATTTTTTTGGACCCTCCTGGATAACTTAGGACAATTTCCCTATTTTAAAGTAATCGAAGTAGCAATCTTCCATTTGTCATAGAAATTCTCCTTTGCTTTTAAGGAAACATAGTCACAGATTCCAGAGATTAGGATGTTGATTTTGGGGTGGGGGCAGGATAGGAAGAGAATCATTCTGCTACCACACTAAGTATGATTGATCAATTTCATCAAACATTTTTACTCACTAAATTGAGAGTTCCTGGAAGATTGGAAAAGTAAATAAAGGTTTTCTAATTTCTTGAATTTAGAATTGGCAGTGAGAAAAAAACACACAAAACTAGACATTAGCATATTTGTACTATGGGCATAATTAGTTTATACTTTTTTTTTTAACTCTGGGTCATCTACCGTAAATGCTAAATACTTTTGGACAAGCTAGTTATGCCCTCTGTGCTTTCATTGCATCAACTGTAAAATGGGGACATTATTTTTTAAATTGGTCTCAGAGTTTTATTGTGAAAATTATGCTTTTTGAAATGATTTTTCAGTGCTTAATACCTGACTGAATGAGTTTAACTGTTCAAAAAATGCCAGCCATGATTATCATTATCTCTAGGAGAAGGGGGGAGTAGAAGGAATAGTGCTATCTCTCTTCCTTGGTTAGTTTCTGACCTCCTCACAAGGTTAATCAAAGAATCAGTCATATTATGTATGAGAGAAGACTATACAAATGACTTGAAATTAGGGCCAAGTATTTTTCTTTTCAAAATGTGGCCAATGCAAAAAAAAAAAAAAAAAAAGAATTTACCGAAAAAAAAAAAAAAAAAAAAAAAAAAAAAAAGAATTTACCAACTGCCTCTCATAATTGTCCAGCTGAAAGGCATGAGGCTTGGTGCATGTATTCATTAGTTCATTGCCTCACTGGTCGAAGGTTTTCTCGGGGGTGCTAACTCCCTGGCAAGGCATTTTGGGGTGATTCTTGGGTGCTGCTTGTGCTGAGCATGCTTTCTGGGGCTCTGAGAAGCAGAGAGAGGCTCAGCACATGCTTGAAATGGAATGTTGTGCATATGAGTCTGAGGTGTCCACATCTGTGCCTGAAACCAGATATGAGCCAAGGAAATTTGCCCATTTTATTAAGAAAAGAAAATATATTCATTTTGATCATGGCTCTGGACATGAACTATGAATCCTGTGACATGGGAAGAAAGATGTTTAAGGATTATGTTGTTCTAATACTAGAGGCCTGGTACACAGATTCATGCACATTGAAAGGAAATTAATCATAAGAAATGTTTTGATATCACTATTCGCCCTTTCTCTATAATAGAAGTGTCAACCAAATGCACAATCAACAATGACAGATTGAAGCACAGGCTTGCAATTGGCACCAGCGAGAGCTTTATATGTATCACACATGCACGAGTCAACTTAGCCTCTTATGGATATAGAATAAATTTGCTTTATTAAACCTGCTTTCTGATTTAGCTAAACTTTTCCAGCTCAGTGAAGCACCCCAACTTCTCTTTCAGGTAATTGTCAGCAAAACAGCAATAAATATCAACATGAAGCAGATTATTATTGTAGATCACGCAGGGAGAACAAAGGGTAAAATATTTAACTGCAGCAGTGTTTATCTATATTCTGCACAGTGAGAAACCCTGAAATCATTTTCAAGTTCCACCATTTTTTACTTTTCAGTCAGGTCAAGTTTCTAAACTTTCTAAATCTCCATTTTCCAGCTAATGAAAAGAAAATAGGATTCTACCAAATCTCTTATCTACCTACTCCAGGACTTCTATGAGGATCAAATGAGATGAGGCACATGAAATGCTTCACAGACATTTGGTTAAAGTGCAAAATGTTTGTACCTGGCTGTAAAGCAAGTCATGTTCCTGGGTTGAAGAAACTCCAAGGAGGCTAGTCGCTAGGGAGAGGAAGCTGGGCATTGCTACGTGATGTCATTACCTGGTGCCCACAGTGAACTGCTTCCGGGCTGGGCTGAGCTGTGGGCCGTATTTTCCGGGCTGTGATTTGGTGGGGTGTCACTCTGGGGTTGTAGCGGGGCCTGTGTCCCACTTGGGGGAAGCCGAGTGTTGCTTTGTTGGCTCCAGGTCTGCAATGCCATTTATTTGTAAATGGCCAGTGCATGTCACAGCAGCTCCTGTGTTGAGCGTCTGCCCCCTGGTGGTCAGTGTGCGTCATAGTGACCAGTCAGCAGCTGGACAGACACTTAGCATTTTAGCTAGCTAGCTAGATAGATAGATAGATAGATAGATAGATAGATTAGATATAGATATAGATATAGATATAGATATAGATATAGATATAGATATAGATAGATATAGATATAGATATAGATATAGATATAGATATAGATATAGATATAGATATAGATATAGATATAGATATAGATATAGATATAGATATAGATATAGATATAGATATAGATATAGATATAGATATAGATATAGATATAGATATAGATATAGATATAGATATAGATATAGATATAGATATAGATATAGATATAGATATAGATATAGATATAGATATAGATATAGATATAGATATAGATATAGATATAGATATAGATATAGATATAGATATAGATATAGATATAGATATAGATATAGATATAGATATAGATATAGATATAGATATAGATATAGATATAGATATAGATATAGATATAGATATAGATATAGATATAGATATAGATATAGATATAGATATAGATATAGATATAGATATAGATATAGATATAGATATAGATATAGATATAGATATAGATATAGATATAGATATAGATATAGATATAGATATAGATATAGATATAGATATAGATATAGATATAGATATAGATATAGATATAGATATAGATATAGATATAGATATAGAGATACAGATACAGATACAGATATAGATTAGATATAGATTAGATATAGATATATAGTGCCAATCCTTCAATATCAGCTTCAATACTCATTTATAGGATCAGTTTCTTATTTAACCTACAAGCCTTTAACATCACTACTTTCCCCATATACCAATACAAAACCCATATGAACTTTGCAAATAACTTACGTTTCATTGCATGGCCTCTTTAAAGTTTATAATTGAGAATCAAGTGAATTATTTTTTGATAATTGTTGATAATTATCCTGGTTGTTTGGTCCTTAAAACAAGTGGATCAGAATAAGCTTTCAGTAACCAACCTTTTTACTCATCACTCCTTTACTGTTCAGGGATGAGCAAAAGGAGGTTTACAGTTGTGAGTCCATGAAACAGTTTATTCTTGTATTATTATTTATGAATTTTGTATTTATTTGTATTAAAACTGTAAGCCTACTTTCCCCCACTATTTTAACAGGTTATCATGGAATCTCAGCTTTAAAACTATCTTCAATTTTAATTACTCCACTTTTCAACCACGTTTGAATCGTCTTTATTTTATCTTTGTAATTTGGTCAGTCATTCTCTCTTTCAACTCTTGGTAACTGAAATCTCATAACCTCTCAAGACAATCTAATTTTATCTTTTGATAAGATTAACCGAAAAAGTCACTTTATCTCTAAAGTAGATAACAAAATATTTTATTTAAGATGACATCTCATTGAGATATTGTTACGTTTTAAGAAGAATTGTGTATGTTTTGTTCAGGTATCGGGCTCACTTTTTAGTAAAAGCTCTTTTATGTGGTAAAATAGAAAACTTTAAGATGAGATAATGTTTCAAGCTATAACTTTGATTTTCTAATAGGGATGAAGGAGAAAAAAAAGAGACTAAAAACAAGGGTAGAGAAAAATAAAGGTGACTATAATTGCAAAGAAGGCTGCCAAATGGCATTTTGACTAGCTAATATTTTATGAGACTCTTTAACAACATAGACATTTATGCATATCTTAATATTAATTTTTAATTTATGCCATTTAGAAGTGTTTAGTAATATTTTAAATGGGTAAAAGTATTGTTGAACCACAATAGTTTATTAATTCTCTATTGTGGGACATTTGGTTTATATCTAATAAACCTAAACAGAGCTTTCGTCAAGTTCTTTGTAGCTACTAACTTTTTTGTGCACATAAATACCAACCCCTTTAGGATAATTTCCTTGAAATTGAATTATTTGTACAAAGTATAAGGACCCCAGAAAAAATTCATTATTTTGCCCTCTCATAAGAAGTAAATGAAAATTCCCATGTTGCTGAACCACCACAGATCACTAAGTCTTTAAATTGACTTTACACATATCAATGATGCTAAGCAATCATGAAGTACGCATTATAGTGTAGTATGTAGATATATGTAGAGATAGATAGATAGATAGATAGATAGATAGATAAAGATGATAGGTATAGATAGTAATCTTTTTAAAAAAATCTTACACAGTCCTATGAGGAGAAGAGAACACATAGATTTTAATTTTACATATAAGAAAATTAAGATTTCAAATAACTAAATGACTTATTCATTGCCACATTGCTAGTAAGACAAAAAGTTGACCTGGAACTCAAATTTTCTAAGGTATCACGTGTCCTCTCTGTTGCTCTAATAGAAAAACTATAGGCTTTCTGATACTTTGTGTAGTGAACTGAAGAAGTAAATATTTCTGCACAATAATTTAAATAGAAAACTTTAAATATTCAAACTTTGAGCCTGAATTCTATTTTCTTATTTCATGTAGGATTTTAGTCACCTTAATAACAGTGAAAAAACAAAATATTTATATTTTGAAATAAGCATGGAAATTTGGTAAGACATACATGTCATTTTAATATAGCTATCTTAAAATGTTGACTACTTCAAAAAATGGGTTTTTTGTTCAATGAAAAAATGACCTTTTTATATGTTTCACACTACTTTAAAGTTGAAGTAGCTTTCAAAACTCCCACTAATGGCACCTAAAGCGGAAGACGGTGAATAGCACTTTATCTCAGCCTTGAAGGTGATACAAATCAGCATGACAGGTTGACGTTTCTAACATCCTGGACTCCAGAAAAGATTCGAATAAAATTAAATGTTTTGTTTTGGTTGGGGTTTTTTTTTTGGTGTTTTTTGTTTGTTTGTTTGTTTATTGTAATGCCAAAATTTATAGTGATGCAGAGCTCTTGTGTTTTTTTTGTTTGTTTGTTTGTTTGTTCTTATTATCATATTGGCTATCCAAGTCTCTTTTTCTGTGAATAGCCTATTCACATTTTTGGTCCTTTTTAAAAATGAGTTGTTTGTGGTTTTCTTATTGATTTGCAGGAGTTTGTTATATTTTATGGGTGGTATTTGTTTGTCAGTTATATTTGCTGTAGACTATGTGTACCTATTTGGTTTTGGTTTTTAACTGTGCTTATGGTGCCTTTTATTGTTAAGAAAAATGTTGAATTAATAGTAAAATGTATCAATTGTTTTCTCAAAGTTTTTTATATTTTTATCTTAAGAATTTATCCATACCTTTTCATAAGAAATATAATTTTTATATTAAAGTCTCTGTAAAATCAGAGTGTTTAACTTGGTACCACATTATGAATTTTAATTTGCTATATTTTGATTACTAATAAATTGAGGTGTTTTTTTAGATGGTTATTGGCTACTCATAGTCCTTTTGTGAGGTGTCTCTTGAAGTTCTTAATTATTTTTTATTTGCTTTGTTTATCTTTTTCTTATTATTTTTAAGAGTTCTTTATATATTAGGAAATCAGTTCTTTGTCAGTTATATGTGTTACAAATATCTTCCCCAAGGTCAAAGTTTTGCCTTTTAACTTATTTTGTCCTTTGTTGAGCAAAAATTCTTGATTTCTGTATATAAAATTTATAATTTTTTTTCTATATGAGAACTCCTCTAATTTGAAGTCAACAAGATATTCTTCTATATTATCTTTCACGTATTTTATAATTTTATCCATCACAGTTTTAAGCCAGCTGAAATTTATATTTGTTTAGTGGTAAATACAATTTGATTTTTCCCATCATTTATTGTTTGCCATTTATATTCAGTAGTGACTGTCATAAATCCAGGTTCCATATGGATGTAAGACTGTTGGTCTGTTTCTGGGGTCTTCTTTTACTCTATTGGTCTATTTTGCTAACTCAGATTCACAGCCACACTAGGATTTTATAAATTTTGTTATCTGGTAGGGGAAATATGCCCACTTGGAATTTTGGAAGGATTCAAAATTGCCTTATTATTCTTGGTCCAGTACTCTTCTATATAGATTTAGAATCTGCTTGTCAGTTTCCATGAAAATATTATTGATTACCTGAGATTGCATTAATCTAAATTTTCAGAAAATTAACAATTTTAGGTTAGATCTTATTTATGATCACATTATACTCCCATTATATTTAAAATTGCTTTAATGTCTTTAATTAAAATTAATAAATCAATCTTGAAAGGGTTCACATAATTTTTATTAAATTTAAGTCAAAGCAATTCTCTTATTAATTTTATTAAATTATCTGTAAGTTCTTTTAGGTTCTCTATGAAGAAAACCATATTATATATGGGAAGCATGAGGATTTTGTTACTACTTCCCTAATCAATTTGTTTTTCATATCTCTACATTTTCCCTTCCCTTACTACCACGTAGTAAGACAACCAAAGTTGAGAGTTGAATTGCAGTGGTAATTCTAGTCACAAGGTAAACCATACAGAATCTTTGTACTATTGCTGTTGTTAAGTGAAATATTTTAACATATCACCAATAAGTTTGAGGATGCTATAGGTTTTGTTGTAGATGATATGTATTGGTGGGAAGAAATTCATTTGCATTCCTACTTTTCTAAAAGGTGATAATTATTATTGCTATTGTTAATCATGAAACAGTCTTGAAGTTCTGGAATGATCTGTCTACAACTTTTGATATGACTAAGTAGTGTTCTCCATTAATACATTATTATGGAGAATTTATTAATTTTCTACTGTTGAACCAAATTTATATTCCTATGATAAATCCTAAGCAAATAGTCCCAATATTTCTTAAATTATTGTTGCTGGAATCATGATACTATTTCTTTAGAATTTTGTATCTACGTATACTCATGAATACATGTAAGCCTTTAAACTCTTATCTTGTATAGTCCATGCCTAATTTGGCAATGAAAATAATCTTGATAATTCTCTAGATAAGTTTCTATTAGATTGGAATTTGGAGGAGAGAATATTGTCAATACTTACAAACAAAAACATCTGAATTTAGTACTACCCAGTAAGACACCATCATCTCTATACACACACATACACACACACACACACAAACACACACACACACACACACACAGATGTATAAGTTTGTGTCACAACCCATGCTTCCTAGGAAAGAAGTCAACAATTTATATTGAAAATACTTCAGACCTGCTTAACCAGTCCATGGTGAGATATTTGCGGAGTCTATCAGGGGATTCCAGAAATGTGAAAGTACAATCTTGATTGTTCTGTTGTACATTACCCATGATTTCCCAGCACAGAACTATTTATATCAAAAGGTTAAGGAGAACTCTAAAACATTATTTTGTAGCTCAGAGGGCCACCATCTTTAAAGATAGTTGTGTGTGGCGCATAAACAACCACATCCATAAATTACAGGGTGACATAATAGCACAAGAGTTTTTAAAATCCCTGGACTTGTACAAAGCTTTAATGGCTATTATAATTGCTCTAAAAATGATGTGAAGGTGTTCATGGCAATCATGGCTGGGAAAGCCATGAGTGTTCTTGGTGAAGAAATTTCATTCTAAAAGAAAACAGTGGTTAATTCTAGTAAAAACCAGCCACTTCTTTCAATTAATTAAAAGTCATGATCCCAACCCTCTTATGGGTAGAAAACAATCATTAATAAATGAAGCTTTCTTTGTTTATCTATTGGAACACAGTGAATTCACAGGAACAATCTTGGACATCAAGAGGTTAAAAGAATATATCTCATAGAAGCAAAAGGATGAAGGGAATTTATTTCAGCATTAACACGTGTGCTTTCTAATGTCTGCTTTCTAATGTGAAAGTAGACTGCCTGTTCCCACTTGGACACAATTATGAATGCCACACTATCCTGTTACTAGAGAAGACTTTTTTTTTACCTGAATTTATTACTAAATGAGTGAAATAATACAAATTAGGGCAAGTTGAACATACAAAGATTCCAGATTCTGACTCTGTCCACATCTTCAAAGATACTCCAAAAATGACAGGTGACCCCTAAATGTTTTAGAATCAGTTAGATCTCTGGAAATGAGAAGAAAAGTCTAACTGAATTGTGTTTGGTGAGCTACCATGTTAAAAGTCTTAGCTGTGTTCACATGGCAATGTGTATAGATTAATCATATAGCTCAGACTTATAAAACTACTCATATAATTAGTATCTTTTTAACATACAATTTTTTTAAATTTTTTTCACAATGAAAAATATATTGTAGAAAGTCTCAGATAAATCACTAAACAAATGTAATATCTGAAGCTACTGTTGACAATCAGGTACGATCTCTTTGGCCATCTTCCCTACGGATTTTTATTTCCATAGAAATCATTTTGATGGCAATGTATCAAAAGTCCTAATGGGGAAAAACCATTAAGAAATAAAAGTGCTGCTGAGATGAGCTCTATCCCTGTGCATTCCACTTGGTAATGAGCAGCATCGTGCACCCACTGGAAATGCAATCTTCCCACTGGTGATTAACAGCAGTAGAAAGCCCATCTTACTTCTCTTCAGAAATCCATAGAGGGGTGAAAAACTGCAGAAAAAAATAAGACCAAAAAAAAAAAAGAGGCTGGATTAAGGTATTCATTAATTTTCCCAAATAAATCTGAGTTTATGTGCAACTGCCAGATTTTTAGATAACTGAATTTCCACAAGGATCACAAAAGCTTATATTGAATACTAGAGGCTCAGTGCACGAAATCATGCACTGGTTGGGTCCCTAGTGGCTGCTGGCTGCTGGCCAGGGCCTCCCTCCCTTCCCATGGCTGGCCTCGCCCCCTGATAAAACTCCCAGACAACTCCTGGTTGAGGGGACAATTTGCATACTACACTTTCATTATATAGGATGGTGATGACGTTAATAAAGGAAAGGGTTACACAGGAAATGTGCCTGCTGTACTATCTATACATTAGGTACCATGTCCAAACCTCAGAATAAAATATACCACTAGCTTCAGTGTATCAGAGTTTAAAAAGACTACTTAAATGTGGTAAAAAGGTAATTCATCTAGGGATCCAGTCTCCTTAACTTTCTAAATTTCATCATGCATTCATCTCTTATGAAGTCTATAAAAAATTTAACCATACAGTTTATTTATCAAGTTATTTCATTTTTATATTTCAGTTTCTGTTAGAATGTTTATAATGTAATGATAAATCAACTCAAACATAACTGCCTTTTAATAAATTTGTGACAATAGAATCGGATGATTATGTTTCCCTAAGATATGTTTTGGGTGGCACTTTTTCATTTCGGATTTACTAAAGGCCTCAGATGGGTATTTTTTTCTTATTCCTTTAGAAATCACTAAAGTCATGGGGAAAAGAATAACCTTAGTGATTATAAACCTTAGGTTTACTTATTATTTCCTGAAAAATATATATCCTCAGTGTGAAAAAAGCTCTGTGTAACCATTATAATTATTTTTGGAGGTGGGAATTGGAAAGAGGGCTTATTTATGTATCTTCCCTAGAAGTTTCTATTAAGCCACATATTCTATTTGAAAATAATTTATTTTCACTTATTTTTCTTTACTAAAAAACATGAAAAAATTAATAAATGAAGAGCTTCTTTTACCCTAAAAATTAGAAACATAAATGTTAGTAAAATCTAAGCTACCTGAAAGTTAAAAAAAATATAAGCAAGAAGGGACTCTTCTTCATTTCTAATACTGATCAATTTAAGTCTAATTTTCTTTATTAGTTACAAATGATTTACTTTTGAAATATACTTCATCTTGGAGAAAATAGGTTTATTCTAATACATTTTCAATATGATCACCAAGTATCTTTCCCATGATCTCTTTTTATCTTCTGAAACCTTCACAAGTGGAGGAGACAACATGAATTGGCATCATCTGAGGGTAAATTCCTGGGGATGTTTTTATAATCATGAAAACTGTTGAATGAAAAGTAAAAACAGATTTTGAAATATTTTCTTTTCGGAAATCTTGGCAGCTTATTCTCCAGTCTCAAATGACCAATATGGTGTGTTTTTGTGTGTGTGTGTCTTTTTTCCATCAGAGAGAACAATTTAACAACATTGTTTTTCACATTTTGCTAGAAATATTAACATTTGATAGGCTTATAATAACAGTTTCAATAAATTCACACTATCCCCCCAGGATATTAATAAGTTGATTTGCATTAAAGTATGAAACAAAGAAATATTCTAGGAAACTGAAACATGTGTTGCATATAAATTATAAAATAGAATAATTTTAAATTATTCTTCTTTTATTAATTTTTTTACTCTCATTCTTTCTTTTATTTACTGATCCTCAGCTCTATATCAGAATCAAGGAATAACACTAAGTGTACAACATTGATTAAGACAAAATCCTCGAGTTCAAGAAACTCATATTTACCAAGTATGTGTTTAAAGCGTATAGCAAAGCTTTCTCATGTCACATTGTGATAAATGCTGCACCAGTAATTTTCAAGGAGCTGGAGAAGCTGGACTTAGGGAGGAAGGGAAGCAAGGGCACATAATATGTTCCACAGAGGCAATAATCTAGAATCAGATCCTGAAGAAAGAGTAGAGATTGCCATCCAAAGGGAGGAGGGGTGAGGAGTATGCTTGGAAGAAGTAATACTCACGACAACCCTTAAACATTTCAAAATTTGTAAGAGTTGTATTGTCACTGAAGTATACAATGCAAATAGCTGCTAAGGGGTAAGTCCTACCAAGGAATTTGTATTTGACTTCTTTAGACAATTGGATTCTTGAAGTATTTCTAGCGGAAATTACACAGTCGGCTTTGTGTTTTGGAACATTATGTGGCAGTGGTATGGAGGAATAACTGGAAGAAAATAAAAGTGATATTGAAGTTGTAGAAAGAGATAAACTAATAAGGAAGTTGAACAAGAAAGAGCAACTCAGTATACTTCTCCACTTTCTGACTTGAGTGTTTTGGACATGAGTGTACCATTACTCAAACAAGGACCACAAAGAGGAGAAAACAGTTTTCAAAGAGAAGGTCCTTAAAATATTGACCCTTATCAATATTTATTAATTATCTCACCTATGTAAGACACCATGTTGTTCACAAGAATTCAGTGGAATACAAGGGCTATGCCTTTGATTTTTTTTTCTTTTTGGGGGAGTAATACATAATTTTAACTGTAAATTTCAGAACGTATATGATAGGTTCCAAATGAGTGTTACAGGTAGTAAACCCTAAATAGGCTCAGAAAATGAATGGATTACAAATTACTTTAGCAGGTGGCAAACTTAGTAAAAGGAATCTAAGTAGATGTATGGATGGGGTCAGATTACAGAAGACTTGAATGCGGAGCAAAAGCAGGATCCAGGTATAATTACAGCTTTTTGTCCAGATGAGGCTCAATCTAGCAATGTGTAGGCTGTATTTTGTGAAGTTAGCTGGAAGCCAGAAAGCCACTTAGATTATTAAAATAACACAAGGAGAAGACTTCTTTTCTTTTAAAAGATAATGATGCTTTCAGAATTCAGAGGAACTCATTTTAAAGGAGTAAAAGAAATGACAGTTAATAATTTACTTTGCCAATATGATTACTCCATTCCTTCCCCCAAATAATTTTCTATAGATATGTAAGGGAAATCTCATTTCCACTTGTATTTAAGGAGAATTGAGAGAGTTATAGTATACATGCTTTGACATGTTTGAAAAAAATCATATAACTGTGAGTTAGAAATTGAAGCACCTTAGAGATCACATTATTCAGAGCTTAATCTTACAAATAACATCCAAGGGCTTTAAATACTTGTCAAAGATCAAAGAATAAGCTAGAAGCAGATCTGGGAATAGAATGAAAGTGTTCCCTGTCCAATCTTTGACTTTACCAATTTAAATTTGGGGCAAAAGCAATTTCAAATTAAGGAAAAAGAAAACAGAGTGTGAAACCTTCCAAAGAACTTGAAATACTCAGTAGCAAAGTTTCAAATTTGAAAATAGGAATAAATAGTAATTTTTCTGGCCCTTGAGATCTAGATGAATTTACCCTTGAACCTCATTTGTACTCTAGTGTAGGAATTTAAAATGCTGCCTAAGACTCCATTGTCATGGCCAGACAGCAGTGGACATAAAAGCTCATGTTCTCTTAACCCCCTTAGCCTCCTGGGCTTGGACTCCTCTCCTGTTGTCTTTTCTGTTCTGTATTGATCTGTATGTAAGGCTTATTCCCTTCTTTGTCCCCCTTCAGACAAAGAAAAACATCTCAAAAATATAATTGATCATGGTAGATTTTATTGAAAACCTGAAGTCAGGAGGGAATCTCATTTGGCAAACATCAAAACACAAAACTTAAAAGTAGAATTTAGATATTTCTCTTTTTTAATATACTAGAGGCCTGGTGCATGAAATTTGTGCTTTCAGGGGGGTCCTTCAGACTGGCCTGTGCTCTCTTGTCCATGAGCCCTCGGGAAATGTCCCACTGACGACTTTGGCCCACTCCCCCTGGTGGTCAGTGCACGTCATAGTGACATGTCATTCTGCTGTTTGGTCGATTTGCATATTGGCCTTTTATTATATAGGATTATTATTATTATTATTATT
>NW_005356870.1:6986816-7018378 GCF_000412655.1 Myotis brandtii | reverse complement strand
TATTATTATTTTGCTGATTTCAGAGAGGAAAGGAGAGGGAGAGAGAGAAGCATCAATGAAGAGAGAGAATTATTGCTCAGCTGCCTTCTGCATGCCCCCTAGTGGGGATCTAGCCAGCAATTGAACTGTGTCCTGACCAGGAATTGAACTATGACCACCTGGTTCATAGGTCAAGGTTCAACCACTGAACTATGCTGGCAGGGTCACTTCTACTCCTCTCTAGTTTTCTTTCCCATAGAGAAAGGTACCCCAGTCTTTCTTGGTTTCTTTAGTCCCCTGCCATCATGGCTTGTCTCTTTTTTCTTCTTCATTCTAGCACTCCAGAATAGCAAGCATTCTGTGCCAGGCCTTCACCTCTCCTTTTGAGCCCTTTGTGACAGCATATATGAGGCCCTAGTGAAGGCTGAAGACGGCTCCCTTCCTAGGCAGCATTCTACCACTATGTTCTTCATCTGACTCCCACACAATGAAAACAGTCACTTACTCAGCAACATCAGATAGACATATTAATGAATGTCTATATTATGCCAGGCAAAATGCTAGGAAATACAACTACAGAGTGAAAAAGGCCCCTGATATCAAAAAGAATAATAAAAAAGATTTATAATTTATAAAGGGGCTTTCAATTTAATGTACCAAAGAATTTGTATGCATTCAATAATACAGGATCAAACTTGAAGAGAATGAATAAATAGAAATATTTTTTGCTCCTTTGATCTAGATGTATTTGCTCCGGACTCAGCCCTATTCCAGGGTGGGAATTTAAAATGCTATCTAAGGTTAATTGAATTTTGATTATTTAAAGTCTTCTAACAATCTTATAGATTGAATCTGGGAGGTAGTGTGCCTAATACTTACTCAAATTTATCCCCTTAAGTTCTTAGAGCTAATTGCTATGTTGGAATTTTTACCAATTCAACCAATGACTAAGATTTCATATTGAAAAGAGAAAGAGTTCAAGGATCAGTTATACACATACTAGTAGAAGCCAAGCAAGGATACCACTATGCTATTAAATATTAGCTTTAATATTTAATAGAACAAGGTATCCTGTTCAACCCTTCCCTTAACTCTTGCTTTCATTTTTAAAAGGAAAGTAAAACCTTGGTAGAGTTCAGGACTGTTTCACCTACTTCAGTTATTGATATGATGCATTTCTATTATCTCCTGCACAGAGAACAAATCAGTTTAACACACAGAAAAGTCAGAGCCCATTTTCTCAATATTTTCAACATTAGGATAGAGTTCAATTAGAAGTGAGATTGTGCCAAATACAGCATTTCATTTAGAAGAAGCCTCACTGAGTGCTCAGAGCTTATTTGAGCATTGACTGATCTTACCTAACGCCTGAGCAGCTGCATTGGGGGATTCCTCAATTTACTGAATAACATTTTGTTTAATAAAATGCATTTTCTATTTGACATTTAAGAATCTCTTTACAGTGTCTAAATTTCAGATTTCAAAATTCAGCATGAGGCTATGACATTTTGGGAATGGAGTGACCCACATTGGGCCATTACCTCTGCACACACAATGTGTAGATCTTCTGTGGCTGACTTTTATAACGGGGGGAATTAAGAAATACTGAATCCTTACAATGAACCAGGGTACATTTGCATCCTATTTAAGAACAATCTAGCTTAAACTGTAGGTTGGCATTACTATTTTAATTTTTGTCTGAGGAAATGGATGTTTGGAGATATTAAATAACTTCTCAAGGTCACTTAGGTAGGAATGAAGAAGCTAGGGTTGCTTCATACGCCTGCTCATGTCAAAGTGAGCAGTGTACACATAAGAAAACCTGAAGGCCCGGATTCTAGCCTCGTCAATGAGGTATTTTATTTCTCTGACAAGATCTTTCTCATTATTCAGGTGTTCACAATTTATTATCTACTTATGTTATAAAGTTCTGTGAGAAAAAATGAGATAATTTATGTAAAACTAATATTTAATAGCATAGTGGTATCCTTGCTTAGCTTCTACTAGTATGTGTATTACTGATCTTAAGTCTCCCACACAAGGCCAATATCATAAAATTGTGTCTGAAATATACTACAGTAGAATTCATGAAGCTGATGGCTGGAGATATGCTGCATTTCACAGAACTTTCTTCTTTTCAGTTGCTATAAAGTTAAGGAAGAACCTGGGAATATCAAATGTTTTGAGGCAAATGACTTCCCTAAGGATATATGGATGCCAACAGGTTCATAATGAGTAGCTTAGAGGATAGCATTTACAGTATACATAGCCACATAAGGAGGGATGTGTACATTTAATTTTAATGATTTTTTTCATTTTTTGTGGAGTGATATTTTATGTTGAGCACTTGTAACATCCTAGCTTATGCCTTAAACTGTCTTTAAATATAAAATAGAAGCACATTCTGAATATACTCTTTCTCCTTTCTAGCAAAACATTCTATGCCATCCTTATTCTTTTATTTTGAAACCAAAAATTATCATATGAGTGAGATCCAGGACTTTTTGACCCTGAAGTTTGCTGGGCTCATTTTTCCTGACTATTACAATAGCTAAAAGTCTATATTTTCCCTAAGTCTCATAACATCACTTTCACTTTAAGGTATCTGAAATATCCTTTAGCATCTAATGTTTAATTAGTCAATAAGTGTAAATACATAATAGTAAATGTCTATACTATTTTCTTTTTTGTCCCTTTTTTCTTTCTTCCTTTGTTTTCCATGGTTTCTATAGCTTACAATGTGGGATTCATTGCACATTCTTTCTTTTTCTAAAGTGAGAATAAGTCAGATCTGTACTCTTTGTACAAAGGAATGTTGACTAATGATTCAGTTAATTTTGAATTTCATTTAAGCAACAAATTATTTCAGTATAAGTATGCTCTCTTCAAATATTGTGTATTTATTCTAAAAATGATTTAAAGTTTACCTAAAATTTAATTGGGTGGCCTATATTTTTCATTGCTAAGTCTGTGTCCTATTAATAGTCAAACATTTTGCAATCCATGGGATATATACCTTTTTACTTTTGAGTTTGTTGTGTGCCTGGCTCAGATGGCTTTTATTCTACTTCACTGATTTCCTTGTAAGATTATCATTGTTGCTTATTAATTTGGGTCCCTTTAGCTCCTTCTGGGACAAAATTGAAAAAGATGAGAGTAATTTTCTCATTATCTGGAGGCCTGAACTTAGCTAATTATTTTTCATTTTATTCACTTTTCAATTTAGCCCTGTAGGTGGTATGATTATACATTTATTTCCTCAAGAATTATTTTTTAAATCATTAATAATGTTCTATATTGATACTTGGAATTGAGACCTCTATCAGTTTTTAATCTTCCTTGGTAAGTTACACTTTGGATAGCATTCTACTCTCCCTTTCACTGATATATTCTGTGCTAAATTACTACATGTGTCATTCTGTATTTGAAAAGCAATATGGCTACTGTTCTTTAGTTATATTTCTGCTATCTCATCTTGGAAGTTTATAACATTTGAACTTTACACATGCGTCCTTTTGGAAGTTGTATTTTATTTTTTAAATGCCAAAGGAGCCTCCCCTTGAGATATGCAAATTTATACATTGGAATGTTGTTTCAAATGCCACCCCCCACCACAATCACAAAATTAAAGTTTTATCTAAAATTTTCACTTTATTTTCAAAGACCCATCTGTAAGAATTTTTCACTCACAGAAATAAATATCTTACTAAATATCAAAAGAGCAAACTCCTTAAAGAAATCATTTTTATAATAGTTGCCCTATAACAGTGTACACCCTACAGAGCCTCTTTTTTTTGGGGGGGGGTGTGGGGGTGAAGTACACTGAAAGCCAGTAAGAAGTCAAAAATGCCAATATATTTTTAGCTCATAAATAAAAACCTATAATCTTAGAAATCTATTACAGCAGACTCTTACACATTTACCCTTAGAACTATAATATAGATGAAACCATAGTGTAGTCTTTGAAAAAAATCTATCTTCCCCTTTTGTGATTCGAGATCAAGGTCTGCATAGCTGTTCTATGTGGAGGAGTCATCGGTGATTTTAGTATATTTTCTTATATAACTACTTATACTCAAGGCATCTTAACATTAGGTGTAATTTCCTAGTGGCAGCTTCTTCTTCGGTTGTTGAGTCAATACATTTATATTGTTCCTCACAATAAGCAGAAGCAGCTTCATTTTGTAGGTTTAAAATTTGTATTTTTCAATGGCATTGCATTATTAAGCTAGTGTTGATGCCATTGATGGAGCAGGCATAGCATTCTTACACCAAGATATTTAAAGATTATTAAACCAAAAGAAGATAACCTTTATTCTGCAAGAAATAATATAAAACATTTATGTGAAATTACAAAAGAAAAAAAAAGAGAGAGTTTTTTTTTTCAGCAGCATCTTTTAAAAATGTGTCCTGCATTTAATTTTTGAAAAGGAAAACCATTCTATTTTGCTCAGTTAAATTGTGGAAAAGCTCTGAGAACCTGGAAAATCAAATGGAGTCAATAAATGAAAGCTTCAATTGTTAGAGTTCAAGACCTCTTCAGATAACTATGACCCCCCATAAGAAGTCAACTCTCATAAAACTAATTCAAGCAATTCCTGGTCTTAGATAGAGCCCTGCTTCCAGCGAGGTCAAAGGAAGGTGCCAGTACTTTGCAGTTTGATGATCATTCTCATCAAAGGTGGGAACTCTATGTAGGAGAAATGCTCAAGGCCCAATAAGTCCTATGCCTTTAAATATTGAATAATGTACTATACTGGAGCTCTTCCCATTTTCATTCATGTTCTACTGTTTATAAAAAGACATAACTGTATATTGTTGAGACAAAAGAAAGTTAGATAGATAAGAGTGGGACCATGGGAGGAGGAAGTGAAACTGGGAACCCAAAGAGGCAGAGTTACTAAGGCACCCCAACTGGGTGGAGAAGAAAGGGTGCACAGAGAGGCATGGATGTATGAATGTTGCTAAGACAGACAACTTGCAGATAACCAATCACAAGGTAGTAAGGCATATAAACCAATCCCAAGGATGTTGCTAAGGCAAAATTCTTTGAAAAGACCAATGAGGAGCTAGCAAGGCTGTCTCCACCCCCTAAATTAAAAGGCACGCTTCTGCTCAATGAATTCTGGTGGGGGAGCACATTCCTGTGCACAAGTGATTTATGGCCATGTGGACCTCAACACATGGACTAATAGACTTTAATTAGTTTGGATATTAAAATACTCCTGACTATAACAGAAAGGAAGCTCTGGCCACTGGCCTGGTCCTGGAATCCCTCAACTTCATTCGATTTTGGGAAACAATGAACTCAGACTCAAACCCCACATTTTGGTTTCATTATGACTTATTTTTCCCTCAAATTCACTTACCTGGGAAATAAAAGAGGAGAAGAAGATGGGTCTTTGTTCTTTGGTAAAAGGTAATAATTCTAACTCAGTCTGAACTTTAATAAATAAGATCATCTTAAAAGTGGTCAACACAGGGACATTTAGCTTTGTCCTCCATCCCTGAGCTACCTTGAACTCTTTTTCCAATTTTTCTCTTCATTTCTGTGTTCCTATTTCCTGTTGTCCCATGTTTGGAAGCATATTTGATCCATAAAAATAGAACTTAAAAACAGTGTATCTGTCCACTTGCTTGTATTGACATGGGATTCATGTTGCCCGTAGGCACTGAAGGAGCGAAGAAGATGGGTCTTTGTTCTTTGGTAAAAGGTAATAATTCTAACTCAGTCTGAACTTTAATAAATAAGATCATCTTAAAAGTGGTCAACACAGGGACATTTAGCTTTGTCCTCCATCCCTGCGCTACCTTGAACTCTTTTTCCAATGTTTCTCTTCATTTCTGTGTTCCTATTTCCTGTTGTCTCATGTTTGGATGCATATTTGATCCATAAAAATAGAACTTAAAAACAGTGTATCTGTCCACTTGCTTGTATTGACATGGGATTCATGTTGCCCGTAGGCACTGAAGGAGCAGTATTCGGGCACTCAGTCGAGACACCTCACATCAGAGCAGAACCTTCCCAAGACCTCAGGTAAGTCCTGGCTCTTACACCTGTATCATTGTTTTCACCATTGTTGATCATCCTCAATATATAAAGAACTAAAACAGAAAATATGCTACATATCTGTATGACGAATTGACATTTGCTGCTACATGGTAGATAGTCAAGTATTGAATGAAGGACAAGAAAATATGTCTTTTATTCTAAAAAATAACCATCTGTATATTGTTTCCAAATAAGCATACAATGAATGTATATTAGGAGTTTGGAAAAATAAAGGAAAAGGCAATTTTAGCGTAGTTAGGAGGAGGACTGAGAATCATAGACTTGCTGGAAAATCTGTCATAGACAATGAAATATATGGTGCATAGGCTTAAAGAATAGGGAAGCAGAGATTAGGAGAAATCTATTAAAGGTCAGGGAGTGTTACGTAAAGGAAATAACAGAAACAAATATGGACAGTAATCAGGGAAAGGCAGAACTTAATTGCCCTATGATGGACTCATCAATCCAATATTTCCAGTGGAATAAGCTGCTTCCTGTTTTTAAGAGTCACAGTTACATGTAAAAGCTCTCCCTACCGAGAAGATTGTGAGATGACAGTATTATCGGAAATTCTCCCGGGGGAATCATGGCAACTGTTGATTAAAGTTAAAATAGTAAAAACCAGTAACGGATCCATGGATGTTCTCAATTCAAAAAGTGAGTTAAGCTTTAGGAATAAAATACATTTTAGTCAATTTATTGTGGTGACCATTTTATACTATATACACATAATATATCATATTACATACCTTATACTAATACAATACTATATGTTGTTTAAAAAAATACTTTACATAATTAATTTTGGATGAGCAAATTACATTCTAAAATGCATTTGCTAGGGTATTTTTATAAAATATCAACATGAAATATTGCCATTTGGGACAATATAGATGGACCTTGAGAATATCATGCTAAGCAAAATAAGTAAGTCAGGAAAAGCTAAGAACCATATGATTTTACTGATATCCTATATAATAAAAGCCTAATATGCTAAGTGTCCAATCATCTGGTTGGCTGTTCAACCAATCAAAGCGCAATATGCTAATGATATGCTAACCACTTGCTATGACGTGGACTGACCACCAGGGGGGCAGACATTAGACTGGTCGACCAGTCGCTATGACGTGCACTTACCACCAGTGGTCAGATACTCTGATCAGTAGGTTAGCTTGCTGCTGGGGTCTGGCTGATTGGGACTGAGCAAAATGGGTCAGACATGCCCTGGAGCCCTCCCACAGTCCCTCCCTGGCTGGCCAGCCTCCCACATCCCTCCCCGGCCCCAGTCATGCACCAGAGGGGTCCCTTGGCCTAGCCCGCACTCTCTCACAATCCGGGACCCCTTGGGGGATACTGGAGAGCAGATTTCAGCCTGATCCCACAGGCTAGTCTGAGGGACCCCACTGGTGCACCAGGCCTCTAGAGTGGGATATAAAACTGAAACTCATAGACACAGATAGCACTATGGTGGTTTTTAGAGGGAAGGTGGAGGGTTTAGTAAAGGGTAAAGGGGGTCAAATATATGGTGAGGGAAGATGATTTGACTTGGGTAGTGGGCATACAATGTAATATACAGATCATGTATCATAGAAATGTAGACTTGAAATTTATATGAACCTATTAACCACTGTCAACCCAATTAATTAATTTGAAAAGGACAATATTGATATTTTAAAAATAAATCAAATATTACAATCATATTTAAAGCTGAATCAAAGTATCTACCTGAGAGACTTTGTCTTGAAAACGCTATAAAAATAGTAAGAAAAAATGTTATTTCATAAATATCAGCTTTAGCCCTTCCCATTTTGATGAGTGGGGAAAACTGCTCAAGTGAAAATAGAAAAATAAAGTAGAAAAATGTTAATGCCAAAATAGACATGCTTTCAAAAGTGTAAAATTTTCAGACGTTTATAGTTCTATGATAAAATTTCCTGAAGAACTCAGTTTCTCACTAGTAGAGCAACCCAGATTGAAAGAAGCTACTTAACAATAACAGAACGTGCCCTCTTGCTGTGATGAAGGTATCTATAATAATGAAAGCGTAATATGCAAATCAACCAAACGGCCAAACAGTGGAACAACCATTTGGACAACCTTCTGGACGAAGCCGGGGCTGCGAGGGCCAAAGCAGCCACTGGGGCTGCAAGAGCCTACCCTTGCACGAATTTCGTGCATCAGGCCTCTAGTTTGTTTATAAAATAGCCATGATAATTATTTACGCTAGGCCAAACCCCCAAAGACTTAGAAGGATTGAAGACTATGTGTAGTGTCTCATAGTGTGTTATAGTCTTGATTTATGACGCTTTTCTCAGGAATTTAACATTTTTGTGTAATTATTAATGTTATCCCTCTCCACCTAACGAGGTTGCAGGCTCCCTTAGAACAGATCTGCATCTTCTTTGCTTATTACCTTTAGTTCTGTAGCACCCAGCACTGTATCTCACACATTATAGTGTCTGATAAGTATTTGTTCACTTGAATTACTGAAATTTAGCAAAACTGAATACTGAGGACTACTAAATGCATGTATATAAGAAATGTGGCAGCATTTGTTATCCTATTGCTAAGGCATATTTAACAAACACTAATTTCAGTTGCTTTTGAACTGTTTTAATATAAATATCAGATTTAATGATTCATTCCATAAAAATTTTAAAAGTACTAAGTTCTAAAAGAAATTTTAACAAACACTAATTTCAGTTGCTTTTGAACTGTTTAAATATAAATATCAGAGTTTAATGATTCATTCAATAAAAAATTTAAAAGTACTAAGTTCTAAAAGAAACATTTTTTACTTCTAATATTTTAGTAATGATGTACCCATTTTTATGCTTTGTTGTTAGGAAAAGTATATTGCCCAAAGAGGAATAAGAACCAACTGCTATTTTAATTACCTTGCTGGTGTGTCTCAAAATTCGTAAGGGGAAATGTGGATGAAATTATATTAGTATATAGTGTACCTAGTTTTTAATTTTCTAATTATTCATCAGTGATTTAAAGATTGACTTAAGCTAGGCTTATCTGCTGCTGCTAAGAGCAGATTGGCAACCCTCAAGATGAGTGTTACTGATCTAAATTCCACAACTGAAACATAAGCAAAGCACAGTAGTGATGGGGTTATTCAATTATTTATGTGTGTACTGGAGATTAAAATTAGAGTGTCTGAGATCTTTACAAGTTTTGCTGACAATTTTCCTTTCAGGGCAATAGAAGCACTCCTAGTTGACACCTAATTTTAAGCAACAAGGTGGGATGGTTGGGCAGGTAATTAAAATGGTAATTTGGGGAGTAAGTAGACACATTGCTTTTGCTTTTGTCAAAAATAAAAGGCTTTAGAAAGGAATATCCCAAAACATTTATTATAGAGTACAGGTAATATTTTAGTGTAGAAATATAGTATAGTTATATAATTTATTTATTCAACAGATGTTTGATGAATGCTTAATATGTGCCGAGTTCTGTGCTAAGTTTCCATGTTCATTTTAAACCTACACATGTTGGTTTTCTTTGACTTTTTTTTTTATTTCAGGTGAAATTGTTTTTCAATAGAGCCTGTGTTTTAAAAAGCTAAAAACAAAACATGCTGAATGGTGAATAAGGACATAATGCCATATTTGCCTGGGATAACTCATGTATGAATGTTCTTCCTTTTATATTTTTAAGTTAATTTATAAGTAAAATATTACAGTTCAGTAGGGTTTCTGCACTCTATGGTGAGAAGCGATGAAATCCATTATGTAATGCCCACTGCCCAAAGATTGTTTGAATCCAAGTTCCATTAACTGCTCCAAAACTAAGACAAGAATCTTGACTTGGAATCAGTAAATGAGTTTAATATTTAATGATGTAATTGGCATCTTTTCATCGTTTCTATTCTTGCATGAATATAATTTAAAATTACTCTCTGGAAACCCGTTGTTCTAATATACATCATTTTTAAGTTCAAGGAAAAGCCACCGTTTATTAAGTAGATGAGTATTTTTCTCTGAGATATTTTGTCAATAAAGGAGTAAAATACTTTGCTGGTATTGTTCTACTAATTAGAGAAAAAAAGAAGAAAGTAGTATTTTTCTCCTCTCCTCCCCATCCTTCCCCTCTCTTCTTCCCTCCCTCTTTCTTCCTTCCTTCCTTTTATTCTTTCATTCTATGTATGCATTTATACATTTATCTAGTGTTAGTAACAAATGAACGTTATGAGAAGCTTCTTTTAGCTTGCAAACATGGGGAAACAAAGACAATTGATCTAGAAATTTCTTTGAGATAATGTGAAAGAAGAAACCACAATGGCATGTGCTAGTGAGCAGAAAACAAGAAAAAATGGAGTAAACAAAAAGAATGTGATTTGCATCTGAAGAAAGCTCATTGTAGCCTGAAATGATAAGACAGTAAAATTTCTTATATATTCAAGTCACAGTTGGCATTAATTTTTTTTCTTAAAACACTTTTCGGTTCAATTCATCATTGAAACCTCAAATAATTCATGAGTGCCTACTGTTTCTTTGGCACTTTGTTAAATATTTAGCAAAAACAAGACATATGATGTTTAAGTTCTACTTAAGTTTCTACTTAGTAATTGCATCCTGGGATTTACTTTAAAAGAATTCTGAATTCTTGCCTCTGAATGTTGAGATTTCTTCTAAGACCGAGGCTTTTCATTTTTAGTCTGAGAATTGCACAACCTTCAATGCAAAATCTTGTTGCATCTTTGCTATGTAAAAACCATGAAAACCAGAATCACTTGGAAAAACAAGCAGACTAGAGTTCAACAGTAATGCTTCTCTGCTATATAATCTTTGGGCAAAAATAGTCAGAAATTCATTGCTGTGAATTTAATACTTTTAAAATGAACACTTTTATAATTTTTTTCTTTGAATGCAAAAAATGGAAAATTAGGTTATGAATTTTCTTCTAAGTTTCTGTTGAATTTTATAGTCTGTGATTTCTTTATTACTTTTTATATTTTGAGTAGATGAAACAGGAAGTTATTCCTGCAGAGTGTGTTAAGGATCCAATGTTATTTTCTTCAGTATTGTTAGTCAGTTTATTAAGCACCACTTATTAACATTCATTAAATAACCTAGTATTTTCCAACACAAAATGATTGCACATTTGTCAGATACTTCTCATACTTTCTATTTTAGATTGTGTTCTAATGATCCAATTTCTATTTCTAATTCCAATATCATTTTAATAAAAATAATTTTAGATTAAGTTCTAATTTTTAAAAAAATCTTCCACTTTATTTTATTTTTAAAATCTGGTAATTGTCTAACATACTTTTCTCCCCCAATTATTTTGACATAATGTTTTAACTTTCAAGAGATTCTATTGAGATTCTTGCTGGATTTTTATTACATGTTTTCATTACTTTGTGAAATATTGGAAGTTTCATGATATGATATATGTATGAGTTTATTTTTATCCAGGAATATCTCCAATTCTTAAATTTTCAAGTAAAGAATATCAAATGTCCATTTTATACATCCCTCTCCCTGAAATAATTATAAAATACAGGCATTAAATAATATAGCATTTATATTAATATGATAATCTAGCAACATGAATTATATAGTTTAAAGGTGTCGCTACATGCCAATAACATTATTTATTACACCTTAATACAGTTGATGACAAGATTAAAATCAATTAACAATTTCCTACTTATGTTTCCATAGCACAATATTTCACAAATTTTGTGTAAAAGGTAGATAATCCTATAAGATCTGAGACCACACCTCTTTCCCAGCATCTTATTCTATGGCTACAGTGGCAAAGGATACCTGAATATAATGAAAAAAATTCTGATTAAATAATTAGTAAATACTAAAATGGAATAAATGAAGAGCCCTGAAATCTTTAATATATTTTAATCCTCTAATCCCAAATGTCAGACATAGTAAAAAAAATGCTACAAAAAATGTACACATTTAATATGGACATTTTACTGTTAAACATATGAGTAATAACTCTAACCCCTTATCCTCAGAAACAAACTAAATCTTATCAATTATTTGATAAAGAAACTGTGTTTTTCCTCCCACTTTATAAGATAACTGAATTGAATTTCCATGAATGTCAGATTCATAATCTGTTTTAGAACTTTAATCCACTTTTATTAAGTTTTTATCTGACTTCTGTTTAAATGGTTCAATAATATCCAAACTTAAAGAATAACATTTTAGAAATAAATGGCAGCAGAGTAGGAGGATGCTGCATGGACATGCTCCCAGGAACAAGCTGGAATTACAACTGAAATACGGAAAGGCTTCCTGAATAATCAATGGAAAACTCACAGGGGAGAACTCTGATACCCAAGGACCGAAGGTGGAGACTGCATAGAGTGGTGGAAGTAGGAAAGGGCTGACTGGGCACCCACAGACAGCAACTGAAGTCCTGAAGAGATATCTCACCTGGGGGTGGGGGGTGGGGGGAGGTGCCACTGAGAACTTTGGGATCTAATCCCGAAGCTAGGCTTCCCAGCAGAGAGCACCAAACTGAGGTAACATCTAGCTGTGAAAAGCAGTGGGGTACTGTCTGCCATGGAGTGGCAGATGAAAGTTTGGGCACCCTCTTACAGGGCCAAAGCACAAATATTCCCTGTGGAGCCACCCACCTTGTGCTCTGGCAGAGGGAGGGTGAAGTGGACAGGAGCTGTGAGAGCAGAACCCTGGACTGGGGACTTGGGGGATAGAGCTCAGAAGGCAGACACCCCAAATTTCCTGGGTTGAGTCATTCCCTCATGCAGTGGAGGACATCTTTCCCATATAGACATCTGCCTTACCTAGGGGGAAGATAGACAACCCTATTGGAAATAACCTTGCCCTGAGGCCACTTAAGAGCTTAAAAGTAACAATTAGCCTCTAGGCAGAAACAACTGCCCCATCCTGTTGGAAAAAAATAACAACTCTCCACACCTGATGATGATTGCCTTGGGACAATTCAAGTTGGAATCCTAGCAGTCTGTAGGCAGAGGTGGTCTCTGGAGGCTTTGAGTCTTTGCCTGATCCAATTAGTCAAAAGCAGCCTTTAACACTGTCCTGCACTAGAGATTGAGAGGTGTAGAGGATCTACGGAATACATAGTCACAAACCCAAACAGACAACCAAAATGAGGAAACAAAGAAACAACCCCCAAATGGAAGAACTAGCAAATTCTCCAGAAGAAGAGATAAATGAAGCTGAGATAAGAAATTTATCTGAAACAGAGTTCAGAGTAATGATGTTAAAAATGCTCAACAGTATGAAAAAAGTTATAGTAACTATGAAAAAAGAACAGTCTGATATAAAGAATGACATAACACAAATAAAGAACACATTGGAAGGAATACACAATAGATTAGGGGAAGCTGAGGATTGAATCAGTGAATTAGAAGACAGAGTTGAGTTTTTTTCACTCAATTAGAGAACCAAAAAGAAAAAAAAAACAATTAAAAAACAGGAGGACAGCTTAAGGGAGCTGTGGGATGATGTGAAGCGTAACAATATTAGAAGAGTAGGTGTGCCAGAAGAAGCAGAAAGGGAGAAAGGAATAGAGAAGGTGTTTGAAGAAATTGTTTGGGTCCAGCCCCAGCAGGTCCAGGGATTCCCAAAGGTGTGGACGGAGTTGGCGAAGAAGGAATAACAGAGGCCAGGCGGAGGGACTCCACTAATCAGTAATTAGTGGGATAATTTGAGACCATGTAATTTGTTTCTAATCCAGAAAACTTTCAGTAATTGTAGCATTGACATTTGTCTGAATCAGTTGTCGATGTAATCTTCACCAAGCTTTCTTTTTAAAAGCGTTATTTAAAATTTTTGTAATCTCTTTTTTAATCAATGAGTTTGCTTGTGAATTTAGTTTGGTGAACCTCCAGAAGTGTTGCTATCTTTAAAAAAACACACCTTTTATTGATTTTAGAAAGGAAGGTAGAGGGAGAAAGATAGAAACATCAATGATGAGAGAGAGTCATTTGATCGTACTGGATCCAGCCCACAACCCGGGCCTGTGCTCTGACTAGGAATCGAACAATCATCTTCTAGTTCATAGGTTGATGCTCAGCCATTGAGCAACACTGGCTAGGCTAAAGTTCAATATTTTCTTAAAACAATTTTTTATGTTTATTACTTCTTTTGGATTTTCTGCCTTTTTTCTGTTATAATTTTGGGAACTGTTGAGTTTTGTCTTTACGGTTTTTGCGTTTTATTTTTTTTCTGATTTAAATACTTATTATTTAAGTTCTCACCCAAGTAGAGAGGGAAACATCTATGGGTGCCCTCTTCATTTACCTCAACTGGGCACTGAACCTTCAACCCAGGTATGTGCCCTGACCAGGAATCAAATCAGCAACCTTTTGGTGCAGAGGGTGATGCTCAACTGAGTCAATCTGAATGGACAGTTTTTGTTTTGTTTTGTTTTAATCCTCACCCAACAACATGCATTTTAGAGAGGGGGAGGAAGAGAGAAAGAAACATTAATTCGTTGCCTCCCATATTAACCAGGTCTGGGGATCAAACCTGTGACTTAGGTATGTGCCCTGACTGGGAATTGAACCTACAACCTTTTCGGTGTATGGGACAATGCTCCAGCCAACTGAGCCACAGTGGCCAGGGCTTTCTTGAGGTTTTGACAATTGCATATGTAATTTTTTACATTTAAATTTTGATCCATCTGTAATTAATTTTGGTGTATAGGGTAAGATTGGTCCCCATTTATTTTAGGTGGCTACATGATACCATTTACTGAATTACTCATTTTCTTCCCCTGTTAATATCTTGTGTATTTTTTAGTTTTAATTCTTAGAATTAACAGTTAGCATAATTTATCTAAAAGTGGCAAACTTTGTTTTTTCTTGGCCTGAAAATGCCCTATAAATATTACCATGTGCTATTTTCTCATGCTAGTGGGCTTTCCATGATAGTCTACCTTGAGATCATGTCTGGTTTTTATTTTTGTTTTTGGGGAATTATGTCTCTGCTTTGATGACTAATAAGCTTTGGGAATGGAACAAATTTAAAGAACTATGTTCTTTTTGTAGACACATAGGGAGTTCATTGTTCCCCTCTGAAGGAGCCAGAAAGAAATAGTTGATGAATTTTTAATGTTTCCTACATCCTTCGTGATATCGTACTATGTTAGTACAGTTTTGGTAATATTATTATACTTAAAATCCTTTTATTCTTGAAATATTAATGTTTATTGCATATAATATTATTATATGTAAGATCATTTTTCTTGAATAATTTGTGCTTATTGCATGCAACATCATATTTAAAATCATTTTTCTTGAGATATTAAAAAAGAATAACATTTTATATTATAAATAATTAACCAATGGAAATAGTAGGGGCCACAGATATACTGTTTAAGGTGATATAGATTTGGAGGTGTATCTGCGAAAATTAATTTAAAATACACATTTTGACATTCAGATTTTGAAATTAAATAATGTGTCAAAGTAAAAGAATTGTGAATAAAAAATGACAAGTGATTTTCCTTGTCAAGTTTACAAATATTCTGTAAAATGTGTGATTTGTTTTTTTTTAAAAAAAGACAACAGACAGATATTTGTTTAAAGTATCTTAGTCAGAACCTGACATCACTATCACTCCTCACTCCTGCCAGGGATTTTTTTTTTTTTTAAGCACAGGCTTTAACTATGTTTTTAATTGCTTTTTAGAAAGAGAGGATGGGAGAGGGATAGAGAGATAGACACATCCATGAGAGAGAAACATCATCTATTAACTGCCTCCTGCACAGTCCCTACTGGGGATCAAGCCCACAATCAGGGCATGTGCCCTGACTAGAATCAGACTTTGACCTCTTGGATCCTGTGTGGACTCTCAACCACTGAGCCACACTGGCCGGGCTCTGTCAGGGATTTTATGAAGATGTTCAAGAGGCCCATAGGGATGAAAGTTTCAAAGTTTGTTTCTGAGTGGAAAAAAAGAAGAAACGTCATTTGAACATGCCCAAATCACTTTTGTCTAAGTGCTATTAGTGATATAGGAGTCCCTCAATATCACTTTCAACTTCACTACTGAGAAAGAGAGAGCTGATCAAACTGTTTACTGTGGTTCTCTCTACAAAATAGCTCTGGATCTATGGCCTCGCTGTAAACTAGCTGTTCTGAGTGATGGTGCATGTGAGCCTGAGGGGACTCTTGTCCTGAATTCCTGTGGTCAAGGGAACACAGGTCATTGCAGCCCAGAGCAGAGCACTTATCCAAAGCCCAATTCAGGGGTACAGTGTCTTCTCACACTAGTGCTTTTTACGACTGTATTATATTTTCTGTATTCTGCCTTCTTTGGCTCTTTTCTCTAGTTTTATAGTTGAAGATAATTTTGAAACTGCCTTCCAGCTACCTTTCTTTTGCAGACAAAACTATCTTAAACACTTCTTTTCTCAAAATATAGGTAGTCAATCTTGAATTACTACAATCTCAAAATGTATGTACTTATATATCATCCCTTACTTAATTTTCCTTCCTCAGACTAATGCCATTTATTCTGTGGACATTTTTCTCGACCAGCAGAAGTCAGTTGATGGAGGAAATGTCTTATTTCTTCATTTTGATTAATTTCTTTAAAGTGTAAAAAGTATTTTGAAAATGTTCAAGTTTACAAATGTTTACTCTGTGTGCTTGGCAGTTTACAATATTCATGATTTTCATTAAAGCTCTCTCATCTCCACAAAATAGGGACTCTTTATTGAGGGATATGTATATGCTCAGTTTGTAGAAATGTCTTTATTAAAACTCCATCATTAATATTGAAAATGTATAAAAGATTTATCAAGTAAACTTATGACCTACTTTCATGTGTATTATGAAGGGAAACAACATAAGAAATGAAGTAAATCAGTTTACAAATGAGAGTAAATAATTGATGCCAAGAAATAATTTCATTAAAAGCCAAAAAATAAATAAGGCAATCAAAAATCATTATAAATGTCATTTGGCTTTTTTTTTTATTGCTTAAAGTATTACAAAGGGTATTACATATGTGTCCTCTTTTTTGATTTTCCCTATTCTTTTTACCCCCTGTCAAAATTTCACCCTACTTATATACCCTATGTCCAATCCCCTGCTCTAAATCCTTATACACCTTTCCCTTATCTTCCTTCACTATCCAAATTTTTTTCTTCTTCTTCTTCTTTTCTCTCTCTATTGTTTATTGTTGTTTGCTCGATTGACGAGTATATTGGGGGTTTTTTTAGGATCGTTTGTGAGGTTAGTCTGCTTATTCTTTTTATTTTTCTCCCCCCGCCCCCCGGTTATTTCTGTGCTTCTGTTTTCCCTTGCGTCGCTTGTTATTATTGGTTGTTTGTAGTTTGTATTCATCTCCAGGAATCTGCTGCTGTAAATTGTTGGTATTAGTGGCGGTTCTTTAGGAGTTTTCTCCTCATATAAATAGTCTCTTCCCCTCTTATACTTCACTCTCTTTTCTCTCTTACTTTTTTTTTCTTTTTTTCCTCTTCTTTTTTTTCCCTCCCTTTTTCCAATTTTATTTTTGCACTCCTTTTTTTTTCTTTTTTCTTTCTTTCTTTTTTGTCTTCTACCTTTTTCTCTTCTTTCTTCCTTATCTCCTAACTCTCTTAGCTCGGGTGGCCACCTTTATTTGGGGTTATTGATATCGTAAATACATTCGTGTTCAGTGCCTGGTACGTTGTGCCTTGTTGTGTTGTATTTTGTGCCTTTAAATCAACGCAGCAGATTCAAGCAACAGCGGCCTCCTGATCTCCACACGCTCTGTCTGGGGAACAGTTACTGTGTGTGAAGCCTCCCTCCACCTGCCAGAAGAGCCACCACAGCTGTGAACAGCACCCACCAGAGGCCCTGCTATCAACGGAGGAGCCACTGCTACCACAACCGCCCAAGGAGCAACCACACCCCGAGGAACCACTGCCACCCAGGGAGCAGCCACTGAACGACTCAACATCTAGATATGTCAGTGAGATCAAACATGGGTAGACAAAGAAACCCCCAAATGAAAGAAAAGGAGGACTCGCCAGAAAAGCAGCTAAGTGAGACAGAGGCATGCAACATGACGGAAAAAGAATTCAGAATAAGGGTCTTAGAGTACATGCACCGGTCGGAGGAAAAAATCAATACCATATGCAAGAAGCTAGAAGAAACAGATGAAAAAATCAACAACTTAAGTAAGGCCCAAGAAGAAATGAAGAGTGATATAGCTGCCATAAAAAACTCCATTGAAAGTATCAACAGTAGACTAGGAGAAGCGGAGGACCGAATTAGTGAATTAGAAGACAAGGAAGCAAAACACACCCAAACTGTACTGCAATTGGAGAAAAAAATTAAAAGACAGGAGGAGAGCCTAAGGGAGCTTTGGGACAACATGAAACGAAACAACATACGAATAATAGGGGTGCCAGAACAACAGAAAGATGAACATGGATTAGAAAACCTATTCGAAGAAATAATATCAGAAAACTTCCCTGAGGTGGGGAAGAAAAAAGTCACACAAGCCCAGAGAGTCCCAAACAAGGTGAATCCGAAAAGACCCACACCAAGACACATCATAATTACCATGGCAAATGTTCAGGACAAAGAGAGAATCTTACAGGCTGCAAGAGAGAGACGGAAAGTTACATACAAGGGATCTCCCATTAGATTATCAAATGATTTCTCAACAGAAACACATCAGGCCAGAAAAGAATGGACGGAAATTTACAAAGTGATGCAAAGCAAAGGACTGAATCCAAGAATACTCTATCCAGCAAGGCTTTCATTCAAAATTGAAGGGGAAATAAGAAGCTTCACAGACAAAAAAAGGCTAAGGGAGTTTATCACCACCAAGCCAGCCATGCAAGAAATGCTAAAGGGACTGGTGTAAAAAGAAGAAATAACAAGCTCAGAAAGAAAACAGCCACACACACAAAAAAAGAAATGGCTACAAACAAGTACCTTTCAATAATAACTTTAAATGTAAACGGACTAAATGCTCCAACCAAAAGACATCGAGTGGCTGAATGGATAAAAAAACATGACCCATACATCTGCTGTCTACAAGAGACCCACCTCATTAGAAGGGACTCACACAGACTGAAAGTGAAGGGATGGAAAAATATCTTTCAGGCAAATGGCTTTTTTTTTAATGGCAAATATTTTTATTTATTCCTACCTAGTTGTTTGTTTTTAGTTGACTAATGTTATCTTTTAGTCCATCATAATAATTTTTTATTTTTACTCTTAAGGATTCCTATGTTTTTCCCTTAGGCTTGAATCACCAACCAGGTCCTTGATAATGGAGGCTCCTCGAGGGGTCCAGGTGCGAGCTGCTGCAGGAGACTTCAAGGCCACCTGCAGGAAGGAGCTCCACTTGCAGTCTACAGAGGGCGAGGTGAGTTCCCAGGGTAGCAGGTGGCTCTTTACTGGTGAGAGTCCTTCCTCTCAAAGTGTATGCATATGGTTCCAGCTGAGACATAGAGCAGTGATAGCGAACCTTTTGAGCTCAGCGTGTTAGCATTTTGAAAAATCCTAACTTAACTCTGGTGCCGTGTCACATATAGAAATTTTTTGATATTTGCAACCATAGTAAAACAAAGACTTATATTTTTGATATTTATTTTATATATTTAAATGCCGTTTAACAAAGAAAAATCAACCAAAAAAATGAGTTTGCATGTCACCTCTGACACGCGTATCATAGGTTCGCCATTACTGATATAGAGAGCTGCTTCTTAAGATAGCAATGATGACCATATTAATACCCCTTCTTGAATATGAAATTTGGTAAACCTAATGTTATTTTCTTAAGTCAAAGCTCTATTTTATATTGAAAGATATTCATATGTCAAGAATGAATGGGGCATCTGAGTTCCTGTAGTTTCAAAATTGGCAGATACACATACTAAATGTCAAGATACTATCAAGAATAAATTAATCTTTTTTTAAGTTATATTTTGGTCTTGAAAACATTTTCGCAAAAAGTTCCTTGAATGTTTGTTTCTATAAAATTAATGCCTAGTTCGGCTGGCATGTCTCTGTGATTGAGCATGGACCTATGAATCAGGAAGTCATCAATTCCTGGTCAGGGGAGAGGCCCAGGTTGCTGGCTGATCCCTGGTAGGGGGCGTGCAGGAGGCAGCGATCAATGATTCCCTCTTATCATTGATGTTTCTATCCCTCTCTCTCTCTCTCTTCCTCTCTCAAATCAATGAAAAAATATATATTTTAAAAAAATAGTACCTATATATTTTTTAAAGGAAAACAAAACGAAAATTTATTTTACTATTTAACCGTATTGTTATTTCCTGGGTTAGGAGATACTCTTTAATAGTCTTTTCTGTTCACTTTATTTCCCCTAAGAATCTCCTTTAAGTCTATTGTCATTCTTTTAAAAACCATCTGTTTTTTCACTGTCTGCTCTAAAGAACCTTTTGTCTTCGGTCTTCCACTCTTGCACTCTATTCCCTTTACCTTATTGCTCTAAGCATGTGATTGTTGTGTCTGCAGAGTCGCATTTTTGTCAATTCTGGCAAATGACTCAGCAGATGTCTTCACATAGTACCTCTCCTCATTGTCTCTGTGGACTTTTTCTGGAACTCTGAAGAAATGCTAAGGCTTTGCATTGTTTTGCCCTCAGATCCCTAAGCCTCTCCTTCCTGCTTTCTATTTCTTTGCCTCCTTGTGCCTCACTCTGTTTATTTATTCAGATCTGCAGGCCCAGGTTCCTCTTCGGTATCTTATCGCATACTTAATCCCTACATTGAGCTTTTAATTTTACTAATTATGTTGTTCATTTCTAGGATTCTCATCTGTTGTTTTTTCAAATCTGCATGGACATTTTTGTAGTTTCTCTTTTGTGTTCTTGTTTGTTTTTAATTCTACCTTAATTATTTCAAAGCCTTCTACATAATACATATTCTATTCTGTATATTTCTACTGTGACTCCCAAAGCCCTTGAAGGGCTAAATCTGTTGTATAGCTGTTTATGCCAATCAATTCCCTTAGTATTTTCTTCCTTTGTGTGCTTATTTATTTTGTATTATGAGCTTAGGAAGTTTAAATTGAGAAGAAAAAGAATGGAAGGCTAATTTAAGAGCTGTTCTGGAGCATTTTACCTCTTCAGATGTAAAGATGAGAGCATAAATTAATAGAATCAAAGGGAGACATTCTTTTTTTTTTTTTACTTTTATGCCATTATCTCAGTTGTTGATTCAAGATACATTTTAATTATATATTTTGTTTCATTTTTATAAACAAAGTCATTGTCAGAACCACATTAGCATCTTATTACAACTTATGTGATCTAGAAATATGCTTTATGATATTTAAAAAATATATCCATATTACCTTCTAGGGTTCTTTCCACTTCTATTACAGACTACAATACTTTGTCTTCCACAGCAAGACAGAAAACTTTCTAAATATCTCACATCCCTTTTAAAGAGTTGCTTTTATCATGCTAATAATTCATTCAAATTATTCATAGTGAATCATCCCATAAGAAATATTGGTGGTTATTAATCTTTGTTCTTTTCTTACTTATGCACTACTTTACTGATATTCTTTTATTCAAAATATCAGCAAATTCCTTGGGTCAATTACAGGTTGGCATTTAATTGTGAATTGAGTAAAATGCTATAAATAAATCATATCCAGAGGTATTCAGCTGTGGTCATTTTTATATTAATAAAACAAAGATGTAGAAAGGCACAGCACTTTATAGTAGAATAAATAACATGTAATTTTCCTACAAAGAAATGTGAAATGATATAAAAATCTTTCTCTTTGCTTCATTGACTTTGCCACAGAAAGGTAAACTGATCATTTATTAAACAATATAGAAATATGTCAAATCTATCTTTAGATAGTTTTTGAACTAGTTAAAATCAGAACAGGCATAGCATTGAGGTTACCAAAATAATGGACAATGTGTGTAAAATGAAATTACACTCAAAATCAGCACTGTATAAGATGCAGCTATTTCTCACAGTGTTACAAGGAATTTCAAATTCAGCTCTGAGGACCATGTGAATCATAGCTGTAAGGACGCTGGACATGTTATAATAGTATATGCAAAGCAATGATGTAGTTACATGTTGCAAGATCACAGAGGAAGGAGAAAACAATTTTTATTTTGCAAACTGATAAAGATTTTTCCTACAGCAATAGGTCTGATTTCAACAGGGAAGGATGGGATAAATGAATTCTTAGTGGAGAGAACACAATGGCCCATGAGTTAAAACCTCAGGGGTGTAATTTTGAGTACCAGAAAGAGTTTCCAAACAAATGGATTACATGGTTTATAGGACAATATAGACTAGAAATATCAATTTGAGAAGTTGGAAAGTGAACAGTATTACCAGCAGACAGAAAGAGATACGAGCAAGCCCATGAGCAAGCACATCCATGCTGCGGGAGCCTGGAGAAGCTGAGCCATCTTGGGTTGAAAGAATCAATATATATTGTCCCTTTTACCTCTTGACTTATTTTCTATCTAAGCCAATAAAATATAATTTTCTCTTTTTGAAGGCCCTCTTCATTTTAATTTATCTATTAATCAAATATGCCTCCCTTATGTGGGTGAGGATACAGTTTGGATATCAGAAGTTTATGGAATTAAGTATTGTCATGGAGCTAAATATTGTCCTGAGCAGCCCCTAAGTGGATAGGAGAGCTGGAGGGTAGTGCTATAAAGCTGAAGTGGGCCAGCCACACACCATAAGGTTCAAGGCTAAGGCCACTGATGAGGTCTCTACATCTGTGCTTGCTTTCCAAGGCTGCCACCTGCTTGCCCTTCCTGTATAAAAGCAGCGACTCTCTGCATTCATTCCCTCAGGCTACACCAGTGGAAAGACAATGAGCTCCCAACTATAAAAGCCAGTGTAGCAGCACGGGGTCAGCAAGGCTCTGCAAATCACCGGGGCTAACCAGTGACAAGTATTTCTGTGTTTATTCATAAGTGAACCATTCACAATATCTTATAGTCATTTGATCGACCCCACATGACCTCCTTATCCACATGTTCTTTAGCTTTCCATGTTCCACTGTTTATCATCTAAGTCTCAAGTTTCCTTGGGCAAAACACCAGCCCTAACAGGTCTTCAGAGATCTCACCTCCAAATATGCAGACCCAAACCCCACCATTCCAGAGCTTGCCCCTATACTATTTTTAAAACTTAAGAATGACTTGCCATCACAATGCACCCTGTCTCAGAGGAGAAGATAGCTGTAGAGCATTGGGGCTGTGCCTTGGGAATGTAATTTGCTCAACAAAGCATGGCAGCTAAGCCAATAGGAGTGTTTGTTGTGTAGTCTTTCTCACTAGGCCACATGATAAAGCTCCGAGGACTGGAGAATGCGAAAATGAATTAAAATGCAGTTTTCCCCCGTAGATATTTTTGAATGCGGACACCATTCGGCTGGGAAATCTGCCCACCGGCTCTTTCTCGTCTGCACCCAGCTCTCCCAACCCTCGACAGACAGTGTACGAACTGTGCGCCTGCCCCAACGGCAAACTCTACCTTTCTCCGGCAGGAGTGGGTTCCACCTGTCAGTTCAGCAGCAGCATCTGCTTGTGGAGCTGAAGTGACTGATTCCTCCTCACACCAGAATAGCCTTTTGTTCCTGTCTGTCTGCTTCACGGTTCTGCTCGGTTTCCCTTGTGATCAGTCCAGAGCTGCTTCAAATGGTCCACGGAGCAACTTCTCCCGGCGTCAGCAGGGATTCGCCTCCACCTTCTCGTGTGAGTTACTGTCCCGCTCAGCACAGAGGGGGTGCGTGGCAGGACAGCGGAAGCTCGTCTTCAGCAGGAAAACTGGATCATAACTTTGGCTCAAAGGGAGAATAACATAGGTGCCTTTGCTACATGAAGTGAAGCACACAGTTTTAGATTTTTGCAGGACCTGGATATGAACTGCACATATGTCCATTACCTAGATGAAATTCCCTATGTCCAGTGGCAAGATGAAATGGTTAACCCTGTGAGAAAACTAACACGACAGTCTGAAAGCACAATTTTCCATTCATCTTTTTAGATGTACACTTCCCCCGCCCCGAGAATTTTAAAATTTTAAAGCATTATGTAATGCTTGCTTTACTAAAAATTAAATTCAATACATGGTTTTTAACAAAACAAAACAAAATAAGACAGAATCCCACCCTGAGTTTTGTTTCTTTAAATTCAATGTGTTGTTACTCGTTGTCTACTATGTCAAGAATTTTGTACATTAGCTAATTTTGAAAGCACTCAGCAATATATTTACAGAATTAACCATATGCCACCCTGCTGTCATTGGTCAGGTCTGAATGTCCTTATGTAATATTTACTTGGCTATTGCATGTGACATATTTACTTTTAGCAAAACATCTAATTTATTGCGATATAAGAAAGGATTAAGAGGGGCATACAGGTAGGTGGTGTAGATCCACATGCTATTTGTTACACGTAGGTTCTAATGGTACAATTTTTGTTTGCACCATTCACTTTATCCTTGACTCAGACTGATAAATTCAAACATCCTCTAAATAAATACTAATGTGCTGCATAGTGCTGAGAATGGATTCACTTTCCATTGGAGTACCATCTTCAGAAGTATATCTATGTATTTTTCACTGGAGATCAATATTTAAGGACAGTAGAAATTAAATTTAAAATTCCTGCTCAAGTAGTAAAAGAAATATAAATGCTAACAAATGTTGAAAATGTGTTTACATCATTAGATTCATATTTTAAGGAATTTGTTCTTTCAGCCCTTAACATTTACTTTTGTCAGACTCTTAAGCTGCCCTCCTACCAGAAATCATGGTTTCTTCCATTCTTCACTGCTTATTTTTGTAAATTAGCTTCTAAAACACAACACCAGAATACTGTAGGTTCATTTATACAATACTTCTTAACTCAAATTTTTTTGAAACTTACAGAATCCAAGAATGTAAAATTCTATTAAACATTTTCTATTGTGGGAAAATGACTTGGTTACTATAAGGTAAGTCCTTAATTTTCATATGTCAATCAATCTTCCCAGGCCCTCCCATGCACACTGTTCCAGGTGCGTGCGAGCCTCATTCTGAGGGACCCTGACTGTAGACACTGGAGTTCAGGCCTCTGTAGCCCAAAGTAAAGTGGGAGAGTGGGACTTGTTGAGGTTATTGGGGTAGTGGAAGCAGGAAAATGGGTAATGTAAGCAGTGAACCATTTAGCCAGAATTATCTTCTTTGCATGATCCATCATATCAAGTAATTGAGAAAGCTCCATTTCATTAAATAAGTTCTATACTCAGCAGAAGAAGCAGAAAGCTGGTGCAGTCTTATTACTTTTAAAAGAGAATTTAACTTGTGTTTGGGGTTCCTTAAATAAACCTTTAAATCAATATTGGAGGAAGAATTAAGCTATGCTATTGCTGCTATTGCTTAAAAGTCATATCACAACACGAGACTTCAATTTATTTAAGTTAAAATATTAAAATTTAATATGAGAAATTCTCATAATTTTTTTGCAAAATACTAATACAAAGTACAGTACAAGAAATTTTGAGAAATTATGAATGCTAATCACTGTTATGGACTTTTTAGGAAAACACTACATATTAATTTGAGTCATATTTAGGTTGAAAACACCTCTAAATTAAAACAATTAGAAAAGTTCTTAATCAAGAGGTAACAGGTTTGTTTTTGTTGCTTTTTATTAGTAATTGGCTGTGTTTCGAATCTCAGCTCTGTCTTCTACCAATCGTGCGCTGATTTAGGCATCTGCGGACATCTCTAAGCTTCCATTTACTCAACTTTGCAAAAAAAGTATTGAATCAAATGGTCTCTTGAGATTCCTTCCACCTCAAACATGTTCTGATTTCAAAAGCAAATATTCTAGGAGGTGGAAGGGGCCACAGAAATGTTAAGTTATGTCGTAAGAGGAGAACAGATGAAAAGAGTGAGGAGACAAAACCCTGTAAAAACCAAATCTAGTGAGGGGCTGTCAACGTTTGAATTCAAATATATTCTGAAATGTTATAGAAATAATTAAAAAGAAATACATAAGCTAAGAGATTGAGACTATGTCTAGGTGATGTAAAAATATCTGTTCAATTTAGTAGGAAAAAATGTGATACATAAGGCTTTCCTCTCCAATACCAAATAATTGGTGACTGGGTGCTTTAGAGTCCTTAGTTTCTAAGAATAGACTCAGGCCCAGAGTTCCAGCCTCTGTTGAAGACACGGAAAATTGCTCTTAAAAGTCCTTCATTTTCTTATCAAAGGTTTGATTCTTTCCTATAAAGCACTCCCTCCATTGCAGACTACCCAGGCAGATTCATGGTCTGTTTTTTCAGTACCATTTTTACATCACAACATATGTAAATAGAGTCAAGTTTATTTCGTTGCAAATTTAATCTTTTCTAAATCAAACTCAGAAAAAAATGATTCTTTAAGTGTAGTACATGAACCCTAAATTTTGCATTCAGTTTAGCTGTAGAAGACAGAAAGGTGGGGAGCCGGGGGGGGGCGGGGGTAAGAAGGCAAGCAGGTAAAATAGGAAGGAGGAGGGAAGGGTAGGGACTACACCTGACATTTACATCCTAAGCTAGGAATGAACAGACTGAGAAGTAATTGAGTTCAGTTGATGGGACTAAAAGAAAAGAAGCAAAGACGAAAAATCCTTTTTTCTTTCAGAATATTTCAGTAAGATACTTCCAAAAAAAATACACTTCCAAATTTCATGTTTCTTTGGCTCGATGTCGCTAAGATGTCTAGCCTGTACTGCTTTATCCTGTTTTTGTTTGTTTGTTTGTTTGTTTTAGGTTATGAATCATAAGCTTTATAATCTGGTACAAAATTATTTATATAAAGAATTTAAAATAATGCTTCAAATTTTACATTAACCAGAAAATCTTAGAGTTCATACTCCAAACCTTTGAGAATTGAGCCAGGAGTTCTAATTCTAGTTCTGCTCCCCTACTCCTGTGACCTAAATAAATATAATTAATTATTTTGGCCAGAGCTTACCTATCTGTGAGAGGGGTATATCAAACTAGGAGGATGTTTTTGTTATTTTCATCTCTAAATTTAATTGGTTCACTTAAGACTCAGTAATCTTGAGTTCAGTAGCCCAGTCTGAACTGGCATCATTAATCTCCTCTATACCTTACTTGACATGTTGCTTGTAAATGTTGAAATGCAAATCTTCCAGCGTGCTACCCTCTACTCCTTTTTTTCTATGCTCCCTTTCTTGCTCTTACCATTTGAACATTAAAGTCCCTTTTAAAAAATAATGCTTTTTTTGACAGGTTTCAGTAATTTGGTTGACCTTCAAAAGGAAAAGAATATATTTGGATCTTATTAAAAATGACTATTTAGGGAAATAATGGAAACATTTACCAAATGTTAATACTCTGTTGGTCATTCTATTATTATTTATTCTATCAAACTAAAATGCATTGTGTCTTTTTAAAGGTAATTTGATCAAAAAGGTCAATTGCTAAATTTTTTATAATATGCCATTCAAAATTCCTATGTAATTCTAGCATCTGAATTACTCAATTGGATAGTGCCTCATTTTATAAAATTGGCATTTGATACAATAAAACTTCTAATGAGTTATGCCATTGCAAAAATGATATCTCTGAATGAGGCAGCAATAGGTAGAGGGCTGGCGAGTGTTTAATGGATTTACGTGGTTAAATTTTATAGCAGGTCATGTTAAGATCATAACATTCATTAAATTATTGTAGTTAATGCTACCTAATGGCCAAATTCTGTATAGCAAAGCAAACTCACAGTTGAGTTTTGTATTAGTGAGGTCTTGTCACCTTCTCTCAGTAGCTTTGGTCTAGTTAAAACTGCTCATGTGACCCTATTTAAAAATACTTATTTTCTCTATATACTCTTATACATTATAGTAATGAATATTGCAAAGTATCATAAGTAAGATAATATTGTACTTTTATTCTTTTAAAACAATCATAAACTAATGAATGTCCCCCCTGAACATTGTTATTCATATTGTTTAATACTGTAGTTCATTAGTTGTTTAAATCTCAAAGACCAAAGACTGAGATTTCTATTATATTTAACTCTAAAACACTGCTGCTTCTACTAATTTATTCAAATAAATAGGAGGGCTTATAATTATAATGTGAGATAGTAAACATCCTCCTTGCCAGATTCTGAGCTGTAGATGATTAATTAATGCTTTTGTTTTAGAAGGAAACCGTTCTTAGTGTAGTCCACTTACCTTTTACACATGCCTAATAAAATCCTTGTTATCCACAAAACCAGTATGTAAAGACTATATCCCCAAATGGGCCCAGGAGGGATTTACTCAGCTGAGTCACACTTTTTTCATTGCTTGCTAAAAATTCCTTGGAGAATATAATTAATTTGAAATACTTTTAGAACCACAGGGCTATTTTTTATGTTGATTGAAGCGATTCCAATCTTTGAGAAAGTCAATGAAAAACATTAAAGGAAATGAGGTATAATGAACCGTGATTCTTTTTGTTTTTGCGTTCTTAATATCTCATTTGTTTGAATACTTATAAATAAAAGCCAAACAGGGTTAACAATGTGCAAGGACATTCACTAACAATGGAGATGTGTAATTTTGTGTTTCAGTGTCTCGTTATTTTATACAATTCTTTAAACCAGGTCCACTATTCATTTATTTTGTTTTGTAATTTTCATGTAAATGTTTTCTTGTGTATATATGACAAATGGAACTATTTTCTTACACATACTATGCAATATGTTTGTAAAATTGCAATATTACCAAAATAACAAAAGCTGTGCTTTTGTACTCGATCTTGCTTTATGTAAAATCTATCTTTTTCTATTTAAATGGACTATCAGCTCCATAAACTGTAGATAACATATCTATTGAAAAAATCAGTCTATTGTATCTTTTGTTTAGTTTTGGGTAGAGTGGGCTACATTTCTTTTGGGAGAAAATGCACAAAATTTGGCAGTTGGAAACTTCTTTCCTCAGAAAATGAGACCCTTGATGCATGCAATGAGCTCATTTAATTTAAGATCTCTCCTGTAATTCTTGTATTTTGTCCTAATTTTGGTGCTACTGTGTAACCATGATTAAATGTGATAGTCAACAAAGAGGATCAAAACTCATATGCTATCATTTCATTTATTTTATTGAGAAAAGTTCGTAGAGAAGGGAAATGAGTATTTGTAGGGAATAGAGACCTTTTTCAATGATGTGTTTTAAATATCAATGCTATTAGGATACATACTTTTGCAATTTTAATTTAATTTATAAATTTATACTTGATAAAGATGCTTCTCTTATGAAAAACTGAACATATGTTCCTCTTAAACATATGACCAATGAAACTAAAGAATTCAAATTGATTTAAAAGTAACAGTTACTACATTTAACCAGATGATTAGCTGATAGTTTAACTGTGACTTTATTTTTTATTTTGGGGATAACACTCCGTAGATGCCATTTGCTCAATCACACCTCTCTATACAGATGTATATCATCACACACAAACACACATTCACATGCAACGGTGAATATAAACACATACTACTTGTAAACTTACTTGAATAATGTTGTATTTCTTCATTTCCTTGTTACATTCAAAATATCAAGAACCAGTTCAAGACCTGTACTGTATTACCTTTTGGAGAGAGAATTTCCAGTCCAAAATGTTCCATGCTTTGAGAGTGACATTATTCCTCAGCGGTTCCAAAAGAGCAAAAGTATCCATTGGAAGTTGTTGTGTGTTTTTTTATGTCACGATTATTGTTTTCTTTCTTTATAACCCAAATATCTATATACTCTAGTCCAGATATTAGGGGGTGGGGGGACAAAATCAGAATCATGTACACTCCTCACAAAATCTTTCAAATTTAATTCTAAGTAGAAAATAAATGAGAGCATTATTTTGGGAAATCATATACAGGGTGTCCCCAGAAAATGTATATACACTTTAACAGCTGATAGCTCATTTTTGAAAATTAAATGTATTTTAATGAGCACTGCCTTTATAATGAATCAAACTGTGTGTACACATTTTTGGGGACACCCTATATATTCTATGACTTTAATCTCCAGCAAAGTTTGGGATGGTTCTAATAAGCAATCAGACACGTGCATGCTTATTTCTAGCAGATCCTCAGACCATTTACCAACCATTATATTGCCTTCTTTTTAGTAAACTTTTTTCTCTTATGAAGTGTGTGTATTGGAGAGTGAGGGTTGGTGTGGGTATAATTCAGATGATTCCAATGCAACTTTATATTTGTGTTTTCAGAACTTTGGCTTATCACGGATAGGACAGAAAATAGCACTTCTGGTTGCTGTAGCTTCTTCTAATTATCAGGTAGAAGATTACCCTCTTTTTGTCACATGACAAATTTTAGAGGGAAGACACATTTTTCTTACATTTTTATCTCCCTCAATAAAATCATTCTTGCCATAAAAGTAAGGTTTATGTAATGGAAAATCTTGCTTTACAGTATTCACTAGTGATTTTAAAAGTCAAATATGCTCTGCTAGTAAAAAATTATTCTAACTCAAAAAAGGAATCACTTGAAATTACTGAAAGTATAAATTGTGGCCCTGATTTTTTACCAAAGAAATCCCATTGATACTAAAAAAAAAAAAAAGAAAGAAACACTATGTAATAAAGGAAATATTTAATTGCACCTTACAAATATATACTAAACTTTTTATCAGAACCAGTCAATCTAATCATTTTATTCCAGTAGTGGATATAAATTTTTAAAATAAAATTAATATATTGGCTTTGTTCAGAAATAATGTTTAGTATCTTATATGTTATATATAGTTAAATATAAGATTAAATTGTGTTTGCAGATAGGACTTTAGCTGAATTAATCAATGTTCCTAGGTACTAATCATTTATTTTTTAAATATTTCACCTGTTTTCAGAAAGAATATTAAATTTTTTACAACATAGAGTAACCCTTAAAACAGAAAAAATAAATTAAATTAAAGGAAGTTTCTAGAAAAGAAAAAAGAAACCAAAAGTTTTATCACTAAAGCAAAAACTAGTTAATATGTTGAATGTTAAAGGAACATACATTTCCTGAAAGCCAGATATTTAAAGGGAAGCAGCATAGGCTACATTATTTGAGAAAAAATATATACCACTTCAGAATATATTTTTATGTTAAATCCAAAGTATTTATTGCTTAAATATTTATGGATCAGTAAAGAAAATACAGTGCCTTAAAGAATAATTTTATTTAAAAATGCTTTTTTTTCTATTCACTTAATTATAGAACATAAGATGTTGGAATTGCTTAGTATGTTGCAATATATGAGAATCCCAATTGATCCATAATTATAAACCGTTAAAATATACATAAATTAACTCAAATGTCTAAAAAATATGCCAAATGTGTAAAATGTCAAACATAAATGGCATAGATCTAAGCATTTGAGATTTTGTCAGATATTTTCCAAATATATAGTACACTTAGTATATAATATATAATTTATCTGACTATACAATACTTCTGTCTTTTATATAACTACTAGAGGCCTGATGCATGAAATTCATGCACTTGGGAGGGGGGGTCCCTCAGCCCAGCCTGCACTGTTGCAGT
>NW_005356870.1:6954175-6986766 GCF_000412655.1 Myotis brandtii | reverse complement strand
GGGGGGTCCCTCAGCCCAGCCTGCACCCTGTTGCAGTCGGGGAGCCCTCAGGGGATGTATGGGCCTAAGCCATCAGTCGGACATCCTTAGCGCTGCCACGAAGGCAGGAGAGGCTCCCACCACCGCGGCTGTGCTCACCAGCCATGAGCCCGGCTTCTGGCTGAATGGTGCTACCCTTGTGGGATCACACTGACCACCAGGGGGCAGCTCCTGCGTTAAGCGTCTGCCCCCTGGTGGTCAGTGTGCATCATAGTGGCTGGTCATTCCTCTCTTCAGGCGATTTGCATATTAGCCTTTTATTATATAGGATCTACTAATGAATTTAGCAAGTAATGTAGAAGAGTAAACATTGGGAAAGTATTGTAGATGAAACATCTTGGTAAAACTCTATACCACTGACATTTTAATAGCATGATGAACTCGGTGTTTTCCTTCTGTATACACCTTGGTAGAAGATTCTGAATTCATTGGCCACCAGAATGAAGAGCTTTGCAATATCATGAGGAAAGTTATCCATTGTTCTCAAAATTAATTAAAGAAATATAAAGCCAAAGAAAGACCTAGCCAAAAGTATAAAAATATATAATATTATTTTAATTGGGTCAATCTCATTACCCAATTAAATATTATGGGCTATCGTGAATTTATAACTGACAATGGCATTCCACTGTGTTTTGAATCAATAGCACATTATATGAAGTCACTGTTTAAAGGAAGTCTGAAAGCCCAGAAAAAATAAACTTTAGTTATAGCCTCAAAGAAGAGCACTGGTATAATAATGTAAATTAATTAAATAGTAATTGAAACTTCAAAGTAAAATATTAAAATAATTAATATACATTCCTTTTGCATTTCATTATTTGACCTCTTTAATTATTTTTACTGTGATCCATTATCCATCTTGAAGTAATAAAATTCCTGTAAGTAAATTGGATTGGATTTTTTAAAAGGGGTATCAGCAAACTAGAAGTCAAAAAATCAGATTCTAATTCCTGAGTTGTTTTGAACGTGAGAGGTTGAAACTTCATCTGTGATTGTACCTTGGTTTCAACTTGCAAGCCAACTCTAGCCAATTGAAAAGGCTACCAATATAAAACATAGTATTGAGTATGATTCTAGAACTAAATCCAATCTCTCAGGAAGAGTGGCATGTCATCAACAATAGCAAAGGATCTGGAGTCATGAAATGCATGAGATCTATTTTAGCAGTGAGTTGATCTCAAGGGCTTTCAACTCAATGAAGGGGCTTAGTTTCCTGAATTATACAATAACATGGTTAAATACAAAATATTTTAAAACCTATTAGTGTTATCTTCTTTAAAATGTCAGTATCTAGCCCTGACTGGTTTGGCTCAGTGGATAGAGCGTCGGCCTGCGGACTGAAGGGTCCCAGGTTCGATTCCGGTCAAGGGCATGTACCTTGGTTGCGGGCACATCCCCAGTAGGGGGTGTGCGGGAGGCAGCTGATCAATGTTTCTCTCTCATCAATGATTCTCTCTCATCGATATTTCTGACTCTCTATCCCTCTCCCTTCCTCTCTGTAAAAAATCAATGAAATATATTTTTTTTTTAAAAGTAAAATGTTAGTATCTAATTCTATGCCATATAGAATTGACTTTTACTCTAATGTGGAAGTATAACATATAGAGCAATGTACTGAAATGAAGGAATAAGGAATAAAGGTGGCAAGCTGTTAAACATTTAATAAATTATGGCCAATTATGTAATTAAAAAAACACAATGGGATTATCTGGGTTATGTAAATTATCTGAGCTCTGGAAAATAATTTTACTTGATGTCTACTTTTCATAGGTAGGAGCAAATGAACTAACATAGGTGAACCATATATTGTCTATCTGTACTGAATTAAGAACACTTAATTTATATTATTTTTTAAATTATTAACTCAACTCTCTTGGATTAAATTTCATTAGTCCCTGTTTTATAGATCAGAAAGCTGTGTTTTGGAGATGTTATAATAGGTTCCTAGTCAACCTATTATACTTTATTATTAAATTTTATTGCATTCATTTGCTCATTTATTTGATAAATGGTAATAAGCATCTCTGTCAGCCACTGTTCTGCTACTCTAGTCACTGGTAAACAAACAGTGGTCAACCAAAGAGAGACAGAGAAGGCCGGGACTCTTGTAGAACTTCTGGGCTTGCTGGGGAATGCAGACCAGACCACTGACAATGTAGAAATAAATAAGATAATGACATAATGTGAAAACTTCTCTGAAGAGCATATGCAATGAGATAGTGACAGGGCGCGTCTGCATCACTATGATAAGCACTTTAAGGAGAGAATCTTACCATTTCAAGTCACAAAGTACATTTTGTTGAGTACATTTTCTAGGTGGTGTGGTAGGATGTGTGTCAACCCAAACACTTGAATACCAGGTATCAATCAAGAAAATATCCCTGGGAACAATGACTAGGAACATTATCTTGAGTTTCAATAATAACAACAATTGTGTACCTGAAGCTATATAAAGCAAGAATAAACATTCACTGCAATTCAATCCACAGTTGAATTCTTAGTCATAAATTGATATCACAGTTTTAATTATAATCGCATGTGAGGTTCGATGTTTGGCCTCTGGCACACTCTCTTTTAACGCAGTCCTTTATTCCTGTGGATTTTTTCTCCTGGGTGCATGTAGGAAATTATGGGTTTTTTTGTGTGAATAAGATGCATTACTCAGCATCCACAAAAAAATTATTTACTATGAATGCCTCCCTCCTAAAGATAAATCTCAGAATGGTATTCTAATAAGAAATATGAGCTTTGATATTGTGAAAAGAATAAGATTATTAATTCATTGTGCAATCGCATTCTACCAGGAAGCCATATTTACTCTGGATTTTTACCCTTACAAAATGCTTGTAACCTCAGTGTTGTTCATGTTATGTCAAATGATGTAAGTTGTTTTACCTCTTGATGTGTCTAATAGAGTGAGTTTGCTATAAAATCAACCTGAGTTTTAATACACAATGGATTTATAAAATCTAAGAAACAAAAAGTAAAGCAGTTTATTTCTCTCTGGGATAAATTTGTTGTCAGTGTTCATACATTATTCTGGAATATTTTAGTTATAGTTCCAACATAAATTTGCTAGATTATCTTGGTTAGTTAGACTAGATTATTTCTACCAGGCAAATCTATAATGATTGAATAAAAATTATCAATCTTAATATCTTGAATTGTTCTGAGGCATTTTAAGAACATTTATTACTGAACATACTAAATTATGAAACTACACATTGCTCATGTGCCCCTAAGAAAAACTAGAATCATATAAGTAGGGTAAGAATTTGGATGAAGTATTCTTTTAAAATTGAGCATCCTAATGTTTTCTTTGTTGGAGGCGCCCAGAGTATAGTATGATAAATCTTCATGGTAAAACATATTGATTGACCTAAAGACAATATAATATTTGCAAGTTCCAATATTCAATTTTACATGCATACAACAAATTATATAGAGATTTTTGGATCAGAAATTTTTCCAACTCAGGAACTTTAGATTTTATGATTTTTGCACAGCCACCTCATTTCCTTGATTACATCTTGTTATAATGTTGCATCATTACCTTAGCATAGTTAACATAGAAAAATGCACGGTGATACCTATGAATAAGAACAATTAAAACAGAGAAACAATTGAATCAGAGGACCAGTATCCAATATTAGCAAATTAGAGGTAACCACCATTTGCAGTACAGTAACTATGGTTTTGCAAGATGGATCAGTTCAGTTTGGAGCTACACTTATTTTCAATGGTGATACTTAAAATAGGTTCCCAGCCTCAGTACTAGACTGATCCAAGAACTCCCCACCCTCTCTAAGGAAAATTGGCCTACCTTATTTTTACCACTCCCTGAATGGGTACAACCAAATAAACATAAGTATCCTCTAGACTGCTAAAAAATATACACATTTCTTCTGAGAACCAATACTTAAGTGTTATTTTAACTAATATATATATTAGTTAAAGTTATTTTGTTTAGTGTCCCAGGATAATCACCTGTTCATATTCATGATCACAAAGGTTGAAAATACGGAAAAGGAAATAAAACTAATTTAACTTGTTTCCCCCTCTTTATCTTTCTCTGTTTTCATTTTGTGTTATTTCTAGTCAAAATGTTAATTTTCATTTAGCAGATGCCTATATATGTTTGTGTTCTACTTTTTACACTCTTAAAAGTTGAAGATTGATCTATTTGTATTAATGTGATAATGTGATTTAAAAAAATAACTGTTAAAAGTTTTTCCTAGCATAAAACAGTAATTGGAATAAACTCTGGAAAATGATATGCAAGATAAGTTTTTATCCTTTGCAATATTTTAATGTGGTGGCTATGTTGTCAAAAATGTATGGTTCTTCTTATATAGTCTAGATACATACTTTGAAATTCAGGAAATGCAATGAAAATGTAAAGAAAATCAGCATTTTATCTGCAACGTTGTGTTAAATTGATCTGCTAGGGTGGGGAAATATATTTCATTCATCCTGTGCACTAGCAAAGACTTCATCTGAATTGTAGGGCAATGGATTTGGCTTCTGTCCTACTAAACCTTCAAGTTCTGCAATGGTGTGCAAATGGTTAGTCAGAGAGAGCGCAAATGACTACTTATCTCAGAACAGTGATCAGTCATTGTCCATAAAACAGTCGGTGTTCAAAAATGAGAGTAAGTTACAGAAACAAAATAGCATTATATTTTGAAAATTAAAGGGAAATGAAAGATTAAAGGTGATCATTTCCACTAAAATGCATAATTTTCTTTCAACTCAAAGCCATTATTTGTAAATATGATGTCTTCAACAAATTGAAGACTTACGAGTAGACATAAATTGTAAATTTTTTGTAGACTTACAAGTAGACATAAATTATAATTTGGGAACATAAGAACTACTGAATAAATCATGTGGCCTAATTTTTAAAAAGCACAAATTGAATAATATATAAAAGGCAGATGGCATCCTTCAAAGTAATACAATTTCCACAGGCTTACCTTCTCATTTCATAGTGTCTGGATTAATCTGCTTTTTCATAACCTCAGAAAAGAAGAATCATCTCAAAAATCAATAAACAGAAAAGTAGGTGGTTGAGAGTTTAATCACTCACTGTTTAAATTGGTTGGCACTTCTGAATCTGAAGATGTACTTAAGCTAATAATAATCTGGTACCTAAAAGTTTTCATTTAATTCTCTGCACTTTTCCTCAAACACATTTACCAAATAAATTAAGGTGTAATTGGGATGCCTTTCTTTATCCAGGGAAATCCAACACAATGGTCCTAACCTAAAACACCCAAATTTCCTATTTTCAAGCACTAACATTTGCAACAAAACAAAGATGCTTTCTAAAATAAAATATTGGATTTTTAAAAATAGTTATAAGAATAAATTTTAAGTAGAATTCCCTTAGTAATTTCTTCAGTATAGATAATACAATTCGTTGCATCTTATTTTTATCCTTCACTAATAAAGGCATGCTCTATTTTTATTTGAAAATTGGACCACTCAAATGAACTCAAATATATGGTTTTTCACAGAAATTACTTTGTGACTAGAGAATATATCTATGCTTACCTAAAATTAACATGTGAGCTAACTAACACACACACCCTTAGTTTCCTTTGAAGAATTTTGAAACATTATGTTAACTTCTCACAAAGATGAATGAAAGTCTATGAATTTCATGATTGTAAGCCTTGTATGAAGAAAAATACATTGCCTATATATATTGTGTACGGGAATCATGCCATAATTTTTCTTGGTTACTGGGATTTGTTTGTTTTGTTTTGCTTTGTTTTTAACCTCCTATTTCAAAACCTTACAAATTCTTTAAGCATAATGCATTTTTACTTTCTCAACATACATAGTACCTTGTATAAACTGAAATTTTTATATCTAAATAAAAATTTATTAATTGCCATATATTTTGGATAACAAGAAAAAATAAATTTTGACCACATAACTCCACTTTCTGAAACTATAATTTGTATCTGTTTAGTTAATGTCCTTATATAATTAAGCTGTGTACGCATATGTTCCAAAATACAATATTGTACAGTTTAAAATATCACTTTAGTTAAATTATTGTTATAATAAAATATTCCATCCTATTAATGTTTCTATAGATTGTTATTGTATTCTTTTAGAAATATGTTTTGTTGGGTTTATTAGAAAAATAAATGCATGTAATAATATTGTAAAATTTTTAAACGTATATTACATTGAAATTTTTTAATTAAATAAAATATTTAGTACAAATTATAGTCAAATGTGGTAACTTTGTGTCTCCGATAGAAGTTTTTTGCCATTGTAATAACATTATTTATTATAGGAAGAAAAACATTCCCTGATAAAATAGAGGTAAATAAATTATATTTTAAAGCATCAGAACATCTACCAAAGTGAATGCCAAATTGAAATCGTCCCTCAGAAGGTGAACTGATCCTTTATTTCTTTTATAACAATATGGCTTTTGCTTTTCATAAGTGATAGTGTTCTGCAAATATGCATTTTCTTCAATTAATTTTCTGTAAGGAACCAGCCTGCAGAAGAAGATAAAGTTTTGTCAGTTGTAACCAGATTGATATATAAGTTCCTTAATGCAAATTTATGTCACATTGAATCTATGTGTTCAAATGTATGTTTCCTTGAACACTATTCCCACAAAATATAAACAAGAGTGTGAAAAAAAGGCATATGGACAAAAAACAAAACAACACTGAACTAAAATAATAACAAAAATCACAGAAAAGACATATAAGAAAAGGCATATACATTTCTTTATTTGGTAAAGCCTTTCCTATATATTGAATAACTTCAAAATGGAGACACATGTGCAGTGCCTCTCAGTTATTTAACCAGAAAAACGCTTCCTTGGAGAGAACATCATACTGAAGAATATCTCAGGAAATGCGGCTGTAAATTTTCAGCAGTGTGTGATGCTGTGGAGATTTTTCTCACATAAATCACCCACATTATTGTGCAAAGAAATGCTCTCAAGCCACCGGTCAGGAGCATACTCAGATAACTTAGTATTTAAAAAAAAATAAAAGACTTTCCAAGGTACCCTAAGAATTTTCCATGTGTTGTAGTTACCCTGCCAGTTTGAATTCTGATTCTCTCATCTTACTGCCTTTTTGATATGTATCAAGCCTTCTATGTCTGCCTATAAATATTTGACAGATGGTATTTATGACAGGTATATAACATGATTTATTACATAAAAATTGTTTTAAAACTAATCATCGTTTCCCCATTACAAGAGTTCAGACTGCATCTGGGCTAAGGCTTGAGAATCTGGAGAAGTGTGACATTTTTACATTTAGTAATAACATATAGAACTAGCAATGCCACCATTCCATTGTTATTTCATAATACTTTCCTTACATTGTATAAAGTATTAGTTTTCCCAGAGCATCTTTTAGTTTATTTTCCTTTAATTTAGATCTCAAAAGGTTTTTGTTAAAGAATTATGAGAGTAAAAATGCAGTCTTTGATAAAAATATTCTCTTGTTAAAAGGTAAATAAAGATAAACTCAACTTTGAAGATAAGGAAAGCCAGTAGTCAGATAATCTGTTATTCACTGATTCAAATCTCTTTTTTCATTATTTGTAAGCATGAATAACACGATTTTATTACTTCTAGACCATACCTAATGAATCAGAATGCCTGATACCCTTGCAAAAGGATACTTATATAAGTTTTATTTTAGAAAAATGTTCCTATATTTTAAAAAACCATTTATTTACATTATTATGACATCCAAGTACTACTTCAAGCAAAAGATACAGAAGAAAAGCCACAATTCCAAAGACTATGAAAAGCCCAACACACTGACAAAGCATTAAATAAAATTGTATTCCTCGGTTTTGTAATTTGTACAGTTTTATAAATATATGCTCCCTCAAATTACATTTAGAAAAGAGGAAACTTCAATCCAATAATACAAGAAAGTTTTACTGGTTGATGAAGGATTTAAAAGGACCAGCCTTGCCCTAACCAATTTGGCTCAGTGGATAGAGCATTGGCCTACAGACTGATGGGGGTCCCGGGTTTGATTCCTGTGCACATACCTTGGTTGAAGACTCCATCCCTGGCCCTGTCGAGGGTGTGTGGGAGGCAACCAACGGATGTATCTCTCTCACATTAATGCTGCTCTCTCTCTCTCTCTCTCTCTCTCTCTCTCTCTCTCTCTCCACCTCCATTCCACTCTCTCTAAAAATCAATGGAAAAATATCCTAGGGGAAGAGTAACAAAAAATAAAAGGACCAGCCTTCTTGTGTCACATTGAAACAACTGTAAATGGCCCTCACAGTGAAACCTCTTTCTGCCTCCTTTACCACACATGTTGAAAGCAGGTCTAACAATCCACAGGTGCTGCTCTTCCTACCAAAGCCTGCTTTCCAGGGACTTCAATCTGCAACAATTAGCCAATCATTCCTAAAAACCAAAGAGTAGACTCAGCAATTGGGGCAGGGGACAGGGGTGGGTCGTTGTAGGAATGTCAAAACTATAAACAGTATTGCAGTGTGTCTGTTTTTGTCTCTGTGAGAGAAGGGAGAAGCACTGTTTTTCTAATATTTTTAAGCCATTCAGGAAGGGCCTAAGATAAGACACTTGTATAAAAAGATATATATATGCCTAAGCGACTGTTACAACCAAACAACCAGAACGACCGGTTGACCAGTTGGTATGACACACACTGACCACCAGGGGGCAGATGCTCAATGCAGGAGCTTCCCCCTGGTGGCGGCAAGCACATTGTGTGGGATGAGCACGAGTGGCCGGGCACCGGGCCACGGCTTGGGCTCCTCCCTGACCACCTGCCGCTTGGCGCACTACTAGATCACCCGAGGGGTCCTGGATTACGAGAGGGCGTAGGACAGGCTGAGGGACCACCCCTCCCCCTGCACAAATCCATGCACCGGGCCTCTAATAAAATATAAAGGAGCTTGGGAAATCGTGTGTGCCTTCAAGAAAAGCGCAGGGACTAAAGCTTCCTCCCTGGCCCATGCCTGTCTGGAGCTGTTCTCAACAGCAGAGTAAGAAGAGCGAGTAGGACTGATAGCCAGCTGTCATTTGCCTTCTGGTGGGTCAAGGGTGTCTAATTCCCATGGGCCACAAGAAAGACGTCAGAGGTGGCTAAGTCCGTCACCTCAAAGCACCTCATCACAAAGGGCTTCCTGATGGTGCACGTAGATGCCAGAGAAGAAATGTTTCAGTGTGATATTAAAGAAAGGTAAAATCATAACATAAGTATGTATCAAAGATTATAGCTTATTTGCTAATGAGAGAATCCAAAGAATAAATGTGTATGTCCATCAGGAATTGATATGTTATGAAATTTATTGGCTTAATAGATGCAAAACGGGCAACAATCCACAGGACAATAATCAATTGTGTTGTACTGGACACAGCTTGTATTTCTATGACCATGGATCATTTGCATTTCTATCAATTTCCTATGTTACAGCGGTAAAATAGAGGAAAAGATAACTCAGATAGCTAGCTGAGTGACCTATTTGGAAAGCCACTGATAATCTGACATCACCAAAGGACAGAAGCTTAAGGACAGCTCAGAACAGCAGCAGAAGGGTTCATGTCCATGTAAAAGGGCACAGTTCATGATGTGAAGGTCCCCAACCATCCCACAAATAGCCCATAAATGAATGATCAGGTTGGATGTTTGCCGTGACAGAGAACATTAATCCAAGGGCAAGAAATAAAATTGATTTAAAAAAAAGTTTGGGTTTTCTTTACTTTCATTCATATCTCTCGGGGCCTGCTCCAACCCAGAATGAAGCAGAGGCAGCACAACAGGTAGGGGAGGAGAAAAGGAAAAGGCTGCACAATAGGGCTGAAAATCAACTGATGGCCTCCCGGGCTGGAGGAGGAGTAGCCTTCAACTAAATGTGAGATGCAGACTGGATGGGGCTTTTTAACTGGTGAACGAGAATATTGTATTGCCTGACATCTGCCCAAAAGCTGTATTCTGGTGGTTATTCCATGCTTGCACCTTCGGATCCATTCTTTGCTGTTTTCTGCCCTGCTCCTTCACAGAAGGCTGCCCCTGGCATTTTCCTGGCCCACACGTCCTTTGGCTTCTGATAATGTTCATCCAATTAGGGTGCCAGTGGGACATCAGAGAGAGGAAGGAAGAGACTTTGAGATATTCATTTCACTTACACCTTCTGTACCGGGATTGGCTGGGTAATGTCTGGGTTACTTTTCCATGGTGACAACTCCTGTGAGTTCCATGGCTACGGTTTGGTTTTCTGCTTCAAGGGCTCAAGTACCAGTTCCCTAACTGCACCTCTGAAGGCATTCAGCAGGTACTGGCATCCACTGCTGGGCATCTCTGTGCACTTCGCCATCTCTTCGAGGTTTCCTTACTCTGATTATTATGTCTGTAATACGGCCTTATTAAATCCCTCTTTATTTCAGCGTTGAGTGTGCCATCTGTTTCCTGATGTGACCCAGACTGATGCATATGGGAGCTGTCAAAAATGTCATCTAAAGCCATTGAATATCTGAGGGAAGGTGATTGAAATAGTGGCCTGAAACATAGAGGTTTTCTTTTTGCACTTTACTATGTCAAGCTAGTTCAATGAAAAAGACTCTTTATTATATATATAATTTTTTATTTAAATTAATACATATGTTTAAAATTATGTTATGTAAACTTTATATGACACAGAATATATATTAATTTTAATGTGCTTAATTATTACTTAAGTATAATACATTATTTTGTAAGTGGTATATTATAGCCCATACTCTTTTGTAAACAGTGTTCCCCAATAAAAATGTATCGGGGAGATCTTTGATATTCAGTATCTATATATAAAAGCATAATATGCAAATCAACCAGACAGCTGAATAACCGGTTGGCTATGATGTGCACTGACCACCAGGGGGCAGACAGTCAACACAGAAGCTGCCCCCAGCCTGCAGGCCCTGTTCGCCAGATGGGGGCCTGCGGCCAACCTCTCGGTCCCTCCCACTGGCTGGCATACTCTGATTGCCCAATGGGGAAGGGGGAACTGGGGATGGGTGGTGGCAAATGCAGGTGGCGCCGGGGCCCCAATTGCCCCACTGGTCGCCCCACACACAGAGGGCAACTGGTGGTGGTGGTGGCAGGGGGTGGGGCTGGCTGCCCGCACCCGGGGAAAGATCAGCTCTGATCGCAGGCCAGGCCTAGGGACCCTACCCATGCACGAATTTCATGCACCAGGCCTCTAGTCCTTTATAATGACTCATAGTATCCTATTGTCTTGATACACAATTAATTTAGCCACATTCTCTAATCATAACTATTTCCTTTCAATTTGGTGCTAACATAAACATTGGTTTGATGAAAGTCCTTAATACACACAACCTTGCATTCAATTCTAACAATTCATTCTATATTGCAGTCAGAGTACATTTTCAAAACATAAATTATACCAATTTACATCTCTAACAGTATTGGATATGAGTACTATTTTCTCCCTATCCTCAACAAGCATTATTAAAAAACTAATGTTAATTGAATGTTTACTATATAATACATGTTGTATTAAGAGTTTTATAAAACCAACTTATTAATTGTCATACCTTATAAATTAATCTTATTAGTCCTTTTTTTTCTAATCTGGTAAGAAAAGCATTAATACTTCAATTTTTACTTGTAATTTCCAGATACTAGGCAATTAAATATTAATAGCTTGTATTTTATTTAATAACAGCTTGTTCATATGCTTTATTAATTTTCTTTCAATATATAATAACTTTCTTCCTGTTTGTAAACATTTTTAGGTAATGAAAACATTAATTCCTTGTGTGGCATATTTATCTCAGAAAAATTTATCATCTCTTTCTAGTTTTATTTGTTTTTATTTGTCCTTTTATAGTTCCGTGTCATATGAGAGATTTCACTTATGAATTTGAATCTAAACATGATTTATTTATGACCTCCAAGTTACTTATAAAACTTGATAAAAATTTCTGAAACTGAAAGATTATGAAAATATTTACCTATATTTTCCTTCACCATCTTTATGATTGAAACTTGACATTTAATATTTGATCCATCTATTATTTATCTTTGGTCTGGCATGTTTTGTTTGCCCACAGGTAGCTGGCTAGATATTTCATCACTACTGAGGCTATTGTCTTGAAATAAAATCACCATATGTATTATCATCACTAAAAAGCTTCTTTGACCCTGAATAAAATTTGAATGAGAAATTGGGATGGAAATTGGTGTCTAACATGCCCAGAAACTCCAAGGTGGGTATCTCTCCTAGTAAGTTTCCAGAATTGTTACATTCTCTAGGCAGCTAGTGACTAGGCAGGTAGTCTATAGAATAAGGTAAACCATACATGAAAGGTCTGACAAATATGTTTAAATGTAAAACTTTTTTGGGGGGGGACGGGGCAATGAAAAGAGAAAGATAAGGCAAAATTTAGGCTTATACATGGACAGAGTCTTATTTCACAAGTGTCTAGGGAGTGATATGTTATGACAACAAAATATACCACTTCACATCCATCAAGTAGACAGGAAAGGACATCTCTGACAATATAAAAGTTTGAAAAGGACATGGGAAATTGCAAGATATTAAACCCTAATGAGGAGTGTGTGATTTATACAGACATGCTTAAGAGAAATTTAGTAATGCTAAGTTGCAGAGTTGATTCCCTATGACCGAGTGATTTTATTTCTAGGATCTACTAAATCCAACAAATTGTGTCCTGAATAAGAGGGTGTAGAAGGCCAAGGGTAACTGGGAGAGCCAAACTCATCTTCCGCTGTGCACGCCAAGTTACACACCCTGAAGTGGGGCTCACGCCCCCTCCATAGGTGCCTATTAACTTCCACAAAAGTGTCTTATGAGCTTGCCCCAGCTCTCCCTGGAGAAAATGCCATGTGTGTGCATAAGAAGGAAGATACAACAACTCAGCCACTGCACCACTATGGCTAATAGCAAAAATGTGTAGGCTGCACATTGTCCATCAGTAAGGAAAAGGATGATTAAGTATAGTTTCCCCTAATATTCATATATAGGTATACATATAAATAAAATCTGTATTGGTCAATAACAATTTTTTAAAATGGAGAAAAATGCAAAAGAGTAAAACTGTATCATGCCATTAATGAGCTTAAACATTCACAGCAATAATAACATGTATTGGGATAAGTGCATGCACATGTCATTTGGGACATGTGCCAGTGTGTATAACACTAAACATGAGTAGTACATGACAAACACACATCATCTTCAGGATGGTGGGGTGGGGAATGGGAGAGAAGGAAAAACAATAGGGACTCCAGCGCTATCATTTCAGTTTGCAAAAGTCCAATGCACAAAGAAAGGGTGAGAGATAAAGAAAGCAAAGAAAAGGGAAAATACTGTTAGATAGAAGTGAGTCATTTTGAAAGGATGAGAAGATGAAGAGGAATCTCATTTCTCTTACCTTCAATGTCACTAAATTTCTCCAGGTAAGAGTCACTGTATAATTTATATTGCCTGCAGTTATCCCCCTGAAATACCTTTCAGTAGTCAAGTAGCATGATTTTTTTCTGGACTGCTCTTCAAAGTAATATAATATACTAGAGGCCTGGTGCACGAATTCATGCACCAGTGGGGTCCCTCGAACCAACCTGTGAGATCAGGACGGCCTGATGCATGAATTCGTGCACCAGTGGGGTCCCTCAAACCAACCTGTGAGATCAGGACCTCTCTGACATCCCCGAGGGGCCCCAGATTGTGAGAGGACACAGGCTAGGCCGAGGGACCCCACTGGTGCATGTCTGGCCTGTCTCTCTCAGTCCCAATCAGCCAGACCGCAGCAGCAAGCTCACCTACTGGTTGGAGCATCTGCCCCCTGGTGGTCAGTGCACGTCATAGTGAGCGGATGAGCAGCCTTAGCATATCATTAGCATATTACACTTTGATTGGTTGAACGGTCAACCGGCCGACCAGACACTTAGCATATTAGGCTTTTATTATATAGGATTCTGTCTAGGGCTAAGACTTGAGCAAAATGTTTTAGAATCAGCTTAATATTTCACTTCACAAATTGTTACTAAATAAATATGGACCTAAGCATTTTTGTGCATTAGAATTAACTGAATTGATACAGGATCCATTCCTTCGATGATATTATATTTCTCTGATTTAAAAAAATGTTGAATTTGTAATGATGAAAAAGGTATCACTATGGAGCAGTATCTAAAAGTTACAGATTATAAAGTACGTTCGCCTGTGTCTCGTAATACCACAGTCAAATGAGAAAGCTAGGGCAATTTGATGGTGATTTTCTTGCTCTCCAGAAAAGAATAGCTGCTGCTTAGAGCAGACATATCTGATTGATGATCACCTGTAATGAGTCACAGGCTCTTTCTGAGCAGCTGAAACATAGTATGTTCTTTTGGCATAGACGACAAGTTTAACACATTAACTCCAAATATCATTCCAACTTGGACCTGTACATTTTGTAACTGTGATAGTTGATTTAAGTACCATATTAAACTATTTATCATTGGAAAGGAAAGGTAGTCCAGGAAAAGGACTACCTAAAAAATGAAAAATCCTGGCTTCCAGTGTTGTTTAGCCACCTAAAATGGTGATCTAATGATTACGCACGGGACTCTGTATGCCCAGTTGCTCTTATTTGAAAAGAGAAGGATAAACAAACTTGTACGTGTTGAATTCTACAAACATACACAGAATGAATAAACAAATACCAAGGATGTGAAATTAAAGCCAATCTCACTATAGCCACCCTCTTGTTAAACTTCTTCAAAATTATCCAGAATTCCAAGATAAATTATAACTCTCTCTGGTCTCCAATGCACACCTTCAGACTCATTGTTCACTTTCAATACACTAAGTTGGTGGGTTTTAAATATAACTGGCATCCAATATCCTATTAATTTTAGGTATACATCAAGTGATTCCATATTTATGATATGAAATGATCATCACACTAAATCTGGTTATCATATGTTCCATGCAAAGTTATTACAATATTATTGACTATATCCCCCATGCTGTACATTACATCCCATGACTTATTTACATTACCCTAAAATCCAGCAATTCCACTTATGGCTATTCAATCAAAGAAAAGAAAAACATGAATTTTCAATAATATATATTCTCTATGTTCCTTGGAGCACCATTTATAATAGCTAAGATGTGAAAGCAATTTAGGTGTCTATTTGTATATAAATGGATAAAGAAGGTGCCATATATATGTATATATACACACTCACATATATATACTATTACTCTCAGCCATAAATCTTGCCATTTCTTACATGGGTGGACCTGGAGGAGATATGCAAAGTGAAACAAATCAGACAAAGACAAATACCATATAATTTCATATATATGTGCAATAAGAACAAAACAAAAAAGCAAACAAACAAAGCAAAGCAGAAACAAACTCAGACACAGGAAACAAACTGGTGTCTACCCGAGGTGTGAGGGTTTGATGGGTCGGTGAAATAGGTGTAGGGATTAAGATTAAGGTGTAGGGATGAAGTCTTAAAAATAGTCCTGTGGTGTGGATTTCCACACCTGCTGCTCAAGCAATGACACTTCCCTTCTAGCTAATTCCTACTTAGTGTTGGAGGCTCAGTTCATATGACACCTCTTTTGAGAAGCCTTCCTTGGTCATAAAATCAGTCTCCTTTTATTGCTCCCATACACTAATATACAAACCTTCGTAACACATACCATTCCTCCAGTTGTTGAATTTACCTTGTTTGAATTCATAAAGGCTTAGCTGCCTTATCCATTTCTGTATCTTTATCGTGCCTCATAGCATTCCTAATATACAGTGCCCATTCAATGAATATCCTTTGAAAGAATGTATGGAGAAAAGTGACATCAGATCCATTCCTTTCATGCAATTTATATTGTCTTATTTTGAAAAAAAATACATTTCATGTAGGTTTACTAATACTTGCAGTTACTGTCTTATCTTTCTAAGTGGAAGTGTGTGAGTTAAAACTAGTAGTTCAGACATTAAATTAGTATACCTTGGTTTCCCTCCATTGTGAGGTTATATCATAAAAAAATGTATACATAGGCAAAAACACGTGTCCATGAACATAAATTATTTTATTTATAAAATAAATAGGTTTTATCAAATCTCTGGAAAGTAAACATTATTTCTTAGCATCTCATTTCTTCCATATTCACATAAGAATGCATAAAAAGCAAAGCTGAAAAGAGGATAATGATTAAAAAAATGAAAATATAAGGACCAAGACAAGAAAACACAAATTCAATATTCTATGAACACACTGCAGGTAATATCCTTATTGTAATTTATTCTTCTCAAATATCTAAATTTTAGCAGAATTTATGTTTTTCTAACATCGGTACCTGAGTATAAATTCTGGCGGGAAATATATTATTTTTTATTCAGATAATTACCAGACATGTTTATAGATATATAAAATCAGGAGCATGATCTTGCTAAAAAAGTGATATTAATGTGGTATGCAAATAGACCTCTCCTTTGCCTTTAGAATAGTCATAAAAAGTAAGTTACTTATCTAAGAAAAACACAGGCCCTATGCAGCACATCAACCACTTCTTCCATCTTTTTTCCTTTAAGAAGACACAGTTTCTTGTGGTGTTAGGGAAAACCAATGTGAAATATTTCAGGTGATTTATGCTGCCTGGTGCATTTTATTTTCCACAGACAAAAAGTTGCTCAATTACAAATGGACACCTCTCTCCAATAGGTGTGATTACTGAGATTAAGAATTCCCAGTTGCTGACAAATCAGATGATTAAAGCATTTATAATTTAAATGCTTCGTTTTACCAGTGTTTTATGTTCCAGTTTTATGCTGTGACCAAGCATACGTCGATTTGAAAGCCTTCCTCAAGGCTGCAGAATACACAATGCGACACAGAGAGAAAGCTCTTATGTATCCTCCCTCTTGTCTTTTGGAAGGAAGAGGGAAGAGTTCCAGAAGTTACAACAGCTCAGTTTGGTACTTCCCACACCAGGCAGCAGCATTGGATTTCTTCCTGTCAACCCTCGTGTAGACAGCAGCCCCCTTTGGGCATAAAAGTGTCCTTTGGCAGTTTGGGTAAGAATCCTCACCAGGGATTTTTTAATGGTGCTGGAATTCGTTCTTAGCCCAGGGCCTGCTGCCCTGCTGTTGGCAGTCTAACTTCCCCTTCTCATGCACATGGAGAGATCAACAGGAGATATGCCCTGAGTGCAGAGGAGGGGGGACTCAGTCTTGGCACTTAAAAGCTAGTGGATTCTAGCAAGGACTGAGATCCATTCCAACAGGGCAACTGGAAAGTTGGCCCTCTTCTAGTGGACAAACCCATCTGTCACTTCCTAGGTGCGAGGTCGTGAAGAGAACAATATTCTAGAACAAGTGCCCTGAACTGGATCCAAAAGCTCTGGGGTCCCTTCCAAAAACTCTTAGTTGGTAGGTTCTCAGCTATACAGACTTGCAACTTATCACAGAATATAATTGACCAAATTGTTCTACCTAAGCCCTAGTCAGTACCAAAAACAATCAAATTAACACAAAAAAAGCTCTGAACAGGGAAGGCTCACTCTTCAAACTCTTCCTTGAAATATTTGGAAGTAAATTTGTCTCCTGTGATTATGATTTTGCTTGTATGTTTATGAGGGTTGCTAAGAATTGATTTTCCATAAAAACAAACAAACAAAAAACAGATTGAGCACCTGAATACTCATTTGCTTCAATAGATAATTAATTAGATCTTTGTATGAGCCTGGCAACTTAATCTTTGTAGAGACCCTATGAACTAGGTATCATTATCATTAACCTCATTATAATGTCACAACTAACATACACATATAACTTAACTGAATTTTAGTGAGTGCAAGTGACTTGTCCAGGCTCATAGATTCAATAAATGGCAGTTGATGAACTCAGTCAAGCCTGTTTAATATAAAGTTGCTGTTCTTAACCACTTTGCAAACTTTCCTTTACCATCTCTGTAGATTTTCATATGTTGTAACATAACTGTAGGCACACTGTTTCTGTAAAGGGCTAGAGAGTAAATATGTAAAGCTTGGGACCGACAGGCAAAATCAAAGCTATTGTATAAGTATTTATACAAAAAGAGATTAAAACTTGTGTAATTTTTAGACATTTGTATTGATAACATTTTTAAATATTGTAATTGAGAACTTTCTTTGGAATACAGGTCTACTTATGAGAAGAATGGAGTCATTTCTCACAGGAGGATACAATTGTATTTAATTAAGGCTTAAAGTTAGCGTTCCTTATCATCGGATCCATTATAAATGTTTATCTGTAAAAAGCATTCTGTGCCTTACAGAAACAGGCAGGACCTGATTCGTCTCATGGGCTGTAGTTTGCTTTAAAATCATTTGCATTCAAGGGAGCTGGGGACCAGTTTTTTGTTTTGTTTTGTTTTGTTTTGTTTTTTTGTTTATTTCAAATTACAATGCACCAAGATTTTTCTAACAGTTGTACACAGAGGACTATTTCTTGCTGTAATAAGAGTATTTCTTATGCATACACTTCCCCTGAAATTGATCCAGCCCTGTCATCTACTCAACACACAGAGAACTATACTTTGGAGGTCAAACCATAATTACACGGTATTTGCAAGATATATCTTAAAACCCCTGCATTATTGGTTATACAAAATTTAAACATGTGAGCCATACTGCACTCAAAGCAAAGTGTCTTTTATTAACTTGTAAAATATTCCAAAAACTTAAAGGAAATTTAAAGAGCTCTAATTACATATAAGCTGCTGATTGAAGAAAATCCTCTTAAAGCTGAGGATAACTCAAATATTTGCGGAACTGGGGCTAGAGAAGTAATCTAACTTAAAAAGTTTCTTAAGTTCAAATGTACTTTAATCAGTTTTCCATTATGAAGATCTAGAAGTTTTGATCCCCCAAAGTGATGCATGCTAATAATATTATAATCTTAAGGTTATGCAATTCAGATTAATGGGTTTAAAACCCAAATAGATGTTATATGCAATTCATAGAAAAAAATAATTACATTCTATTTGAGATCTAGTTTTAACAGAGGCTTTTCCTTTACTTTTTAAAATATATTTCTTATTGGGAAAATGCCATGAATGCCCGTTTCAGATTCATTATTCTTAATTTCAGCTGATTGTTTTTAAAGAGCAGTGTGATGTCAATGATGCAATTAGAGATTCTTAACAAGCCTTTTAACACTGTTTTCCTAACCCCAGGACCTGACTCTGATTTGCTTCTCTTGTAGCATGCTGATAGGGGTGGATGGTGTTATGTTTTTGTTTTTTTATATAGAATACTTAATAATTTTAGGTTTCAGTCACAATTAACGAGATAAAAATGAATATATTGGAAAACTGGATGAATAAACACCCCTATCATGCTGCTGGTTGTTGAATAATAAGGATTTACTTTTTCTGGGGGTCTGAGATCTCAAGTGCCTTTACGATCTTCTAACAAAGTGTCCGAGCCAATGATATGACGATAGAATTGATAAAGTCTTTCCCACTTTTTTCGTAGCATCTTTCAGTGATAATCTTTGTCTTAACTCTGGCTGTCATCTTTGTAAGAGCTTATTGAGAACTCCAAGGCTCGAGTATTGAGTCAATGGTACCAATTTTGCTTTCAAGTTAATAAAATAAAAAGCAGATGATGTACCTAACATTACTTTTAAGACAAGCATGAAATGAAGTTCTTTTTAAAAATATATTTTATTTAGAGAGGAAGGGAGAGGGGTAGAGAGTTAGAAACATCGATGAGAGAGAAACATTGATCAGCAGCCTCCTGCACACCCCCTACTGGGGATGTGCCCGCAACCAAGGTACATGCCCTTGGCTGGATTCGATCCTGGGACCCTTCAGTCCGCAGGCCGATGCTCTATCCACTGAGCCAAACTGGTCAGGGCTGAAATGAAGTTCTTGCCCTGTGAGTAAGTTCAGAAAGCCAGACCTAAGGGAAATCAGTTAGTGGCCTAATAAAGCACTGATGATCATCCATGATTGGTTTGCAATAAGCCAGGGGATAGGAAAAGCTCTTCAAAGCGCTTGCTTATTGAGAAATCAGTGATGTGAAGAGCTGCAGAGACAGACTTAAGAATAGCATGGAAGAGGCCACAGCTAATCTGTCACAGATTCCTTTCTTCGGAAGTTAAAACTGTCAACAATCTCTTTCCCCTTGGAAAAGCATATGTTACCATATATCACTTGAGAAGTGTTGAGAGAATTTAGTGGGACAGTTGGAAAGTCCCTTTTGGTTGGTGAAATAGATCTTGTGGAAAGACTGCATCAGGATCAATTACCCCAGGTTTCTCTTGAATGGTGGCAAGCCAAGTGAGCAGGAGAATGATTTATAGGACTATTTAACAGGTGTCATGCTGGGTGGGTAGTATCTATGGGATGTGTCCACGGAGGAGAAAATAAAATCAATTCTGTAATGAAATATTTGGCTGTAGTTGGCAAAAGATAAATTTCAGACAAGGAGTTGCCCTGAGGAAATACAGTAGGAAGTGGGGGACATTGTGCATTGCAGATTATGAGGGAAAAGCCACCATTCACACGATCGAGCCAAAATCCTAGATCAGTGGCTAAAGAAATAACTATTAAATTTTACTAACTGTCCACTATTTAAACATAAAAACCCAAACCATAGCTTAGGTAGGAATAGTGCCTCCCAGCCTCATTCCTAGCCCAGAATCTTGAAGTGCCTTCTTAAATTTCCTGATTGTAACACCAACTTTACTCTAAATTCTCCATATCAGTTTTCTGTACTAATCAAATCACATAGCAAATTGCTTAGTTCTACATTCTGTTCTGCTCTCTGTGTGTGTGTGTGTGTATGTGTGTGTTCAGCTATAGAATTCAACTTTTTCTTTTGAAATGTTATTTCCTGTAGTTGTTGTGTCTTTTTTATAAAAACCGTTCTGTAAATCCTCGCAAAATAATCATGGTCAGCAGACAATTTTATTGGAGACTTTTAACTTTGCTTGGAATTTTTAAAGACACAGCAAAGGGTTCATCTGCATCATTCCTAAACTGTATGCCAAAACAGAATTTGCTGTTAGGAAAAGCACCGTGGTTAGTCGTAGTGGTGAAAATGCCAATGAACTAGGAGTCCTGGGAACAGGGTATGCCAGAAGCCTACAGACCAAATAAACAGTAGACCAAAGCAAGCATGTTCCTCGTGTGTTAAGATTATTTTCTATTTAAAGTGCCTCTTTGAGAACCCCTTCCCTCAATATATGCACAATAGTAATGACAAAATCATCTCATCTACAAGCCAAAGAACTTTATGCCACATAATCTAAGAGTCAACATGTCAATTAGCATAAAGTATCCTTCATTATTTTCTCCCCTAAATATTATACTCCCTTTTGTCTGAAAGTATACTGGGACTGCTCTTTTCAAATAATACATCTAACTATGCTTTTATATTTTTGCTTTAAATTTACTCTCCCCATTCTCAAAATGCATTCAAACACATACATCACTTTTTAAATATTTTAGCCTATTGTAGTTGATTTCTTCAAAAAAGGATTGTTTCCTTTTTGAATCCTAAAGCAATTCCTGAAAAATGAATGGGAGAGGAAAGCTTGGGATTGGATAAAAGAGAATCTATAAAAACAAGTATTTTAAGAACGAGGGTGTTGTAGCCCCCCCCCCCACCTTGTGACCAGGAGTTAATCCCCTTTGTTTTTTTCCAGCATGCATACAGATCTTAAGCAATCAGTTTTCCAGTTTTGTGTTCTTATTTCCACAGAATGGTATCAATCTCTAGGGTTTCAAATGAGAACGTGTTCAAATAATCCAAAAAGTTTGGGTCTCTTTTAGCCACTGATATGATTCAGCTTCAGCTGGAGAAATATGACCAATCATTGAGACAAGAATATAAGTCAGGTTTTAATATTCTGATAGACAAACCATCTTTATTTTAATGTGATCACAAACTAAAATTGAGGATTAGATTTCTCTGCTAAATAGCCAATGCAGTGTGTTAATGATTCATTCTCACTTTACTTTCTAAAACAAAATATGGGATTAGAAAAAGAGGTTATTTAATTTTAATAATATGATATATAAAACTGAGTGAACTAGTTATGTTGAGCATCCACTTATGAACCAGGAAGTCATGGTTCCATTCCAGGTCAGGGCATATGCCCTGGTTTCCAGCTCGATCCCCAGTAGGAGTGTGCAAGGAGGCAGTCAATCAATGATTCTCATCAATTGATGTTTCTATCTCTCTCTCCTTATCCCTTCTTCTCTAAAAACAATAAAAATATGTTTTAAAAATACTGTTTAAATCTTATTATAAAAATTTTGAGACTAAAGAAATATAATGTGTATTTTTCAAAAATAAAATGAAAATTACTCTAAATTTTACTCCCAGAAGAGAACAACCTTGAAAATTTGGGAATATTTTCTTGCCAGCTATTAGTTTTCAGCAAAGTTAACACACGGAAATGTTTAATTCTAGATATAAAATGGCATTTTATAAAAAGCTTAAAGGGACATTAAAAGCAATGTGCTGTTATAACCAAATACAAAGTAAAGTTCAAAATATTTTATATATTCTTTGTTCTTTTCTTATCTAGACAACATTTTTTCCCTCTGCTTCTTTCACTGTTTATCCAAATCACTCCTTACATTCACCTTTCTCCTTCCTCTTCCCAATGTAAATAACATAAAAAATTTAGTATTTATCATTGCATATTTTCCCCCATGAACATCTAGTCATATACAGATACAGTAGGTCCTCAGGTAACATCGGAGATCCATTCCTACAGCACCACGTAATGCGATTTTCACCATAAGTCGGAACCCACCTACATAAGCACCTACGTCACTCACATGGAGCACATACACAGCAGTAATAAAGTGAAACAGTAAAAAAAAAAGAAAAAGAAAGATAATAATTCCTGACATTTACTTGTGGTAAATAAATAATAAAAAACATAAAGCACATATGTACATACGTTGAAATGACAGAACTTTTTTTTTTTATACATAAATGGGAGATGGTGATGTAACCACAAAACGACATACATCGAGTCCGACGTAACCCAAGAACTGTCTGTATAATAATATATATGAACTTATTTACATCTATAAATATAGTTATTTTTCTCTGTTTTACAATTCTATGATTATATCTATACTAGAGGCCCAGTGCATGGATTCGTGCACTGGTGGGGTCCCTCAGCCTGGCCTGTGCCCTCTCACAATCTGGGACCCCTCACCTGCGGGGATCGGGCCGAAACTGGCGGTCCAACATCCCCCAAGGGATGTAGTAGTGTGTGAAGTGGCAGGTGGCCTGGGAGGAGCCTGAGCCGGGACCGCTCCCACTCATCCCGGCCCTGCTGTGACTGCTCCCACCACAGCTTGGTAGCACTGCTGTGGAGGCGGGAGAGGCTCACACCACCACAGCTATGCTCACCAGCCCTGAGCCGGCGTCTGGTGCCCCTCAGTCAGCTGAGCAGTGCTCCCTCCATGGGAGCACACTGACCACCAGGGGGCAGCTCCTTCATTGAACGTCTGTCCCCTGGTGGTCAGTGTGCGTAATAGCGACTGGTCAACCGGTCGTTCAGTCGACCAGACACTTAGGCTTTTATATATATAGACTAGAGGCCTGGTGCACAAAATTTGTGCGGGGGGGGGGGGCAGAGAGGGTCCCCTCAGCCCAGCCTGCATCCTCTTTAATCCAGGACCCCTCGGGGGAAGTCCAACTGCCCATTTAGGCCTGATCCCGGCCTCATCCCCCCTAACTGCCCCCCCTGCTGGCCTGGTCTCCCCATGCAGCCCGTCAGTCATCCATTCAGTTGTTTCAGTTGCGACAGTTGCTTAGGCTTTTATATAGATAGACTAGAGACCCAGTGCACAAAAATTTGTGCACTCGGGGGTTCCCTCAGCCTGACCTGTGCCCTCTCGCAGTCTGGGTGAGGGTAGTCCTGCTGGGGTGCCTGGCCAGCTTGGGTGCGGGGCTGATGGCTGTTTGCAGGCAGGCCACAGCCCCTTCAGGGTAGGGGTACCCCCTGGGGTGCCTGGCCAGCCTGGGTGAGGGGCTGATGGCTGTTTGCAGGCTGGCCAAGCCCCCCAGTGGGTACCTTCACCCCATGAGCATGTGGCCATCCTGGGTGAGAGGCTGATGGCTGTTTGCAGGCTGGCCACAACCCCCAGCCACCCAAGCTCCCAGTAGAGGCTGGCTGAAAGCAGGTATCTGGGATTTATTTGTCTTCTATAATTGAAACTTTGTTGCCATGAGTGGAGGCCATAGCCAGCTCAGCAGGCAGGAAGCTTGGCTTCCTCCATCGCCCGGTCAGCCAAGCCTCCTTTGCTCCAGCTCTGTGGCTGCCGGCCGTCATCTTGGTTGGGTTAACTTGCATATAGTCGCTCTGATTGGCTGGTGGGTGTGGCTTAGGGCGTAGCGCAGGTACGGTCAATTAGCATCTTTGTCTTTTATTAGTGTAGATGTTTGAATTTTGTGTTTTTTATTCAACTATAACTTTTCAGAAAAGATTACTTCTTTTTCGTTTTAGGCCAAAACAACAACAAAAGTGCATCTTGGCCCCACATCTGTACCAGCAATGGTGTTATTCTTTTCCATATTTTCCCATTCTGATATATATAAAGTCATAGCTTATTGTTGTTTGGAATTTCTCTATCAATGAGGTGAGAATTTTTTCGGTTTGTTAATAGGATTTGCTCTCTTTCAGTTGCTGCATAATGTTTTTATTCACTGATTTTTTTTTCCCCCTAGGGCCTTTGATCCTGTCTGAATTGGTCTGACCTTCTATCTATCTCACCTCATGGGGCATGACCAGCTAGGCTACCAAGGCAAGAAGGGTTATTATTGGCCGCATAGCCACAACCCAATCATTTGACCAATAACATATGATAGGTTTTTTAATTTATTAATCCTGTCAACCCAAAGAGAAATCAACCTTAAACATTATTTGAACCCAGGGACACTTTATAAAAGTGGAAGTTTGAACAGACCTAAATTTCAAGGACCTTTTCCATGGACCCAATGTCTCCATGGATATTTTGGACAGGACCAAATGTCCCCTAATCATTCTGTTTATCCCATTCTTGTTAATTTTAGATAATTTTTATACAATAAATATTAGCCTTCTTTCTATTATATGTATTTAAATATTTCCAAATCTAGTTTGTCTATTGATTTTGTTTTTAACATCTGTTAACTGTTCATCTCCCTCCTCTTTCAGTCCCAAGCTTTCATGTTTCTGGTCCTTTAGAATGATTTCCCAAGGCATTTAATTTCTTCTGAAACTCTTTTTACAAACTCCATGTTGCTTTTTTTCTGGTTACTGATGTTTATATGACAAAAAATAATTTCCTTCCTACTATTTACTTAAAGCTAAGCATTCAACTTGTCCTTGACCCTGTTCTCTAAGCACTTGGGTTCTGATGTGATACTCTTCACAGTGGCCGTTTGATAGGCTGGACCCCATCACAACTATCAGTAATAGTTGATAATACCTAATCTCCAAGGACTTCCCTAGGATGAGACTTGCCACCTTTTTACACACACACATGCACTTCTATTTCCCTCTTGTCACCCTTCCTCTTTCTCTCCCTCCCTTCTTTATTTCCCCCTATATTTTGACAAAATGTGAGCAACTATATAACCAAGTAATAATTTGTTATATAATTAAAGAGAAAGAGCAGTATTAAAGACATAAGAAATAGACTGTGATAAGTGGAAAAGACACCTGGTTAATTCTAAAGTGATCTTTATTTAAGCTCATTAGCAGATGTTAGATTATTAGCAAATTTCTTAACTCTAGATGTCTCAGTTTTATCAGGAATTAAATGAATTATACTTGATGATCTCAACATTCTAGGATTCTATTACTCATGTCTGTCCATCAGTTAATTAACTTGTGATAGTAAAATGACATACATGACAGTTGGGAGATATTAGTATAATTTTTCACACTAATTTATCTGTTTAGATTTAAAGGAAAAATAGCTAGCTCTCTCCAAGGACTTGTACTTATAAGTCATTCCAAGTGATCTGAAGGAATCTTTCACTGTTAGCACATTCTGTAATGTATCATACAAGAAGAAATTGGAATTTGGATCAGTACCAAATTCCCATTCACTAGCATTTCATTCATTTACACATATTTCATACCAATACAATTTTGGAACCAAAAATTAATAGGTTTAAATAGGTGAATGATGCTCATCATTCTTTTAGGACATTATGGAAAATATGCATCTAAAAGCATATTGTGTTTACTTATCTGGAACTTTTAAAATAGAACAAAGACTTTATAAAGAGAATGATACAGGGATAGACCAAACTTGGCTTTTCTTTTCTTGGTTTGTTTTCTTCCTCTCCTCCCCATCACCCCAACAAAATAAAAATGAAACTTGTAGCTCTGGTAATTACTGTAGGTATTACCTGCCCAGCAATCCTCCCTCATTTCCCAGTCCGTCGCACTTCCACTCTCCCAGCTCATTAGTTCTTACCGTCACTCTGCTCAAATCTTTAGCAAATCCCCATCTGCACTGACAAATGATGCTTTTCTATCCCACTGAGAAAACAGCAATGATGAAAAAGAACAACCAGAGGAACTAAGTAAAGGTGGCCAAAAGATCCAAACTCCATTTATAAAATAAATAAGGTCTGGGGATGTAAAAATGTACAGCAGGACAACTCTAGTTAGCAACACTGCATTGCATGTCTGAAAGTTGCTGAGAGAGTGGATCTTAAAAGTTCCCATCACACACACAAAATTGCCATTATGAGTTGATCAATGTTAACTATTATGGTGATTATTTCACAATATGTACATGTATCAAAGCATTATGTTGTACGTTAGACTAATAAAAAGTTACATATCAATTATGTCTTCATTAAATTGGGGTAAAAAAGAAAAGAAACATCCCCATGTGCTCAGCAGGATTTCTTTAGCCAGTACCCTTGGCATTGCCTGCTTTCTTGTCACTATGACCACACTGTCTAAACAGCTGTCTTTCACCAAGGTGCACAAATTCTCATTTTAGGTCCTCTAAAACCAACACTAGCAATTCTCTTCTCTCTCTCTCTCTCTCTCTCTCTCTCTCTCTCTCTCTTTCTCTCTCTCTCTCTCCTGAGCCAAACCGGTTAGGGCTCAAATTATTTTGTATTTCTCTTTAGTATTCAAACATGTTGTTTCTTCCCTTTAAATTTCTAAAGCTTCTAAATAACAACTATCTTGACCCCAGTTATCACCCTGTCTCTCTGCTTCCAATTGCAGCAACATTTCCTGAGTTGTCCAATTCCTCTTCTCTCACTCAGTCTTGAACAAACTTCAATCATGTTTTCACTCCAACCCTAAAAATCAATTCTTTTCGAGGCCATTATGACCCCTATGTTGATAGCAGTCAGTTTTCTGTCCTTTTTTGACCTCTCGGCAGCTTTTGGAACAGTATTTGACCTACTCCTTAAAACACTTCCTTCACTTGGGCATCCAGGCCACTGCTCCTTCTGCTTCTCCTGCCATCAACTCAGCCACTTCTTCCATTTCCGTTCCTGAATCTGCCTTCTATCCCTGACTTCTGAAGCATCCGTCTCTATCCTCACCTCTCTATTATCTCTGCATCTTCTCTCTACCTCTGTCTCCTTCTTCATACATGAGCTTATTCAGTCTCTCTACTTTTTTAAAAAACTATATTTTTATTGCTTGAGAGGAAAAGGGGAAGGAGAGAGAGAGAAACATCAATGATGAGAGAGAATCATTGATCAGCTGTCTCCTGCATGCCCCACACTGGGGATCGAGCCTGAAACCCAGTCATGTGCCCTGACTGGGAATTTAACCATGACCTCCTGATTGGTAGGTCAACCACTGAGCCATGCCAACCGGGGCCAGTCTCTCTTCTTAAATGTCTAAATGTCTATCTCCTCTGAAGTCCTGATTGAGATATCCAACTTCTTTCCTCTTGGATGACTAGTGACACCGCAAACTTAAAATATCCCAAAACGTGCCACTGACCTCCTCTGTCTCCAGTACTGGCATCCAGAGTGAACCTGGAAATACCGCTTAAATGTCTAAATGTCTATCTCCTCTGAAGTCCTGACTGAGATATCCAACTCCTTTCCTCTTGGAGACTAGTGACACCGCAAACTTAAAATATCCCAAAATGTGCCACTGACCTCCTCTGTCTCCAGTCCTAGCATCCAGAGCGAACCTGGAAATACCTCTTGACCAGACTATTGTAATAACCACCCAACTCATCTTCCTCTGTCTCTCTTCTCCCTGCCCTGGTATTCTCCACATAGTAGCCCCAAAGAATGTTCCAAAGAGTGAGCTAGAGCATTCCAACCCTCTTGAGAGGAAAAGCAAAGTCCTGATAGTTACAATCACACCCTCCATGTCCTGGCTCCAGCTCCATATCCCGTTTCAGCCCTGACATCTCCCCCTGCTCATTACCTTCTGATCACACCAGCCCCCTTGCTGGATCTTGACCAGAGCACACTTTCTTCAGCTTCAGGACCTTTATAGCTTGAGTTCATTTCTCCCCTAATGTTCTTCTCACTCAGTTCCTTCATTTTTTCTGTTCAAATTTATTTAATTAGAGAGGCTTTTCCTGAAAAGTCTAAATAAATATCAGAAGGCTGCTGACAGGGAGTGGGGATCCTTTTTCTGATATTGGTTTTCCTTAACTCTGATATTTTCTTTTCTACAGCTTTCCCCTACTCTGATTCCACATATTGTTTATTTGTTTATTAATTGACTTTCTCCCACTAGAGCACAAGCTTCATGGAGACGGTTATATCATTTTCTTCCTCGTTCTAACACTAAATTCCAGCTCAGAATCCGGCACACAGTAGGTGCTCAACAAATGTTTGTTAAATGAAGAAATTACACAGATAATAACAAATAAATGTAAATTATGCAATATGATTTCAAAATGTATTTAGTTTCTAATCATTATTTTTCTAATTTGCATTTTACATTATCGTGGGTGGACTCAATTTGTGACAGGGAGATTGAAGCCCTTGAGAATATCATTGAAGAGGGAAGAGGTTTTTACATCTGATTGGAAATAATTTTGTCTTCTTTCCAGTATTTGGAGAGTAAACAGCACTAGTTAACGTCTGTTCAATTAGTTTTTAAAGCATGTCCTACAAATTAAATAGCTGACACATACTGTAGGTAAATCCAATAGCTTTATCTAATCTGGACAAAATAGATTTAGAAAAGCACAATTAACAATCAGGCCAATGTCTGAGGTCTGGGTAAGGCAGGTTGACCTGCTGGAGACTAAGCTTTGGGGATAGATTAGGTTCAAAGCTCAGTTCTGCCACATACTGATGATGACCTTGACTGGATTCTTTCATCTTTTTAAGGCCCTTTGTCCTCAGATGTAGGGATTTTCCTTCTTATATGGGAAGTGCTAAACTCATGTTAACTTGTTCATATGTTTTTAATCATGCATAACTTCTGCATTTCACTTAATCAAAAAAAAATGTGTTTGACCTCTATCTGCCCTAGGTGGTTTATTTAAATATTTGACCAGAATGAAGTGTTCCAGCATGTAATTATTATCCCTTTTCAAAGAACTCTTGCAAAATCTCTATTTTTTAAAATGTAGATAATATTGCCATACTCTGTATAATTTATATAACTGCTATTACACAAAAACTGTGAAAATTATATAAGGAAAGCATTAAATTAAGAATAAGGTAATTTACAGAATATCTAACCCATTTTAATGGCTAATAAATATGCACCAATATATGTCTGCGAGAAATTGAAATACTAAGACATTTATTATAATGAAATACTTTCCTTATAACATACAACAAGATAATCAATGTTACAGAGTACTACCGGTATGGAATCCTATTGAAAGTGTGCATATTCTTTAAATTGTCCCTAAGCAATATAGATAGTTTCCACTTTGTACACTGTTGTATTAACAGACACACATGCATATCAGAAAAAATGTCTCACTTTGCAAGATTCCCATGTACAGAAGAATCCATCAACACAGTTTTCTGTAGTGCTTAAAAGTACAGATTCTGGGTCCAAACTCTCAAAGCCAATACTATCGTTTTCCCTACCTAGCTTTATGCCCCTAGGAAATTTACACTTATTTTCCCTTAGTCCACTCATGTATAAGATGAGAAAAATAATGCCTCCTCAAGTGTTATTGAGAGACTTAAATGAATTAATAAAACAAGCTTTTAGAACAGAGTCTGGTTCTTTTCAACAACCTATACAAGCTAGTGTTTTATTTTATTCTTGTTATTATTGACACCAATTCTTGAGATGTCTGGGTTTATGTAAAGACTGAATACCAAGAAATATTATAATATTAATTTTTAAAAAATTAAAATCAGCTCTCTATCAATAGAAGGTCTGGCTTGGGCAGAAGGTGAGCTTCCTTAATTACAGCTTTTCCAGGTTACCTCTTAACATTTGCAGAAAAGGCAGGTGTGTGTTGATTTGTTGGGTTTGTCATTTACTAGTTTTGCAGTTTTTAATCTTTCCAACACTGAGGTTCTTCATTCATAAAATGGAGATGATAACAGAATCAACCTTCTTCATGAGGTTATTGTGAGTACTCAAAATATTAATACGCATTCAATAAATTGTATCTGCTATTACCTATGAAATATCAAATGAAAAAATTTCTCTAAGAATCACCTGGTCAAAACACTTATATAACCAGCTAAAGAATTCTAAGAATTGAGTTATTAGACACTGTAATCTCTTTAATTTTTTCCAATGCTGTGAGCTACTATGTTGCTTAATAGATAGACAATCATCCCTATTATTGATGTGTGTTTTTTAATTAAGCTGTACTGAGTTATAATATGCATTTAATAAAATATACCCACACTCCATTAGTGTGATCAGTTGGAGGTTCAACAACTGGGAAATTTGTGTTAATAAACCTGTCCTTATTATTTAAAAAATCTCTCCCACCTCCAGAAAAATTACCCAGAGAGTTAATAAGTACATGCAATTTTAAAACTCTAATTTTTGCATATCTTAAAATATTTTCTCACAATTATAATGTCCTAGTAGAAAGTAGTGATTCGTTATTTTGTTCTTGGATCCCCTTATTGCTTTACTGAGTTGAGTTTCATAATTTCTTATTCGTGCAAAGCTTTTAGATTTTATATGACTTAGCATCCTTCCTTTCTTCCTTTTCCTGCCTTCCTTCATTTCTTCCTCCTTTCCTTCTTTCTTTCTTCTTCCTTTGTCATTTCTTCCTTTCCTTCTTTTTTTAATTTAGATTTTTAGAAAGATGCTGAATTTCATATACTATATACCCTAACAGGCTTTTGTAGCAGCACCTATAACAACCGCACTAAAATTCCTGCCCCCAAATTTATAAATGCTCATGCAAACTAGTATAAATAAATACAATAAATGAATAAATGATAGATAAATAAATGTCAGTTTCTTTTTTAAGCTAAATTATTTCACACAAGGTATTATTACTTTATGACTTTTGAAAACATTTTTGCTTTTCAGAGTTTCTAGGTCTTCAGAATTTCAGATAAAGAATTATGAAACCATGTTGTCTTCTGTAGTCAAAGATTCCTTGTTGCAATAGTTGCACAATGAGAAAAAGAGAGAGCTGAGAGTTACTTTATAATTTTCCTTATCTTCCTAGGCTCAATGTGAAGCAGATATTCACACATTCTCCATCAAATGAAAGAGCATCCCTATCCTCTCCCTTGTCTCCCTACCCTGGTATCTTCTCATCTTCTCATAGGAAATAATAACTTATTCCAGTTCACGGTTTTATTGAATAGGTGCTATGTGCAGCTTTGCATTTTATTTTGAAGACTCGCCTTTTATCATTGTTGTCAGAGCAGCTGTAGCACGTACAGAAATGCATCAAATAATAGAAAACAGTGTTGTGTTACTAAATTGTAATATTTTAAACTATGAAATGATGTTTCAGGGAAGAGAGGAATTAATGCAAAGTGGTATTATTCCTCAGATTTCACTGAGGAACTAAGCTTTCTGTGGGGTTTTTGTATCTAAGAGAGGCAGGAAGAACATCAAATAAGTTCATAAAAATAATCAAAGGGAGAAAAACAATATTTATTGAGCAACTACTCTGTGTCAGACAACATATTAGATTTCTTAAATGCATTATCATTTTAGAAACAATTTATGTGTAACATAAAGAGAAAGCTCAAGTGTGTATTAGGATTGCTAGACAATGAAGTACACAGAATTTACTACCATTGTGGTCAGCTATAACAGCCAAAAACTAGTGATGTGCCCTCATATCTCATAGACAAATAAAAACTGTATTAGCGGGATGCTTCTTTTATTTCTGTTTTTCACTAAGTTGTTTAGCAATAGTTCGAAATAAAGTTCTTTGGTTGGTTTAATGGAGTGGAGACTACTTTGGGCAAAGTTAGACTAATAGGAGTTCCCCTTAAATGTGTGTGCTATACAGAATCCTCCCCTCACCAAAGATGTGTTAATCCCTGGGACCTGTGAATGTTATGTTCCATGGCAAATAGGACTTTGCAATGTAATGAAAGTTAAAATAAGAAAGCCATCC